>NC_077227.1:145453413-145759127 GCF_027887165.1 Monodelphis domestica | reverse complement strand
TACTAAACAATGAAAATATTTATTGAACAGGATATCAATAGCTAATTTGGGAAACAGGGACATAGGAGGTCTCTAACTTGTAGGTGTTGAACCTGCTGTTCAAGTTTCTCTCAGCCCCTGCTCAGCCGGGCTGTTTTGACCCTCTCTATCCATTCTGACTTAAAGCTACCATAGACTAATCAAATAAAAGGTTTAGTCTCCAGAATGGCTGGAACAGATGAGAAGGATCTTCAATTAAGCCTCTTTCCTCTCCAGGAGATCCCTTCAAGACAACTCACTGATAAACCAATTCTCTCAGTTTCTCTCAGGTACAAGATGACAAGTTGATCAGGAAAATGGCTTCTTTGAATAGTTGAGGGCAATGACTGAAAGGATCTCTTGTCTTTTGAGAGTCTCCCAGGGAGCTCCACTCTCTCTCAAGTCAAAGACAAGACTCATCCAGGGTTGTTGGGAAAATCCCAAATGCCCCTTTTTTCAGCATTCCAATGACCTCTTGTCTTTCTCCTTGACCTCCTCCCTTCAGGGTTTCATTGTGAAAATTCTATTCCCTCACAGGATTTCCCTTTTGTGCTGACCTTTTAAGTTATCTTGGGTTGGAAAATTGTCTCACCATATCCTTTGGTGGGTTCTGTCATACCATAATTTGTTTTGAAGCATTATCCACAAAATAGTTTGGAGAATATTTTGGCACAGATCAGGTAGGTCCATGTACCTTCTCTGCCATCTTGACTCAATCCCAAAAGCTCTGGATGTTTTCTTAATATAATGAATAGCATCTACTTAAAAACCAGGAGTTAGCAGTATATATAATAGAAAAATGATAGATGCCTTTACCATAAAATCAAAAATAAAAACTTTGCTAAAATCTAGATGTCATACTTATAGGACTAGATAGCCAGGTAACTTCCACCTTCAAATTCTGTGATTTCATGTTTTTATAAGAAACCAAAGCAAATATAGAACAAGATGCTTTCTTCAACAGATGAACAAAGAACATAAACAGGCAGTTCTCTAAAACAAGCTATACATAATAGAGATTAGAGATATAACATACAGTTTTTATTTTATGTATGCTAAAATGATTTCCTTTTAAGAAATTGAGGAAGCTATCCTCAGTTGTTAGGGGTCTGGAAGACTAGGGGTAAGAACAAGGGTCAGCCAATATAGTATTGGTCTTCCTGAATTTTGGTTCTGTAACAAAAAGATGCTAGAGGATTTCTAGTTGTAATAAATGGATGCTGATGTTGTCTATTAATTATCCTGGATGGCTAATTGATTAATATTTTTCCTAACCTCCTCCTCCCTCAATACCTCCTTTCACCTCCCAGTTCTGAAGCCTTTAATTTCACCTCTCTCCCCTCCTTCCCAGAGTAGATATGAGGTTTAGAGAAAAATACTCTTTCTTTCTCGAGTAAGGAGGTTTATTGGGAAAAACAGGGCAAGGATAGAAGATGAGATGAGAGGGATGGGGTTATCCCTAGTCTACAATGAGGGTTAGGAGGATTTGGGGAAATGTCAGTCCTGTCAAAGCTGTGACACAAAAGTCTGTTAGGAAGATAGGAGGACAACTGTTTAATCTTCTTCCTTCAAACTCAAGTCTCAGAGACACCAATATTTTCTTCACCACAGTCAGCCACCAGCTAAAAGTTAATTCACAAATTTCTCCCTCAGCTCCAAAGCCACACTGGCCCCTCAGTCTAGGACAGAAGCTAACAGGGGTCCTGTTCAGAGCTTCTTCCCCGTTCATCCTGGTTCAAAAGCCACCAGGGTCTCTCAGCCTCAGGTCAGAAGCTAAGTGGGGTCCAGTCTCAAGCCTCTCCACCTAGCCCCAAAAGAAAGTCTCCTTTCCTCCTCTCTCATAAGCCAAGAAAGCATCCCTCAGCTGTGGGGTTAGCATTCAACTGCCTCTACCTGGGAACATTCCAAACAGAATGTTACTTTTTTGATTGACAGATGATGTCCTTTTGCTTTGTGTTGCATGCTTGGCTTGCCCTGTGGATTCTCTCTTTTACAATTCCTCCCTTTTTTTAAAAAGAAATTTGCATTCATGAATTTCAATGATACTTACCTTTTATATAACTCTATCTATTCTTAACTCTGTACTATCTGAAATATTCCCTTAACCCCCCAAAATAACAAAATCCTAAAATATCTTAGCTATTCTGTCTACCTAGTGCTAAGCTAAGAATGGGTATAGGGAAATGGTTTAGGTAAGGGATTTACATAAACATGGTTTTTACATCCATTTATTACAGTTCCTATTCCCCTAATCTATGCCAGTTTGATCCAGAATTACTGTCCTGGCAGATGCAGAAGCAGAGGGAAATAACATCTGTCTCTAGCAATTATATCCTCTTAATCCTTTGTTATTAATAAAATCATTTATTGCATTTTATGGTCCATGAATATCATACATGTTTGTTTTTCCCTATGTTTTTCCCAAACCTACATCATTGCATTAGCCTAAACTAGACTTGGCCTAGAGTATTTGGCATTACCCAACAGAGATTGATAGCAATTGCTTCATAGTTAATTTCATTACTGAAGTGGGGAAAGGTCAGTGTAGTGGGGGTTGTGTGATTTGATGGCCAGATACAGGAATATGGCATCATGTAGCCACAGGGAGTTAATCTTATATGGGGAACTACCTAAATGGAATTAAGAATGAACTCCTGACTAAATATGTAGGATTAGCCCCATTAGTGTGACAATGATGATAAAATATTGAGATTCAATACTTCCTAGCATTTACTAAGTTCAGAAAAGCTAGACAATCAATACAAGGAAAATGAAAATAATAATATTCAGCAATTAGAGACAGATATAAATGTGCTTTTCATTTTTAAGTACAATGCCATCAAGGTAAAGGAATAGTTTATGGCATTAGTTATGGATTGGTGAAAATAATAATGATGGTGAATACTGACAATCTATCTGTGGGAAGTATGGTAACTGACTGAGAAATTTCAGTTGGATTCCACTAAGATTAGGGATATAAAGGAATGAATGGACTTCTGGGTTATGATGGCCCCAGAGTAGAAGCAAGGCTCCTCTTCACCTCTCCACCAACCAATATAAAATGCTTCAAAAGGATAAAACCAAAATCAGATGAGCGAAGGGGCTCCAATGTAGGGTGTAGCATTGAAATGATTTTGGTCAAGAGGTTAGAATATATCTGGATATGAAGACTCTTGAGGATTTAGGATCCTTCATGTTTCATCATGGGAAAATACCTGATTTCCATCTGAGTAGGAAATTGAGATTCCAAGAATATATATGACTTAAACAAGGCAACATAGCTAATAAATATTGCAATTAGGAATCTAATCCACATTAGAAATAATAATTCCCTTATATAATACTGAAGGAACTTCTGGGGTAAGATGGCCACAGTGTAGAAGCAAGGATCTCCCTCTCCTCAACACTGACCAATATAAAGTACCTCAAAAGGACAAAAAAACAAAATCAGATGAGCAAAGGGGCTCATAGGATGCAGACTTGAAGGTAGGTGGGATTTGGGGATTCCTATGCTCTAAGGGGGTCAAATAACTCCCACCAAAGCACAAGCTGATCACCCCTCCCCCACTCCACCTATGGCCAGAAAAGAAGGAAAAACCAACAAAGCAATGGCCACCAACACCCAAGAACTACAATATATAACTACCAAAAAACAAGAAAAAGCCTTTGACTCTGGATAATTTCTACTTAGAGAAACAACAGACTACAGAGGAGATAGCAAAGGATGACAATCAAATACATCTAAACTTTCCCCTCAAAATGGAAATTGGTCACAATTTCCCTCACAAGTTCTCTAAGGAATCAGGTTGGAATTTGGGAACCAAGATAAAAAGATAGGAGAAACTTGCCAAGATAAGTGGGAAATAATTCAAAAAGAAAATAACAGTTTAAAAGACAGACTCTCCCACTTGGAAAAAGAAGCCCAGAAATCAAATGAAATGATAAGCAAATTGAAGACCAGAAATGACCTGTTGGTGTGAATTTTAAAACTACTCCACCCTACTCAGACCATACTTTAGAAGATTTGATTTAGCTGTTTCCTGATTTGTAACAATGGAGATACTTGATCTAACAGAATCAGGTCTTGTGAACTTTACATTGCTCAACCCTACTTAGTTTAAAGAGGTCAGGAATGTCTGCACCCATACTCAAGGATTAAGTATCTAAGAAGATGTCCTTCAACAGACATGTGCAGAAACAGCTGACAGACCCCTGGGCTGTCCAAAGTCAAGCTAAGCTAACATTGGCACAGATGAGACGCAGAAAAGTGATGTAAAACCATCTATATAGGGCACGTCACTTCCTCTATTTGGCCTCTTTCCCCGAAGAGGCGGCTCTGGCTGGCAGCATGCTAAGCATTCTGCAATCTTGGTATAGTGGCAGCTATTTGTCTGGGTTTTGGTAGTGAGTTTGCACTTGGGCTAATTCAGGTTCAGGCAACGTGGTTGTGCCCTCTTGGAGTTCAGGCTGATTCCTTCCTCCTTTATTTTCCAATACCTTACCTTTCTAGAGCCTCTAATCTTCCCCCTGACACTAGCCAGGCAGGAGAAATCCTACTCCCTTTCCTTTTCCCTTCTTAATTTCTTTCCACTATATTAATTAAATCACCATAAATTTCCAGCTGAGTTGGTTTTTTTTTTAATTTAGGATATCCATGGTGACCAAATAATTAATATAGCTTAGGTCACAACTCTAAAATTATCCTTTACACTGGAAGCCATGAAAATCAGAATAGACCAAACCAAAACGGAAAATCAAAAAATCATATCTAAAAAACAGTCTTGAAAGACCAGAATTGGGCAAGTAGAAGCTAATAATCTCATAAAACAGCAAGAATTAATAAAGCAAAGTCAAAAGATTTACAAAATAGAAGGAAACATGAAATACCTCACTGAGAAAATAACTGACCTGGAAAACTTATCTTGAGGAGACAATTTGAGAATCATTGGTCTACCTGAAAACCTAGAAATAAACAGAAACCTTGACATCATACTACAAGAAATTATCCAAGAAAACTGCCCTGATGTTCTTCAACAAGAAGGCAAAATAGACTCTTAAAGAATACATAGGTCACCCTCTACATTAAATCATCAAAAGATAACCCCAAGGAATGTAATTGCCAAATTCAAGAGCTTCCAAGCTAAGGAGAAAATTTTATGAGAAACCAGAAAGAGACAATACAGATATTAAGGAGCACCAATCAGGATTACACAGGATCTGGCAGCCTCCACACTAAAGGATTACAAGGCTTGCAATATGATATTCAGAAAGGCAGAGAATTGGATTTACAACCAAGGATCACCTACCAATGAAAATTGACTATATACTTCTAGGAGGAAGTATGAGCATTCAACAAAACAAAAGATTTCCAAATATTTTTAAAGAAAAGACCAGAACTAAATGGAAATTTTGATATCCAAATACAAAAATCAAGAGAAACATGAAAAGATAAATAAGAAGGGGGGGGTATTTTATCTTTAAGGGCTTCAATAAGGTCAAAGAGTTTATATTCCTATATGAAAAAATGACATTTGTTACTCTCAAAAATTGTATTCACTATTATAGTAGTTATAAGAATTATTCAGAGGTAGAGGTTGGGATACTAAGTGGTTTGAGATGATATGTAAAAAAAAAGAAAAGGGGGGAATAATAGAAGATTGCACAAAGAGAAACTTGAAGGAATAAGAAAAATAGAATAATTTATACCACACAAAGAGGCATATTGGGGGGGGGGGGAGAATACTATTATAAGAAGGAGAGGAAGAGAGTGCTAAACATTAATACTCAAACTTTACCCTTAGTGGAATCAATTCTGAGAGGGAAGAGCATCTAGATCCATTGGTGTGTCGAATTCTATCTTACCCTACAGGGAAGTTGAGAGGGAAAAATCACAGGGGGAGTGGGGAGAAATGGGGAAGGGACTACAAAAAGGGAGGGGAAAAGAGGGGGGAGGAAATTTAATCAACCTTAAAAAAATAAGAGGGGAATAGAAAGGGAGGTAGCAGAAAGAGAAGTAAAATAAGAGTGGGAATTAGGGGGACTGATTAAAAGGAAACCACTGGTGTAGAAGGAAATAGCAAAAGAAAAAAGAGCAGGACTAGGAGAGGAAATAAAAATGTTGGGGAATACATAGGTGGTAATCATAACTCTGAATGTGAATGGGATGAATTCTCCCATAAAATGGAAGCAAATAACAGAGTGAACTAGAAACTAAAATCCTACCATATGTTGTCTACAACACACATGAGGCAGCTAAACACATAGGAAAAGATAATGGTAAAAGGCTGGAGAAAAATCTATTGGGTATCCACTGAGAAAAAGAAGGCAGGAGTCCCAATCATGATATCTGACAAAGCCAAAGTAAAAATAGATCTGATTAAAAGAGATAGGAAAGGTAATTACATCCTAATAAAAAGCAGTGTAGACAATGAGGAAATATCAGTATTCAACATGTATACACCAAATGGTATAGTATCCAAATTTCTAAAGGAAAAACTACTGGAGCTTAAGGAGGAAATAGATAGTTAAACTATACTAGTGGGAGACCTGAACCTTCTGCTATCAGATCTAGATAAATCAAACCCAAAAAATAAAAATAGTTAAGAGATGTGAATAAAATCTTGGAAAAATTAGAGTTAATAGATATGTGGAGAAAAATAGAGCCAAAAAGGAATACACCTTCTTTTCAGCAGCACATGGTACATTCACAAAGACTGACCACATAGGTCAGTAGGTCAGTAGTACATAAAAACATGGTAAAAAAGTGCAAAGGAGAAGAAATAATAGATGCAACCTTTTCAGATTATAATGCAATAAAATAATAATTAGTAAGGATACATGGAGAGGCAAATCAAAAATTAATTGGAAATTAAATAACATCATTCTCCAAAATTGATTATAGAACAAATGATAGAAATAATTCATAATTTTGTTGAAGAGAATGAAAATTATGAGACAGCCTATTAAAATCTATGGGATGCCACCAAAGCAGTACTTGGAGAGAAATTTATATCCTTGAGTGCATATATTGACAAACTAGGGAGGGCAGAGGTCAATGAATTGGGCATGTAAATTAAAAAAAAAACTAGAAAGAGAACAAATTAAAATCCACAGATAAAAACTAAATTAGAAATCCTAAAAAGTAAAGGATAAATTAATAAAATCAAATTAATACTAATAATAAATAAGACTAGAAGCTGGTACTTTGAAAAAAGCAATAAAATAGACAAAGTACTGATTAAAATAATATAAAAGGAAAGAAGAAAACCAAATTGATAGTATCCAAGATGAAAAGGGAGACCTCACCTCTAATGAAGAGGAAATTAAGGCAATCATTAAAAATTATTATGCCCAATTATATGGCAATAAATATGGCAATCTAGGTGATATGGATGAATATTTACAAAAATATAAATTGGTTAGACTAACAGAGAAAGAAATAGACTACCTAAAAAACCCATATCAGAAAAAGAAATTGAACAATCCATCAAAGAAATCCCTAAGAAAAAATCCCCACGGCCAGATGAATTTACAAGTGAATTCTATCAAACATTTAAAGAACAACTAATCACAATATTACACAAATTATTTGACAAAATAAGCAAAGAAAGAGTTCTACCAAATTCCTTTTATGACACAAATATGGTACTGATTCCAAAGCCAGGCAGATTAAAAAAACAGAGAAAGAAAACTATCGATCAATCTCCTTAATAAACATAGATGCAAAAATCTTAAATAGAATACTAGCAAAAAGACTCCAGTGAGTGATACAAGCTTAAATTTTAGAGTTGTGACTTAATCTAAATTTAGTTGGTTGCCAGGGAAAATCCCAAATAAACTACCCAAGTCAGTTTGGAAATTTTATGATGGTTTAATTAATATAAAGGGAAGGAATTAAGAAGAAGAAAGAGGGAAAGAGTATAGGATTTCTACGGCCTAGCCTGTGCCAGGGGGAGTTCAAAGACCTGCTCCACAAGGTCTTCTCAAAAGATTAGGGACTTCCTAAGAAGATAGTGTTTGGGAAGGTAAAGGAGAAAGGAATCATCCTAAACTCTGAGAGAGTTCAGAGAAGATGCTTCACCTGAACTAGGTTAATAAGCTTCCCCCAGTAGTGTATCAAGGACAATCACCACCAAACACCGACAATAGCTGCTGCCACACCAAGATGCCAAGATGCTCAGCAAGCTGCCGCCAGCCATCTTTCTACACAAAGAGGGTGAGAGAGGAAGTGACGCAAAATATATAGACCATTTTTATATCACTTTCCTGCGTCTCACATGTACCAAAGGTAGCTTAAGTTTGACTTAGGTGTGACAAGGAAATCACTTTAAAAGACTGATATATATTAATTTAAGGTCGCCAAGGAATTCAGCTATGTAATTCCTAAATGAAAACTCAAGTGAGCAGTCAATCTTTTATAAAGTTTAATTACAAACAAGAGGAAGAAAGGAATTAGAGATAGAGAGAGAGAGGGAGAGAGAAAGGTGAGAGAAGGGAATAGGGCTTAAATACCCCTTCTGTTTAGGCTGGGCCAAAAGGCCCAAGCCCTTAGATAGCTGAGGCAAAGAAAGGAAATCAGTCCCTATTACTCACGTGACCAAAATGGAGAAACAGTCTCAGGGGCCTCCACCTCCAGCTTCCTTCAGAGCCAACTCTTAAAGCACCACCTCTCAGACCAAAAACCTCTCCAACCAACCACACCTCAGTCCTCAGACCCCTCTATCTTTAAGGAAACCATCCAAGTTCCCTCCCCTCAGTTCTCACATCTACCAATCACTGTCCATGTCTTCCCTGTGCCAATGGTGGCTCTAGCTTAACCCAGGACCACCCAGAGGTCTGTGGCTTTGCACATGTCTGTTGAAGGTCATATTCTCAAATAATTAAATCTTGATCCTTTGCTGCAGCCCTTCCTAAATCCTGTTAGGACTGAGTGGGGTGGAAATTGTATTTTCCAAGACCTGGTTCTGTCATTCCAAGTATCTCTATTGTATCAATTCTAAAATCAATCATGACTCAAAGAACTTCCTGTTCTATGCTTAAGCATAGGTCAAAGCCCTTTCCATTGTTCAGCAAAAGGTTTCTGTCCTAAAGTAATCTTAAGAAGGGAGGAGGAGGAACCTCCCATGCCAATGGGGTTCACATTCCAATAGAGTTCCCACTATCAATAGGAAATTTTTCAAGTATGAAATTTCCCAATGGTGAAATTTCCAACATTTATAAGTCTAAGAAATTTTAAGGTTTACATAGGACAGCCCAGGTGTCTGTCAGTTGTTTCTGATTTGTCATTTGCTAGCACATGTCTGTCATAGGCCATCCTTCTCAATACTTAATCCTTAAGTAGGGGTGTAGATATTCCTATTTTGTTAGACTAAGCAGGGTGGAGTAAATCTAAAATTCATAGTGATCACAAGGGTTATTCATTATGATCAGTTGGGATTTATACCAGGAATGCAAGGATGGTTCAATATTAGGAAAACTATCCACATAATTGACCATATTAACAAACCAACAAAAATCATATGATGTTCTCAATAGATGCAGAAAAAACCTTTAACAAAATACAACACCCATTCATATTGAAAACACTAGAAAGTATAGGAATAGAAGAACTTTTCCAAAAAAATAATAAACAGTATATATTTAAAGCCATCAGTAAGCATCATCGACAATGGGAATAAATTAGAAGCCTTCCCCGTGAGATCAGGAGTGAAACAAGGATACCCATTATCACCTCTATTATTTAACATGGTACTAGAAACACTAGCAATAGCAATTAGAGGACAAAAAGGAATAGAAGGTATCAAAATGGGCAATGAGGAGACCAAGCTATCACTCTTTGCAGATGATATGATGGTCTACTTAAAGAATTCTAGAGAATCAACCTGTGTCAAGGAAGTTCATTCCCTCCCCCTCCTGGGTTGTTGACCTGTCCATCAACATTCCTAAAATACCAGTGCAGTGTCTGTGAACATCAATAAAATGTAGGGGGCAGGTCTTTTCTGGGTTTTTGAATGAATGGTGGGAAAGAGCAGGCAGGTAAGGAGGGAGAGGAAGAACTTAACAAAGGATAGGCACACGTGGTTTGAGATCTTAGAGTAAAGCATCAAGATTTAACTTTAGTCTTATCTACCCTTTCTATTAATAAACTTTATATATTGTGAAGATTGGATTTAGCTCTCCCCTGATTGTAACAATGAAAGTATGTGAAGATTGAATTTAGCTATCTCCTGATTTGTAACAATGAAGATACTTATTCTAACAACATCAGGGATGTTTTGGGAACTTTTCATTACTCCACCCTACTTTGTATACAAAATCCAGGAATATCTGTAACCATGCTTGAAGATTGAGTGTTTAGGAGGATGGCCTTTGATAGAGAAACTGACAAATCAGAAACAGCTGACAGACCTCTGGGCTGTCCTAAGTCAAGCTTAGGCTATGATTGGTACAGAGGAGACACAGGAAAGGGAGGTAGAATGGTCTAGGTTTTTTGCTTTTTTTTTTTTTTTGCGGGACTTCCTCTTGGCTGTCTCTTTCCCCGGAGAGGCGGGTCTGCTGGCAGCATGCTAAGCTGCGACATCTTGGTGTGGTGGCAGCTATTTGTCTGGGTTTTAGCAGTGAGTCTGCCCTTGAGCTAATTCAGGTTCAGGCATATTGGCTGAGCCCACTTGGAGTTCAGGCTGATTCCTTCCTCCTTTACTCTCCAAAAACTTTATCTTCCTAGAGCCTCTAATCTTCCCCCTAGCATGAGTCAGGTGGGAGAAATCCTACACCCTTTCCTTCTCCCTTCTTCTTAATTTCTTTCCACTATATTAATTAAATCTCCATAAATTCCCAGATAACTTGGGTATTTTTTAAATTTGGGATATCCATGGTGACCAATAATTAATATAGTTTAAGTCACAATGCTAAAATTATCCTTTACAGTTTCTTAGCTCTTCCTTTATTGTGAAGATTAAATTGTAATCCCCTGTCTATTTTTAGATTTTAATCCCCAAAGTGTAAACCCAGTATTTAAAGTAGATCTACCCATTTTAACCACAAAAAGGTATGAACCAACCAAAAAATATATGAACTAACTACAAAAAGGTGTGAACTAACCACAAAAAGGTATGAACACCCATTTCATACATTGAGTGGGAGGTCTGTGACCCACATGTGAAAGAGTAAGCAGTCCTGGAGAGTCTACTGTGACTGGCAGATGTAAAATTTAGGGGAGGTAACACAAGTGAAAAAGGTCTTTAAATAGTGGAAACAGAGACTGAAGTATCTTTCAGTCACTCGGAGGAGAGAATGGAAGACAGACACTCAGATTTGGAGTGAAGAGGGGCACTTGGCTGTGGAACTCAACCCTGGAGGAGCTCATGCTGGAGACCTCAGATTGCTTTCCGTTTAGATGGTCACCATGGTGAATTTAAAGGCTGACTTCCTTCCTTGCCCTTTCTGGAGGTGTGAACCTCCATGAAAGGCCCTTCAGCTTGAGACTCCTTTCCCTCAACTGGTGCCTTAGAATTTCTAACTGGTTCATAGGAAGTCGAAGATCACTCTCTCTCTCGGTCTGTCTGTATGTCTCTCTCTCTCTCTCTCTCTCTCTCTCTCTCTCTCTCTCTCTCTCTCTCTCTCTCTCTCTCTCCCCTTTTCCTTAAATCTTCTTCTATTGTAAAAATAAACAACCATAAATTTCATTTACCCGAGTAATTCATTTTGGGATTTAGAAATTAAATTCCTAGCTACCACCAATTAAATATTCAGTCTAACCATCAATTTAACAATATTTAATAACTAGTTAAGAATATTAATTTAATTCTTACAAACCAAAAAGCTAGTGGAAATAATCAACAACTTTAACAAAGTTGCAGGATATAAAATAAACCCACTTAAATCATCAGCGTTTCTATATATTTCTAACACATCCCAGCAGCAAGAGTTAAAAAGAGAAATTCCATTTAAGATCACCCTAGGCAATATCAAATACTTAGGAATCTCTCTGCTGAGACAAACACAGGAACTATATGAACACAATTACAAAACACTCTCCACATAGTTAAAACTACATCTAAACAATTGGAAAAACATTAATTGCTCATGGGTAGGATGAGCTAACATAATAAAAATTACAATCCTACCCAAACTAGTTTACTTATTCAGTGCCATACCTATAAAACTACCAAGAAACTTTTTTACTGAATTAGAAAAAAACTATAAAAAAGTTCATTTGGAAGAACAAAAGATCAAGAATAGCAAGGGAAATAATGAGAAAAAAAGGTGAAGGGGGGCAGGCCTAGCAATATGAGATCTTAAACTGTACTATAAAGCAGTGGTCATCAAAACAATATGGTAGTGGTTTTAGAGACAGAAGGGAACATCAGTGGAATAGACTTGGCATAAATGACCTTAGCAAGACAGTCTATGATAAACCCAAAGATCCCAGCTTTAGGGACAAAAATCCACCATTTGACAAAAACTACAAAAACTGCTGGGAAAATTGGAAAACAGTATGGGAGAGATTAGATTTAGATCAATATGTCACACCCTACACCAAGATAAATTCAGAATGGGTGAATGACTTGAATATAAAGAAGGAAACTATAAGTAAATTAAGTGAACACAGAATAGTATACTGTCAGATCTTTGGGAAAGGAAAGATTTCAAGACCAAGGAAGAGTTAGAAAAAAATATGAAATGTAAAATAAATAATTTTGATTACCTTAAATTAAAAAGGTTTTGTACAAACAAAACCAATTCAACCAAAATTAGAAGGGAAGCAACAAATTGGGGGAAAAATCTTCATTACAAAAATCTCTGACAAAGGTCTAATTACCCAAATATATAAGGAATTAAATCAATTGTACAAAAAATTAAGTCATTCCCCAATTGATAAATGGACAAGGGACTTGAATAGGCAATTTTCTGTTAAAGAAATCAAAACTATCAATAAGCACATGAAAAAGTGTTCTAAACCTCTTATAATTAGAGAAATGCAAATCAAAACAATTCTGAGGTACCACTTCACACCTAAGCAGATTGGCTAATATGACAGCAAAAGGAAAGTAATGAATGTTGGAGGGGATGTGGCAAAATAGGGATATTAATGCATTGCTGGTGGAGTTGTGAATTGATCCAACCATTCCGGATGGCAATTTGGAACTATGCCCAAAGAGTTTTAAAAGACTGCCTGCCCTTTGATCTAGCCATAGCACTTCTGGCTTTATCCCCCAAAGACATAATAAGGAAAAAAGACTTGTACAAAAATATTTATAGCCATGCTCTTTGTGGTGGCAAAAAATTGTAAAATTGAGGGGATGCCTTTCAATTGGGGAATAGCTAAATAAATTGTGGTATCTGTTAAGATGGAATACTATTGTGCTCCAAAGGAATAATGAACTGGAGGAATTCCATGTGAACTGGAATGAACTCCAGGAACTGATGCAGAGTGAAAGGAGCAGAACCAGGAGAATCTTATACACAGAGACGGATACACTATGGCAAAATCAAATATAATGGACTTCTCTATTAACAGCAATGCAATGATCCAAGACATTTCTGAGGGACTTATGAGAAAGAATGTTATCCACATCCAAAGAAAGAACTGAGTAGAAACACAGAAGAAAAACAACTGCTTGATCACATGGGTCGATGGGGATATGATTGGGGATGTAGACTCTTAAACAATCACCCTTTGGCAAATATCAATAATATGGAAATAAGTCTTGATCAATGACACATGTAAAACACAGTGGAATTCCATGTTGCCTATGGGAGGGGGTAGAAGGAGAAGAGGGAAAGAACATGAATCATATAACCATGGAAAATTTTTCTTAGTCAATTAAGTAAAATTTTTAAAATAAAGGAATGGATGTATGGTACTACTGCTGAAAAGATAATATTGGGTCATATACTATCCTTGGTCTACTTTCCCATTAGAGGTAGGGCATGTAATAAAAGATAGTTGCACTAACAAGATGGGAAAGGGTACTGCAAGATTCCATTGATATATAAAATTAATATATTCAAAATCATGCTTACCATGACCCATAGGGTGTTAGTATCCTTCATGAATAGATTTGTTACTGAAGATTTCTAGTCCCAACCCCAACTCTTTGCCACTTTTGCTTTCCAAATGGGCCCCAACTACAAGAACTCAACTCTTAAGGAATGTCTTTTTTATCTGGTTCACCAATGGCTCCATTTTGAGAAAAGGTGAACCTCAGTTACCCTTAAGCCATTAATGGGGCAGTGGGATGGATGGGATTCCTAAAATTCCTCCAATGTGCTGAGCTTTAAGCTACATGGCTAGTGAGTGAATGAGACTTGCAAGATGGGATAGTGTAGTAGAGGCATGGAGAGAAACTGAGAGAACTTATAAACCAAGATGCAAGAGCCAAGGCTGGGACCTAGTTGTCAATCAAGAGAAGGTTCCAACAGAATGTTCCCAGGAGTGGCAGTTGGGGTTTTCTGGCCACACTGGAGGAAGAAACAGGATCAAAAAGGCTTTGGACTTTGTCTCTGGCTCTGAGCAGTTGAAGCTGACCAGAGGTAGGGGTCTGGACTTGGGAGTCCCTCTCTTTGGAGGGTTGAAACCTGGCTGAAAGAACCTTGTGGGGCTGACTTGTTTGTTTTTTTGAGGTTCTCTGGCTTTGGACAATTGAAGTTGACAAAAAGGAGAAACTTGGCTTTTGAGTTTGTGGTCTATTTGAGAGTTGAGCTGGCCAGGAGAAAAGGAGAGACTTTGAATTTTGTTTTTCTCTGGGGTTGAAACTGAGAAAGGAGACAAGCCAGGCTGATTTGGGAAGAAGAAAGATCTTAAAAGGCTATTGTCCTCCATCTCCCTAACTGTCTTATAGTCACAGTTTGTGACCTTACTTCCTCAAACTTTCCTAAAATTATCCCCGTAATTTAGGGAAATCCTCATCCCTCTTACCTCAGTTTACCATTCTGTTATCACAATAAACCCCTTACCTGAGAAAGAAAACTAGTATATATTATAGTTCACTGGGGGGGGGGGGGGAATTGGGAGGAGAGGGTGGCAGGAGGAAGAGGGTTTGTTAAGGGAGAGGGTGAGGGAGGAAGGAGGTTAGGAAATAGATTGATCCATTAGCCATCAGTAGGGATTAATAGGCAGAACCCCAGAGCAAACCCCAGAGCAGTCCCTTGTGTACCAGTATCCCTGTGTGGCATCCCTCAGCATTTCTCATTCCTACCTCCATTATAAATAAGCAGCCTCAGGTTCCCATAGCAGCCCTCTCTAGTCACAAGTCAGAGGACAGCAGTCACTGTAAAAGAAACAGTTCCCCTCAGTTTACCCTCTCTATTTCAAGAAGTAATAATTTCTCTCAGTTTAGATTTATTCTATTTCAATAGATACAATTTTTATTTATACTGACTCCCAGTCATTGGTCTAGCTGAGTGTTCTAAGGCCCAGAGATTACAGGAATAGACAAATCAATGTTATCTTTTCAGGGGTTAGGTATACCACATACATGTTTGTGGGGCATGCTACTATTCATCAGAGAAAATACACCTTCTGCTGAACTAAATATTGTGGTTGGTGCCCTTAGGAGAAAAGCAAAATTTAGAGATTGTGCATTATGTATCTGCACATGGGGGTATGATGCTAGTGGATATGGCACCACATGATCCCCTAAAATAAGGATGGCACAGCTTTTTCTGCTCAATAATGCTCCTTTTCCCAGAGAATCTACCCTTGAAAGATGAGTATGGCATAATACTATGTACCTGCCTCTGCTTGGTAAATTAATTATATACTGAACCTCTTCACCAATATCATGGCAAGAGATTTGCCCTTAATATAGATCATGTTTAAATAGAATACAGGATTGAAGTGCCAGTTAACTCTGCTACTGCAGTAGCCACCATCAAAATTCTCAGTCTATCATTCTTCCTTATGGGCTCCCTTGTAAGATTGCCTCTGAGCAGAGCTCCCATTTTATAATGTTAAAAGATCTTAGATTAAATCTTTCATCATTATGTTCTCTGGGTTATCTATCCTCCTCAGGTAACAGGTGCTGAACTTTTAAATGGAAAAATGAACTTTTAAAATAATAGATTCTCATCACACTTTGATTATTGGGTCTTAATGTCCCACCTCCTAAACGATTTGTCCTTGAAAAATCTGTTATCCCCAAGAAGAAAAGTTCTCTTGCATAGTAGTTTCTTAGGTCTCTCCTAAATGAAGACTCATTTGGAAAAGATGGACTACATTTATATACTGTCGCAGATAAATGCCTCTAGCCTTCCTTATTCCATTTCCTATGTCACCTGGACATTGAAGTACTTGTACTAATCAGAACATTTTACACAACCTTGTGAAATGTTTAAGATTCCTCCTTAATTACCAGGTTTCTCTTGCCCCAGGATGTTTTAAACAATTTCTTCCTAGGAAATTTTAGAGACCAAGTATTACAGTTATTGGGAGATCCTTTGCTTTTAATGATATAAAGGAAAAGTCATGGTGAATCAGAATATATAAGGGGGAAAAAGGGAAATCGTTTAACTGATGTGGCAATCTTGAGTCCCTGAATGAAGGGGAAAGGAAACAGTCTTCCAAGGTAAAAAGAAGGGATCAAAATCTGATATTTTCTTCTTTATTGGATCAAAGGATTTGACTTGTACCTCAAGGAACACTGAGTGAATGGCAGTATGGGGTGAATACCAGTATCAGGATACTCAGGCCCTCAATCAAATTCCATGCTTGGGGATTATGAGCTTTTAGCTAACTTGCTGCAGATAAACTTGAACCTGTAGTGGAGACCAGTGACAGTACTTAAAGCATAATAATCTGAGCTACAGTTCTGTTGTTCCTGATGCTGTTTATGGTTGGTGTTGTTTTCAGAGCAGGTCTACTTCTGATGTAACCATCCCTGATATCTTCCCCACTATAAGAACGATATTTTAGAAGAGTGTTTTTTATTGGTTTGGGTTTTTTTAATTATTCATGTAAAGCTCCTCTTTCAGTCTTGCTTATTGTAGATTTAAAATCATGTCACAAAGCATTTATTAAGCATTTACTATGTGCCAAGCACTGTGCTAAACCCTGGAAATACAAATATAAGCAGTCCTTGCCTTTAAAAAAATCTATGGGTGGGGGGGGGGAAGAAGATAGCATATAAAAAAGGAAGCTGAAAAATGGGAGGGTTGAAGGAGGAAAAGGTAGATCCATGATGGAAAAAGTTCAGATAGTTAAGAGCAGAACCAAAAGAGGAATGAAAACAAGATCTGGGCATGTTTCCTAAAATGGAAGTTCTGGGAGGTACTGACCAATCAAAGAAGGGGATTCAGAAGCAAGTATATTTCCATTGTGAGAAAGGCAGCAACTGAGTGAGTTCAAAATCAACTTTTTTTAAATACCATCTTAGAGGTGGAAGGCTTCTTAGAAAAATTTTGGATCTTGCCACCAAAGCCTTAGATACAATAGGAATCGTTTTTATTTTACATAAGCTTGGATGGCTTTCCTTCAAGAAAACACACAGGCTGTGTGAAGATCATGAAGAAAAACTTCTAAACAAACAGGGCAATCTAAAAATAGAATGGGTTTCTGGGGAAGTCGTGAGTCTCCTCTTACTAGGTGTCCTCGGAAAAGATGAAATGGCCACTTGTCATGCTATGGAGAAGACTTTTGTACAGACAAAAGGCAAGGAAGATCACCTCAGAGGTCCCTCCTAACTCTGAGATTCCTTGAATAAATTGATAGACATAAATAAGTAGAAAGTCAATCCTCATTATTCATGCATTCCATATTTGTAAATTTGCCTACTCACTAAAATTATTTGTAACCACAAAATCAATACTCACAGTACTTTTGCAGTCATCTGCGGACATGTACAAAGTGGTGAAAAATTAAAGTCCTCTGACACTGAGGAGGAACAAGATAACAGTGAGCCTTCTTGTTTCAGCTCTCATTTTGTAAACAAGTGTCCTTTCTGCAGGCCATTTAGTGCCACCTTTTTCACATTTTTGTGCTTCTTTATGATTTTATTGTTTAAAATAGCCTTCAACGGTAGCACTGAAATTCTTTATAATGTTCCTAAGTGCAAGAAAGCTGTGATATGCCTTACCAAGAAATATATTATGTTGGGTAAGCTTCATTCGAGCATCACTTAGGAGAATTAGAAGCAGCTCTGTGAGTTAAAGTTGGGAGTGTGTTAGTTCAGTGTTAAAGAATCAACAAGTACATTCCAAAAAGGAAGAGGAAATTTTCTGAGACCTCTCTAGAAAGTGCTACAGTAAATACAGCTAGTGCCTCAAAAGAACCTATTCCTTCATTTCCTCTAGGAGCAATGGTTCAGTATTCGTGGTGACTTTATAGGATCTAACTATTATAAATGACAGAAACTGACTATACATACAATCCTTATACCAATAAAACCACCAGCTCATATAAATGATAGATCCATGTTAAATGTGTGTGTTTAAACAAATGAAAATACAAAACTGAAATATCATAAGCTACATTAGGAAATAATATTTTAAAATACTACACATGAGCAAATGGATAGTGAACAAAATCAAGAAATTTTAAAAGTTCTAAAGTACTTTTTAAAAGCTCAATTAGAATTAAAAGGGTGAAATGAATGCATTCAAAGAATCTAAAGAGGAAATAGTGACAAGAGTATAAAAATGAAAACTAGCCCAATCAATATGAAAACATTTACTAAACACAGTCAGAATAAAAATAATGCAGTATATGAACGAATGGAAAATAATGCAGTGCAGGTAAACACAAAAAATAGGCAAGGCTATTTTTTTAATGAGAAAGCATTTGGAATCAGTCCAAGAGAAAGTAACATATTTGGTGGATATATCAACAAAAGAAAATTTGATTGCAGAAGAAAGAAAGAAGAGAAAGGAAGAGGAAGAGAGAGGAGGACCAATATGACAAAAATGACAAAAATTATGATTTCTCATTCTTTTAAGAAGTTTTTTAATAAAAAGTTCCTAAAATAATAAAAAAGTAACACCTTATAATGAAAAAAAGAATTCACAAATCCCCCAAAAGAAGAAATTTAAAATTCAAGTTACTCTGGTGAATTATCTTTATACATTGGCTATGTAAACACAGAAGACAGAGCAAGTGGAGCTAAATCCAGCTCATACTTAGAGATTTCATCTCACCTGCCCTTCACTGGGTAGATTTTTAAAATAACAGAAAGATAATTTCTAAATGCAACTTAATTTTGACAAATCAGTAGATACAGAACTATTATAAGCAGCCTACAGAAGTTTTTCTAGTCTCATTAACAATAAAGGCGGTGGAAATGACTATTTTAAATAAACCTTCTTTATTTAACAGCAATTCTAAGCTCTTTACTACAATCATCTCTACAATTACATTAATGCTCAAGAGCTTCAGTATAAACTAATAAAGAAATATCATTCAAGTTATAAGTATGAGGATTCCAAGGTTAAAAATAAAACCTAGTGGGTAGTCAGTGATTAAAGAACTTAACTTATTAAGAATAATCACCATGAAACACCATTTTAATCATGTCATAACCCCTACACAAAGCCTTCAAAGTCTGTCTACAAAATAAAGTTAAAATCTTAGCTCTACATTTGAGCTAATACAATTCTCTAAACATATCCTTTGTTCAAGATAATAGATCTATTTCCTTTTTCCAATAAACATATTTTTCTGCCTTACCCATTTACTCACTCCATTTTTCCCTCTCTGAATGCCATCACCATTCATTAATTGTTACTTTCTTCAATTACATACACCTTTAGGTCATCTCTGATTCCTTAAAATCATTTTCCACTGCAAGCCTGCCTACTCAGATATGTAGATAACAAGCTACTTTCTGTTTGGAAATGGGAAAAGGAGAGCTGCAGCATGAAATATCCCCTGCCCTTCACTGGGTTCTTATTGTCCAAGCCAAGATAGGCTTCAGCAATGAATGGTTCCCAAAAGATCACACAGATTAAGGAAGCAACTTTCTATTGGGAGTAAGGCACAATTCCCCAGATTCAAAACTGTCATCCCTAATGAGTTCAAGAACTAGATTAGGAAACTCATTTGTTAATGGGGCAAAGATTCCCTCAATGCAAAACTGCTTCCCTTCTTAGAAAAGGAATAATACTTCCATTAACCTTTAGAGACAGAAGAGCTTGGAATGTAATAGTTTATATACTGCTTCAGCCTCAGGAAAGAAGGAAGGCACAGATTGCAACATATGACATGGTTGTCAAAAGAAGTAAACAGAGCTTCAAAACACAGGTCTTCGACTTCTGGTCAAGATGGCAGCTTAGAGAAAGCTACTAAAGTTCAGATCTCCGGAAACCCTTCCTTACCGATCTCAAACTATATGCTCCTAGGGCACCGAAATTCAAAACGAACAACAGCATAGACCCCGGGAACCCTCCTCCTGGACCTGGATCAAAAGGTATGGCCCCCCAAAAGCCAGAACCCGAGATCACTCAGACCTAAGGGGTAGGCAACCCCCAACCCAGAGCGCTGAGTCCGAGGCAGCAGCGGGAACCTCAGAGCCTGCAAAAGGACCTCAGGGCTGGCTATTCTGAAGGCTACATCCTGAAAACAACCTGACTCAGTCGCAGGGGCACCCAACACAGACAGCAGGGAAACAGAGAGAGATGGGGGGAGCCTATAGCCCCCTGGCTGGATCGTTCCATCTGAGTCTCACGGAAGGTCCCTGGTTCAGGGTATACTCAGTCCAAACCAGCTGAAGTTAATCCTATCAGGAGCCCTAGGAGCTCCAGGAAGCCGTGGCCCCTCCCCCCTCAGAGTGAAGGGTCTTCTGGCCTGCAAAGGCATTGAAATACTGCTGGGAAAATTAGAAGACAGTGTGGGAGAGATTAGGTTTGGATCAACACCTCACACCCTACACCAAGATAAATTCAAAATGGGTGAATGACTTGAACATAAAGAAGGAAACTATAAGTAAATTAGGCAAACACAGAATAGTATACATGTCAGACCTTTGGGAAGGAAAAGACTTTAAAACCAAGCAAGACATAGAAAGAGTCACAAAATATAAAATAAATAATTTCGACTACATCAATTAAAAAGCTTTTGTACAAACAAAACCAATAACTAAAATCAGAAGGAAAGCAACAAATTGGGAAGCAATCTTCATAAAAACCTCTGACAAAGGTTTAATTACTCAAATTTACAAAGAACTAAATCAATTGTACAAAAAATCAAGCCATTCTCCAATTGATAAATGGGCAAGGGACATGAACAGGCAGTTCTCAGCCAAAGAAATCAAAACTATTAGTAAGCACATGAAAAAGTGCTCTACATCTCTTATAATCAGAGAGATGCAAATCAAAACAACTCTGAGGTATCACCTCACACCTAGCAGATTGGCTAACATGACAGCAAAGGAAAGTAATGAATGCTGGAGGGGATGCAGCAAAGTAGGGACATTAATTCACTGCTGGTGGAGTTGTGAATTGATCCAACCATTCTGGAGGGCAATTTGGAACTATGCCCAAAGGGAGATAAAAGACTGTCTGCCCTTTGATCCAGCCATAGCACTACTGTGTTTGTACCCCAAAGAGATAATAAGGAAAAAGACTTGTATAAAAATATTCATAGCTGCGCTCTTTGTGGTGGCCAAAAATTGGAAAATGAGGGAATGCCCTTCAGTTGGAGAATGGCTGAACAAATTGTGGTATATGTGGATGTAATATTATTGTGCTAAAAGGAATAATAAAGTGGAGGAATTCCATGGAGACTGGAACAACCTCCAGGAAGTGATGCAGAGCAAAAGGACCAGAACCAGGAAAACATTGTACACTGAGACTAATACACTGTGGTATAATCGAAGGTAAAGGACTTCTCCATTAGGTTCAATGCAATGTCCCAGAACAACTTGCAGGGATCTAAAAAATACTATCCACAAGCAGAGGATAAACTGTGGGAGTAAAAACACAGAGGAAAAGCAACTGCTTGACTACAGGGGCTGAGGGGAAATGACTGAGGAGAGACTCTAAATGAACACTCTAATGCAAATACCAACAACATGGAAATGGGTTCGAATCAAGAACACATGTGAAACCCAGTGGAATCACGCGTCAGCTATGGGGGGGGGGGGGAGGAAAAGAAAATGATCTTTGTCTCTAATGAATAATGCTTGGAAATGATCAAATAAAAATTATTTTAAAAAAACACTTTCTAGGGACTTTTTCTTGACCATACTCAATTTTTCTCTGAATGAACAGGAGAAAAAATGTGCTTTTATGTTCTCTCTCTTGACTTTGTTCTCTGTTTCCTCCAGTTCAGAAAAGCAGAAGCTTTTCCCCTTTTCTCTTCCTTCTCTTCCCCTCATCTTCTTCTCTATGTCCCTTCCCCTCACCTTCTTTCTTGCTCTTCTCATTCTGTCTCTCCTTTCTCTTCCTATCTATACTCTTCCTAGCAGACTGGACATACCTTGGCTCTTCATCCACAGTTGGTAAACAGCAGTCCCCACTAAGTTTATAACAAGTATCTAATGGTGTTAATATTGTCCTCTGAATAATTACACATCTTGTTTTTCGAGAATTTTTAAAGATTCTAGTTTCATGAGGTAGGAGTCTTCTTTAAATGAATTTATGTTTATGAATTTTCCCCAATAGTCCATGTGTTGAATTGTTTTCATTAGGTATATTTCTTCATCTCTGAAACAATCTATTTAATTAGTGGGTTCGAATTGTACGCATTCAATTGATG
Source organism: Monodelphis domestica (assembly GCF_027887165.1). Lineage (NCBI taxonomy): Eukaryota > Metazoa > Chordata > Mammalia > Didelphimorphia > Didelphidae > Monodelphis > Monodelphis domestica. The sequence goes on along the minus strand of NC_077227.1, from coordinate 145,736,422 downwards.
GATGTTTAGAAGTTTCTGAGAGTAGTGGCCTTCAATACATTTGGGTATATAAATCAGAAGGTAGTGGGTAATGTTTATGTAGAGTTAAATGTGTTCTCACATCTTTTCATTTAATTTGAATTGGAGGAGGATGTGAACAGCAACTTCCCAAAGGTCCAATAACAATAATTTATATGAGTACCAGTAATTTGGCATATCATATATACTAACTTAAATCATAAGTTTAAAAAACAAATTTGTATATGTATTGTTTTCCCCAACTAGATTAATAAATATTTATTTATTAATATTGATTATAAACCCAAGAGCTGAGATAAAATCTTGGGTTTCTTTCTATTTCCCCATAGCACTTAATGCTTTGCCTTCCGAATGATGGGTATTTGATAAATATTTATTGATTCATTTAGGACAGAAGTTGACAGGAAGATATAGATTAGTGTTCTTAATGTTGAAATGTTTAAGCTGCATATCATCTAATGCCACCAGATCTTTCCATGATTCTCCTCTCAAGACAACATTGACCAAAAGAGGAGGTCATCATCCCTAAAGTATTTTTTTAACCTGGAAAGGACCATAGCAAGTCATCTAGTACAATCACTTTACTACAGATCAGAGAAATAAGCCCTACAGAGATTAAATAACATGCACATGGTCAGTCACATCACTTATTAGTAACAGAGGCACAAGTAGAACCTAAGTTTCTCAACCCCTAGTCTTGTGTCCTTTCTGCTATATCACCCCTGACATCCTTCTGGTTCTAAAGGCTGCCTCAGCTTTGTTAATGCTTCCATCTCATCTGTTCTAACTTCCTCCTTTCTTCTACTTCTCCCTCAAACTTTGAGTTTTATAAGCCATACTTTGGCCTTTCCAACTTAAGAGCTATTCCTGTAGGACAAGTCAAAGCCTATCTTGAAGTATCCAACGAAAAAGACAAAACTCATGCCAATGAGCACATGGAAAGGGAAATTAGATAAAAAGCAGCAGAAGGGGTTAATCACAGTATTATCTGGAACCATGAGCAGTCATAAATAGGTTTTACTCCAATACTTTAATCTCCTCTGGCCTTATAAAGCCATGAAAAGGACTTCTTTCCATCACTACGATCTCCTGAAGTAAGGGAAAAAGGTGGGGAATAGAATGACAGAGATTGTAATTAGGTAAGAGAAATATTTTGGAGAAAGTATAAGAAGTGAGATCATGACAGAGGAGATGGAAATTGAAAGCATGGGAAATAAGGTTCAAGGTAGGGAGTAATAAAAGAAACATGTCTAGGCTTATTTAAATGGGAATGGGGCATGGAATAGTAACAAGAACTTTGATTTAGATTTTTTATTTGATTTGATTAAGAAAAATAAGTCAAGCACAATGCATGAAAAGAACAAATAAATGAAGCATTTGTTAAGTACTTATTATATGCAAAGAACAATACTAACAGCTGGAGACACACATAGAAAAGTAAAACAGGCTTTCCTGCCAAACAGCTCACATTCTTGGGGCAGCTAGGTAGCTCAGTAGATTGAAAACGAAGCCTAGAGATGGGAGATCCTGGATTCAAATCCGACTTCAGATACTTCCTAGCTGTGTGACCATGAGCAGTTCACTTAACCCCCATTGCCTAGCCCTTACTGCTTTACTGCCTTGGAACCAATACAAGGTATTGATTCTGAGACAGAAAGTAAAGTTTTTAAGAAAAAAAATGTACATTCTAATGGGGGAGACGACACACATGGAAATTTTCAGCCTAAAGTCAGATGGAAAATCCCCATGGATTGAAGATGGTAAAGTTTCCTTAATATTGTTTCTACAGATACAATATCATTTTCTGACATTGGACCATTTGAGAATGCTAAGGATTTTGGTGACAAAAACTTCCTTTTCTGAGGTTTTAGTAGCTATGGCTTTTACCCCTAAGGAGCAGTTGCCTGGTTGCATCTCCATAGGAGTTTTTTCCCAGGAAGATAACTGAGAGCACTGGGCTAAAAGCATTGTTATTTCCAAGGCTCTTGGGCCCAGCGTCCTGATGGAGATTTGAAGACTGATGGTGGTCAAAGGGGGGGTCAAAGTCATTTGACTTGTCTTCCACATGCTGCAGTGCCTTAATCCTTCATCTTGACTGGTTTGCCCACCTTGCATGCGGAAGTCATTTGACCATTGGTGGGGAGGGCCCCTTCTCCACAAAATTTGATTCCCTGGATGATGGCTATGATGAACTCATCTGAAGCGGGATCAGTGGTCTGGGAGGTACTACCATCCTCGGGGCTTCTATGCCACACCTGATAGTGTGTCTGTGCAACTTCCCTAGTCTGTGTTCCCTCGTCTGTTCAGAAATAAACTAGTAGTTGCCAATTAAATGAGCAGTTGTTATGATTCCATTCCAGAAAAAGAACATTATAAGGGAAGTATGTTGCAGAACAGAACTATCTGAATCCATCAGCTTCAGCTAAAGGGTCGTGGGGAATAAGCATAGAGGAAGGAGTATGCCACTCCTAATATAATAATCCTTTCCCAAGTTGTCCTTGAGTGAAGCAAATCATTATGGATGCTGGGCTACACCTTCTATGTTATTTTCTATTCCTGATCATTTCAATCATAACAGCTCTTGACCCTCAGCATGTGATTTCCGAAAATGAATCTCAGCTAAGTCCCAGTATTTCATTTATACTTGGTTGGACTTTGGCTAAGATTTTCCTGATTGGCTCCCTAGCTTTCCTTTACTTTTAATGAGGCTTTTTTACTCACTTAGTGATCTTACTAATAAGATAATGGTCTATTAATCTCCTGTTACACTCTGACATTTGCCTGTCCCTCCTTCTCCCTGTCTACTATTTCATTTGGTGATCTCACCAGCTCCCGTGGATTCAATTATCATCTCTATGCTGATGTCTGCTTATCCAGTTTTAACCTCTCTGCTGAATTCTATACTCCAAATGATGTCCCAGAGTTATCTTCAACTCAATATGTCCAAAACTGAAGTTATTTCTCATTTTGCCTCTAAGATTTCTTCTCTTCCTTTAATGTTTAACTCAGATGCCTCCTTCTCTACTCCTCTTGGCTCTCTCCTCACCTTTAAGTATACTCTGCTTCCTCAAATTGCTAGATATTTAAATATCTGTGCTTGTATTGGAATCCCATCTCAGGATTTTCCCTGTCTCCTCTCTTCCTAACTTTTCTATTACTATGGAAGGTCCCAGTTCCTGGGGTTTGAAAGCTAGGTGGCATCATTGCCTTGTCTTTCTCTCACTCTTCCTCCATATCCAATCTGTTGCCAAAGTCTGCCTATTTTACCTTTGCAACATCTCTCATCTAGGCCCTCTTCTTTCCTCTGACATTGCCATTACCCTGAGGCAGGTCTTCATCACTTCACATCTGGACTATTGCAATTGGTTGCTAGTTGGTCTACTGTAAGACTCTCCCCACTCCAGTCTATCTTCCATTCAGCTGCTAAAGTGATCTTCCTAAAGTAGAAGTTGAACCATATCACTCTATATCTCCTATAAGATGAAACACAAATTTCTCTGTCATTCACACACACACACACACGCACACACACACGCACACACACACACGCATACACACACGCACAACCTTCTTCTATCTTACACTTCCCCTCCAAGTACTCTGACATCCACCGACACATCTCCTTGAACAAGACACTATCTCCCGACTCCAGGTATGTTCACTGGCTGTCCCTCATACTTGGAATGTTCTCCTTCCTCACCTCCACCTCCAGAAAGCCTTCCTAATCCCCCTTAATTCTAGTGCTTTTTCTCTGATGATTCTTTCCAGTTGAATCTCTGTATAGTTTATTTGTACATAGTTATTTCATGTTGACCCATTCATTAAACTGAATTACTTTAGATCAGGAATTGTTTTTGCCTTGCTTTGAGTCCCTGGAACTTATCAAAGTTGCCTGGCATCCAGGTTATAGAGTACTAGCGAACTGACTCACCCACTTATACTATAACACAAATGAGAAGACAAGGGTTACCAAGACAAGGGTACGGAGTTTGAATCAACAATGTCTGGAGATGGGAGGTCATGGGTTCAGATTTGACATCAGACACTTCCTAGTTGTGTGACCCTAGGTGAGTCATTTATTTAACTCCTTTATCATTCTTCTACCTTGAAGTCACTAAATACAGTATTGGTTCTAAGACAGAAGGTAAGGGTTAAAAAAAAAAAAGAACAACTAGTATGTATAATGCACTGTGTAGGATGAGAATGCAAAAAAACAAAGATATCCTTAGGGAGTTTATTACTCCCTGCCAGAGGAATAAAACACACATGCAGATAATTGAATATATGGCAATTTGAGGAGGTAAAGAGCATGAGTAAAGGGGTACAGAGAGGAGCACCTAAGCTAAGTCTTAAAGGAAGATAAGAATTCTTAGAAATAAGATGAGGAAGCACTGTATTCTAGGAAGAATGGGACAACCCTATGCAAAGACACAACAAGAAATATAATGCCATGTTCAGGGAATAGCTAATAATTCAGTTAAGCTAGCATGATGTGTGTGAGAAAAGGAGTAATATAAAATAAATCTGGAAAGGTAGGCTGGAGTCGGACTGTGATAGGCTTTAAAAAGCCAGGCTGAGGAGTTTTTATTTTATTCTAGAAGCAATTGAGAGCCACTGAAGTCTATTTTGTTTGTTTTGTTTTGTTTTAAATTACAGAAGTGACATGATCAATCCTGTTTTTCAAGAAGGTGACTGGCAACTGTGTGGAGGATGACTTAGAAAGAGAAGAGATTTCAGAAATGAACAGGGAATCATAGAAATACTATTCCATCAAATGCCAGTCACCTGGTCTGACCTCTTCCCATTTGCAGGGGACAGAGAAATGCCATTCCTTCTTGTTTTCTCAACTTATCTCCTGGCCTAGCCTGCCTGTAGCAATAACAGAGAAATCTTACTTCATCAGCTCCTTCACTGGTCCCCTGGCTGAACTATAAAACATGTTGAGAGGACACCATTCGGAGGCTGAACCCCTAGTTATGTTAATAAAAGTCCTGAACTCATTCAGCAATGATTAACAAATTCCCACACATATTCTCCCTATTTCCATGATCCTAAACTGGGGCAGTAATTATACCAAGCTTGTTCTGTATTCCCCAATGCCCAATTCCTTATTCTCATTCTCAACCTTAACTCCTCTTTCCCCCATTGTCCAACTCTAAAGCTACCCATCCCTTCCACTGAATGAAGATGGAGAAAATAATTCAACTGTGTGAGCCAGATCCATTACAAATTTATGTAATGTAATCTCAACTGGGCCCTCACTGCCATAAAGTAATACTTGACTCACTACCCATTCACAACAGCAACTTTTCCAAAACTTTCCATCCGTCCTCTTCAAGTCTCCTGTAGCTCTCCCATCCTTTCATCTGAGAATCTTGCCACGTATTTTACTAAATTGAAGCCATTCGTAGTTTTCTCTTCTCCCCTTTTCCTCAGCTCACACCTACCAGATGCTTTCTGCCATTATCTCTGCCTTCACTCTTGTCTCCTGCCTTGTCCGAGACCTACATGTAGAAAGGATCCTATTCCTCTCCAACTCCTCCAGAAGACTTCCCTCCCTACATCTTCACTCTCACTTATCTTTAATCTCTCCCTCTGTGTTAGAGCCTTCCATGTTACCTACAAATACACTCTCATCCTTTATTCTCAAAAAAACCCACAACCTCACTTGATCAACCCATCACCCCTATCATCCCATCTTTCTCCCTCTTTTTTTAGCTAAGCATCTTGAGAAGACTATAGAAAATAAGTGACTCCACTTCCTTTCTTGTTACTCTTTGAAATCTAGTTTCTGACTTCATCATTGAACCAAAATCCCTCCCTCCAAAATTACTAACAAATTCTTAACTGTCAAAACTAATGGCCTTTTCTCAGTCCTCATCTTTCTAAGCTTCTTTTCAGTCTTTGACACCACTGACTACCCTTTTCTCCTTGATAGTCTCTTTCCTCTGTTATTTTCTGTATACTGATAAATCTCAGATCTACTTATCCAGCCTAACCTTTCTGCCAACTTCAAGACTCAAATCTCAAAATGCCAACTCAACATCTCAAACTGGATGTTCTATAGGCATCATCCTTTTCAGTTTATTTTTATTTATTTATTTTTGTCACATTTTGAGTTCCTTTTTGTTTTCTTCTCTCTCAAACCTATATTAAAGGCAGAAATAAATGTGTATTGTGTGTTTATGAAACCACACAATACATATTTCCATGTATCAGGTCTTTCTCTAGAGATAAATAACATCTTCCTTTATAGGTCTTTTGTAGTTTATTTGCATATTTATATTACTCAGAATAGCTTAGTCATTCACAGTTGCTCTTCAAATAATATTTGTTACTGTATATAACATCATCTTGTTATGCTCATTTCACTCTTCATAATTTCATGCAAGATTTTCCATGTTTTTCTAAAATCAACCTGCCCATAAGAGAAGAAAAAGAAATTGAAGGGTTTAAAGTAGGCAAAGAGGAAACTAAACTATCACTTTTTATGGATGATATAATGATATGTTTAGAAAATGCTAGAGAATTATCTAAAAAACTAGATGAAATAATCCATAACTATAGCAAAGTTGCAAGATACAAAATAAACTCACATAAATCATCACCACCTCCATATATTTCCAACAAAGTTCAGCAGCAAGTTAGGAAGTGAAATTCTATTTTAAATAACTCTAGATAAAATAGAATATCTTGGAATCTGCTTGCCAAGACCAACACAGAAATTAAATGAACACATTTACAAAAGATTCTTCACACAAATAAAATCACATCTAAACAACTGGAAAAAAGATTAATTGCTCACTGATAGGCCAAACTGATAAAATAAAAATTATAATCCTACTGAATTAATTTACTTATTCAGTGTCATACTAAACTACGAAAAACTATTTTATAGAACTAGAAAAAATAACAAAAAATTCATCTAGAAGAACCAAAGATCAAGAATATCAAGGGAACTAAAAAAAATGTTAAGGATGGTAGCCTAATGGTACCAGATCTTAAACTGTACTATAAAGTAGTAATCATCAAAACAATCTGGTTCTGGCTAAGAAATAGAAGGGTAGATCAATGGAAGAGAGTAGGGGCAAACAACCTCAGCAATCTAGTGTTTGATAAATCCAAAGAAAACATTTTTGGGGATAAGAACTCACTATATAACAAAAATTTCAGAGAAAATCGGAAAACAGTTTGTCAAAAATTAGTTTTAGAACAATATATAAATGAATAAGGGGAATATAGAGTAGTTTAACCAGTCAGGTCTATGGAGAAGGGAAGAATTTATAACAAGATATAGAGAATATTACAAGGTGTAAAATTAGTAATTTTGAATATATTAAATTTAGTGGGGTTTGTACAAATTAAATTAATTCAACCAAGATTAGAAGGACAAACAACAAAATGAGAGAAAAATTTTATACCAAATTTCTTTGATAAATTTCTCATTTCTCAAATATATAAAAAATGAAATCAAATTTATAATACAAGTCATTCCCCAGTTGACAGATGGTCAAATGATATGAATAAGCAGTTTTCAGATGAAGAAAACAAAACTAGAAATTATCACATAATAAATATTCTAAGTCCCTCTTGATTAATGAAATGCAAATTAAAACAACTCTGAGGTACCACCAAACACCTATTAGATTGGTCAATATGAAAGTAAAGGAAAATGATGAATGTTGGAGGGGATGTGGCAAATTTGGGACACTAATACATTGCTGGTGGAGCCGTGAACTGATCCAGTCATTTCTTATAGAAGCTTAAATTAAACAAGGCCTCAGCCTTTCACAGAAGTGTCTTCTGTGAAAATTATCCATAGCTCCTTTTTCCCTATCATCTTTTTGACCCTATTATCATTCCATCACAATCATATACCACAGCTTGTTCAGCCATTTACCAATTAATGGGCTTCCCCTCAATTTCTACTTTTTTGTCACCACAAAGAAAGATGCTATAAATATTTTAGAACATATAGGTTCTTTGACTTTTTTCCTGATTACCTTGAGAAATATACTTTAATAATGGTATTGATTGGTAAAAGGTTATGTGCAGTTTTACTCTTGAGCATAATTACAGATTGTTCTCCAAAATTATAGAATCAGTCCACAGTTCAACCAATAGGGTATTAGTTTCCCAATTTTTCCACGTCACCTCCAACATTTGTCATTTTCCCTTTCTATCATTTTATCTAATCTGATAAATGTAAGATAGTATCTCAAAGTTGTTTTAATTTTCAAACTCTCTAATCAATAATGAATTGGAACTTTTTATAAGACTATACATAATGGGCTTTTACTTCCAAAAAATGCTTGTTTATATCCTTTGACTATTTATCAATAGAAAAATGATTCATATTCTTATGAATGTGACAAAGTTTTCTACATATCTGATATGAGTACCTTATCTGAAAAATTTTCTATAAATTTTTCCCAATTTTCATCTTCCTTTCTAATCTTGACTATATTAGCTTTATTTGTACAAAATCTTTTTTAATTTCATGTAATCAAAATTATCCATTTTACATCTCATAATGCTATTTCTTGTTTATTCAGAAATGTTTCTCCTGTCCATAAATCTATAGGTAATATGTTCCATGTTCTCCTAATTTACTTGTGATATCTCCCTTTATGTCTAGGTCATGTATCAATTTTGACCATATCTGTCACATTATAAATGTTATAAGATTTTGGTTTCTACCTAGTTTCTGCCAAAAAGCTTTCCAGTTTTCCTAACAATTTTTACCAAATATTGAATTCTCATCCCAAAAGCTTAAATAGTGATATCTATCATAATAATTTACTACTTTGTGTTATATATCTGTGTTATTCCACAAACCCATCATTTTATTTCTTAACCAGTACCAGACAGTTTTGATAATTACTGCCTTAAAATACAGTTTAAGATCTAGTACTTCTAGGTCTCCTTCCTTTACATTTTTTTCCATTAATTCTTTAGTTATCCTGTGATAAGAGCTGGTTCTCTCCAGAGACCAGCTCCAGGGGAGAAAGGAGAGAAGGGAGAGGAAAGGTCCACATGGAAGAGAAATTGACAGGATTGTGGGGGGGGGGGAGTTCATGAATGGGATCATGAGTTCCACTTTACTGAGCATACAGGTCCAATATATAAATGATTTTGTCCTAGTAACTAAAGAAGCATTATAGCATTGAAAGCCAATCAGGAATTGTAGATATAATCTCATGGTTAGCCATCAAAAATTATGAGGGTCTTGAAGAGGGGGCCATACAGGTGTAATTCGGTCATCACACAATATAAAGGGTTTTTGGTCTTAGCTTAAATGTGTCCATGAAGATATAGCTTGAAGGTCTCTTGCCTAAAATAGTGCTAAGTCTTGCAGATACTGCTTGTCTGAGGAGTTTGGCCAGACAGCTGAAGTCCACTTGCGGAATGACTTAACTTATTATCTTGGAGATAATCTTGACTTCTCACAAATAATTTCAGAGGAGAAGGTCAGGCCTGCCTTTTTTGCTGCTTTTCCTCAGTGGGCCCAAGGTGTCTTTTTGGTTCCATCAATCCTGCATCTTCTTTTTTTTTTTCAGATGGATTTTGTTATTATTTTTCTCAGCTCAACAAAATAATTTTATGGTACTTTAATTGGAATAGCACTGAATAAGTGGATTAATTTAGGTTAAATTATCACTTTTATTATATTGGCATGACCCACCCATGAACAATTAATATTTATTTGGTTATTTATATCTAACTTTATTAGCATAAAAAGTGTTTTATAATAATATTCATATAGTTCCTTAGTTTGTCTTGGCAACTGTACTCCCAGTTATTAGATAGCATATGGTTATTTTAAATGAAACATCTCTTACTATCACTTCTTGCAGGACTTTCTAGGTAACACATAGAAATGCTAATGATTTATGTGTTTATTTTATATTCTGCTCCTTTGCTAAAATTATTGTTTCAATAAACTTTTGAATTGAGTCTCTAGGATTTTTCAAGCAAATCATCATATTATCTGCAAAAAGAGATGGCCTTATTATCTCATTGCCTGTTTTGAGTCTTTCTATTTCCTTTTCTTTTTTATATTGCTATTGCTGGCATTTCTAGTAAAAATATTGAATACTGGTGATAATGGGCATCCATGTTTCACTCCTAATTTTACTGGGAAGGCTTCTAGCTTATTCTCATTATAGATAATGCCTACTGCTGATTTAAACTAGATAATTCTTGTCATTTTAAAGAAAAATCCATTAATGTCTATGTTTTAAGTGTTTTTAATAGGAATATGTTGTATTTTGTTAAAAGCTTTTTTTCCATTTAGTGAAATAAAGATATGATTTTGTTATTTTAGTCATTGATATGATAAATTATGTTAATAGTTTTCCTTGAGGCAGCCAAGTGGCACAGGGGATAGAAAGCCAGTTTTAGAGTTGGAAGGATCTGGGTTCAAGTAGATTCAGATACTTCCTAGCTATGTGACCCTGGGAAAGTCACTTAACTCTGCCTAGCCCTTTTCCTTTTGTCTTAGAATTATTACTAAGACAGAGAGTAGGGATTTTAAAATATATAGTTTTCCTTGTATTGAACCAGCTTTGCATTCCTGATAAAAATCCCACCTGGTATATTCTTTGTGATAAAACATTGTAGTCTCCTAGCTAATATTTTATTTAAGATTTCTATGTTAATATTCATTAGTGAAATTGTTTTGGGTTTTTTTGTGAAATTGTTTTATAACTTTCTGCTTTTGCTCTTTCTGGATTAGGTTATCAGCACCACATTTGTTTCAGAAAATAAGTGTAGTAGGATTCTGCCTTCACCTATTATTCCAAATATTCATTTAATGTTACAATTACTTAAACTTTAAATGTTTCATAGAATTCACTTATAAATCCATCTGATCCTGATGCTTTTTCCTTAGGAAGTATGTTTACTGGGTATTCAATTTATTTTTCTAAAATAGGTTTATTTAGATATTCTGTTTCTTCTTCTGTTAATATAGACAGTGTGTCTTTTGTAAATTTTCTTCCATTTTCCTTAAATTGTTAAATTCATTGCCACATAACTGGGCAATATAACTCCTAATAATTGATTTAATTTTATCTTCATTGGTGGTATATTTACCCTTTTCATTTTCCTCAAGAATATCTGAAAGCCATTTAATTCATTAAATATCTATTTTTTCCCTTATTGTATTGCACCCAACTTTGGTTGGTTATTCTTAGTTGCAGATCCAGCTCCTCTTCTCCTTGGAATATCATATTCCATGACCTTTAGTCTTTTAATGTAGAAGCTGCTAAATCTTCTGTTATTTTGACTGTAGTTCCGCAATATTTAAATTGCTTCTTTCCAGTTGCTTGTAATATTTTCTCCTTGACCTGGAAGCTCTGAAACATAGCTCTAAATTTCCTGTCAGTTTTAATTTGGGATCTCTTTCAAGTGGTGATCAGTGGATTTTTTCAATATTTTACCCTCTAGTTCTAAAGCTTTGAGGCAATTTTTCCTTGATAATTGATTGAAATATAGTGTATAGACTCTTTAAAAATTTTTAACTTTTAGGCAATCCAACAATTCTTACATTCTCTCTCCTCAAACTATTTTCTAGGTCAATTGTTTCCTAATGAGATAGATCATGATCTCTCCTAATTTTCATTTTTTATTTTGTTTTATTATTTCTTCATGTCTTATGAAATCATTAGCTTCCATTTCCAATTCTAACTTTTAAAGAGTTTTCTTCCATAAGTTTAGGTATCACTTTTTCCCAATTGGTTGGTTTTTCTTTCTATAATTTTGCTTTTATTATTATAATTATAATTGCTTTTATGCATTATCCACTTATTTTCTTAATTTTTCCTAAACTTTTGCATAAGATGTTTGAAGCCCTTTTAAAGGTCTTTAAAGAACTTTTTTGGGGGGTTGTGACCATTTTGTGTTTTTCTCTAAAGTTTTACAAATAGCTATTTTGACTTCATTGTCTTCTTCTGAGTTTGAATGCTGATCATCTCTATCCATAGCATCTACAGTTGTATTCTTTCTCCGTTTTTTACTCATTTTTTAACAGCCTACTTCTTGGTTGTGAATGTTATGTTATGGACAGGCTCTGTTCCTGTATCTCCCATGGTATAAGAGATAATATCTCAGGCTTCATGTTTTTCATGCTACTATTTTCTAAGTTCTAAATGTCTACAATCTCTCAATCTGTAATCCTATGATACTAAATATATAGGATATGCAAAACTGGGAGAGCTCTGAAATTAAAAGGCTTGAATTAGGCCTGTGGATTCTATGGTCCTTAAAATAAGTAACAGAGTAATAGTCAAATGTATTTCTATAGTTTCAAAACATGACTTTAAATACTCAAATTTGTAATATTTCTAGATAGTCAAATAGGAATATTGTTCCATTAGTCATTCTAAATGTTTCATCTATGCATACCCACCTATGTGTGTCTCTATACAACTGTTTCTTCCCAAAACTGTTAGAATTATAATTTGTTCCTTGTCTTCTTTTCTCTATATATTTTTGCCCACCTAAACAAATAATATTATGAGATAAAATGAAGTATTATCTTTGGTTTTTATTATATTTCAATTTTATGTGCATCTATATTTTTCAATATGACCCTTCCCTTTTGCTTCACAGGAAACCATTCCTTGAAATGGAGATGGAGGGGCAGAATTTAAGCAAAACAAAAACAACAAGAAGTCTAATGTTATATGCAGCATCTATACCCATAATCTCTCCTCCTCTGTAAATAGAGTAGAAAAGCGCCTATTCATATCTTATTTGGGGCCATGCTTGCTCATTATAATTTCCCAGACCTTAAGTTTTCAATGCTTTTTTTCCCTTTTCATTCGTATTGTTATAATCAATATGAATATTGTTTTCTTTGTTCTACTTACCCCATTTGGCATAAGTTCACTCAAGTCCTCTCATTTTTCCCCATAATAATCATATTAATCATTCTTACCATGAACTACTATTATACTACATTCATGTACTATAATCAATTTGAACATTTCCTAACCTATAGGCATCTATTTTATTTTCAAATAAATTATTTTCATATGTTATTATTTACATATACATGTAGATGTATAATAGTCCTGGAGACAGAAGAGACCGAAGTTCAAGTGCCCCAGCTAATGGTTACGAGCTTAGTGACTAGGAAGAAGTCATATTATTTAAGACAATGTGGTATAGTAGCAACTTTGTTGAATTTGAAACCAGTTATCCTAGGTTAAAAGCCTGGCTTTACCCACTTATATCTAGTTGGCACTGGGCAAGTCATTAGTTTCTCTAGGCATCAATTTCCTCATTCGTAAAACAGAAATATTATCTATAGTACCTGCCTCAGAGGGTTGCTGTAAAAATCAAAGACTATCTAAAGCAGTTAGTAAGTCTTAAAATATAGGCAAGCTATCAATATTACTCTTTGTTCTTAATGATAAAAGCAAAATAAATGCAATGATATTTTTCTGTTAAATAAGTAATTTGTTTTTACAGTGACTCTTATAGGGAAAAAATTATGTCCATAATATACAACTTGTAACTAGGTTCAATAAATTTATGAGAACCAAAATATTTTCATCTCTGATATTTATAATCTGTTCCCTAACATTATCCCAAAAGTTTTTATGTAGCTTAAGGCTTTAGTAGCTTAAAACTGTGCTAAGACTCCTGCTTTGCAATACTCTACTTTTTCAGATCATCAAAGGTTTATAATTTTACCAAGACAAATAGCCTTACCCTACCAACAATAATCCCTCCTTTTCTATCATTTAATTGACTGGTTTCATGAATTTCTATTACTAGAAAAGAAATCATCTCAGAATGACCACCTCTAAGACAATAAGTTTTTTCTCAATTTATAGATATGGATAGGGACTGAACTTGTTATTTCATTGATATAAAGAACTGCTAGGTAGGGAAATATTCTCTGCCAATGCAAATCAGGACCTTTTCTGCTTACAGTCTTTGAGGGGTGCCTGGGGCCCAGTTGAGCAATTTGTCCAATATGCCACTGCAATTATTTGGACTGAGATCTTCCTGATTTTGACACTCTCCATTTCATCAATCAGCTTTTTGTGTGACATGCTTACAGACACAACCAAGTCCATATCTGAAACCTCTTGGCCCCTGGCCATAGTTTTTAATAACTCCTATTTTTTTCACTTGACTTCACTAGACTTGAACATAATATGAAATGTAATATGAGTAAAAACAAAAAGTTAAGAGTCAGAATTTATCCATTAACCCTATAAAATGGGGTTGAAAAAAAAGAGAAAGACAGGCAACAGGTTTGAATCCGGAGGTTCTTAACATTGGATCTACCAATAGATTTTAGGTGGTGGTGGTCTTTGAATTTGGAAGGGTTAAACATTCATCTCTATTATCACTAACCTCCAACTGAAATTTGTCTTCTTTCAATTATAAATGTTGCAAACAAAGATTCTGGGAAGAAATTTATAATCTTCATAAGAGTTCCAATATCTGTCTATTTAACTAATAAAGACCCAACTGTGTAAGGAAAAAGACCTATATTCAAGGTAGCCTTTGACACAATCTGCTAGTAGCAGGCAAATCAGTAGAAAATGGTGGCTTTGGAGACAGAGGACCTGGATTCAAATCCTACCTGGCATTTATTAGCTCTGTAACTTTGAGTAAGTCACTTAATTTCCTCTGTCTGATCTGAAAAACAAAAAGTCAGACTAGATGGCCTCTGAGCATCCTTACCATTATGCTTTAGTAGTAACTTTTATGCAGGAGAAGAATGGTTGAAAGATAAGCAGGCTGCCAATTGGTAGAAAAAACATATAAAAATTCTTTAGGATGGATGAGTAATCTGGGTTTTTTTTTAGGCATTTTGAATATGAGCACACACTAATGTGTAAGGCTGGTAGGCACACAATTCTCTTCTAAGAAATGCCCCTTAAATACATCTATTTTATATATTTCATTTATTCAAGACAAATCTCATCTTCCTGGTAAATTTTTTACTTTTTAAAATCTTTTTTTTAAAGCTCATGAAAAATGGTTTGCAGTTTTCAGAAGTGCGGCATTCCAGAGTTTCAGAACCCCAATAAAGTTATAATTTAGAAGAGTCTAATTTTATACCAATTTTATGACTACTGCATAAAAAATACAGAGCTAGAGCCAGAAGGAAGGAATCTGCATTAAGTCTTAACTACCATGAATGTTAATGGAACAGGAGGTAATGTAAAAAGCCATGGGGGGTTAGTTTATATCAAGAGAAACACAGTTGGTAGGTGTGACCCTATCAAGTAATGGTACTGAAGTAACTTAAAATGTTCTACACTATTAAAGGACAAGAATAGAAGAGAAAAATTAAATCTACGATTGAAACAAAAACTGTTTTAGCCAATAGTGCGAGCCTCTTGATAAAATGGCCTTTTAACACAAGTGAATAACTGAACTACTTTAAAACTTGGTTCCTTCTATTCTTCTTGTCTTTCTTCTTTCTGAGAGATGCCAATAGCAATATTATTAGCATTTGCTGGCTTATATATGTAGTTAAGTGTATATATAGAAATATATATATACATACATATATATGTAAATATATATGTAAATGTGCTTATATTATCTATATGTGTTATCCCTTTATAGTTTACAAAGAGCTTTACAAAAATTATTTGATTTTATCCTCACAATAGTGAATCACTACCAAATCCCGTCCATTTAGGGATGAGAAAAGAGCCTAAAGGGGTTAAATGACTTGCTTGAGGTCATACTGCTAATAAATGTTAGAGGCAGTATTCAAAGCTATGTGAAGAAAAGACCAAAAAAGAGAAAGTGAAGTTATAATTAAACTCTTTATTTTTGTCTTTGTTCAGTAGTTTCAGTCATGTCCAATTCTTTGTGGCGCCTTCTTAATGTTTTCTTAGGAAAAATACTAGAATGGTTTGTCATTTCCTTCTCCAGCTAATTTTACCCATCAGAAGACTAAGGGAAAAAGGTTAAGTTACTTGCCCAGGATTATACAGTTAGTGTCTGAGATGACATTTGAATTTAGGAAGATGAGGCTTCCTGACTTCAGGTCTGGCTCTCTAAACACTGTGCCACCTAGTTGCCTCAGACTCTTAATTAAATATAGATTGTTCGATTACTAATGATTTGTATATTTATAATGGTCACTGTTTTAAATAATTTTCTTATATAAACTTTCAAATAAACCACATGGAAGGGATTACAATTTTTATGTAAGTTACTATTTATTTAACAAATTATTAAATTAGTTTAATAGAACTGTTTCATCCTTTGCTGGAAGAGTCTTGTGAAATTTGAAGGGTCCAAAGGATTTGGATTTTTTCCACAGCATCTAAGCAATATTCTTGGAATGGCTGATGGCAGTAGCTACATCATAAGCCAAATATAACTGGATTCAAAGAGGAAAACCAATTCAAAGAGCTAAGCAGAAAATATATACTGTACCTTAGAGGAACATCTTCATGAATGTAACAAAATGACTTCTAGGAGCTTCAAATTGCCCTTTTGCTATCATATGTGCTCTCTCAGCTTGAACAAGCTTTCCCCTGGACTCTATATGTTGTTGTGAAAGTGTGTTACAAACTTTTGAAAGAATGTGCCAACTATACCACCATAGTAAATAGCCCTTTTCAAAAAGCTAAGTCTAGCTGACTAATTGATAATAACCAACAAGCACAGGATGAGGTACACAGGTAGGGACTCATAAGCTATTAAGCATTGGATATACAAATGTCAGTCCCTTGGGGTTACCTCTAGAGCCCCAGAAAACATGCTCTAGTGACCTGATCTGCAAAATCTTTTCTCTCTCCCCTCTGCTCTCCCTCTCTGACTGTCTGTCTTTCTGTCTGTCTCTCTCATTTTTTCTTGCTCTCTCACACATATATGTATAAATATATACATATATGTATTCATATATATGTATACAAACAGACATACAATCTCCTTTGCTCACTTTTTACAACCTTCTGGAATACCTATTTCTAAAAACTGCAAACCATTATTTTTCATGACCTTCAAAGAAGATTTTCAAGAAGTAAAAAATTTACCAAAAAAAAATACAAGATTTGTCTTGAATAAGGCAGTGTGGAAAGGAAACAAGAATAAGTTCTGAACTTTCTACCACTGTGTTGGAACAAGCAACAGTGGAAATATCCATAGAGAAGAAATTGTCAAGACTGATAGTTGGTGGGGGAAGGGGCAACTGGGAGTGGCAGTTGGGTCTTGTGACTAACAGTTCCATCCTGGCATGGGGAGAGTGAGGAGCTTGTTCTTCACAGTCTCTGGAGAGTGAAGCAAATATTTTGTTCAGTCTGAAGATATCGGCCCAATCAGCTCTGAAAGTTAGAACTGTTCTTGTTGCTTGCTGTCTACTGCTAAGATTCTGAAATTAAGAAAACTAGCACAGATCACAGATATAGCATAGACAGAAACAGGAGAAACCCTCCACCAGCTGTGAGGCCTGGCCTCAGCTCCATAGTTGAGAAAGACTCCAACCTTATTTAGGGACCTCCCTCTTACCTTTTCCCTGATACCTCTCCAATCCAAACTGGTTATTAAAATTTATCTTATTTTGTGTTTAGAAGTCAGATAAGTGGACTATCTTTTCTGGGGCACAGAGGGAGCTGAACCTCAGTTCAGTCATCCAATTACAAATGGTCCCTATCGGACCCCTGCTGGGCAACCAAATTCTGGGGAAAGACCCTCAGGAGTGTCCATGTTTAGCCTGCTCTGGGTCAACTTCAGCAGCAATACAGAGAGAAGACATCCCCACAGGCTATCATAAGTGGTTCATTTCTCAAATATCCCATTTTGTTCAAAAATAGCCTCTCGGCAGGGGACTTCTCTCACCTTTGCATCACCAGCAGCCATATTCCCTCTCTCCCCTCAACTCCTCCATTCCCTGCTCCAAACTTCCTTATCCCTTGTTTTTTCCATCCATTCATTTTTCCCAACAAATATCACAGTTTTTGGCAGTGCCGACTAGGTTTTCCAACCTATTTTGTCAAGAATTTGAGAAAAATAAGTCATTTGGAGGTGTCAGAGAAGTTTCAGAGAAATTGGGCCTACATACATTTCAAAAGCCTGTGTGACTGTGGAAAGCAGTCATTTTGAGAGCAGTGTTGAGTGCAACTAATCTGCCCAGTAACACCACAGCCAAAAGAAACCAGTCCATCTGAAGAAAGGAGGCAACTCTTAAAGGGTACAAAAAGTTATTTTATTCATGCGTTTCAGATAGAAAAACTGCCACTTAGGAAGTTTCTGTGACTTGATTATAATATCATAGCTAAACTTTCTTCTGACTCCAACTTATTGCATTGTACCTAACAGCCTCTAATTTCACAAGCTGGAAATATATTAGAGGTAGAAGGCAAGATGAAATAAGGAAATATACACTTTAATAAAAAGTTGAATAAAAAGATAGATATATATATAATAAGACTGGAAAGGTAGAAGACTAGTAGTCATTTCTAGAGTCAGTTCAAAAAAGAGAAAAGAGTGATGGGTTATAATAATTCTCTCAGTTACTCAATTATGAATTTGTTGAGACCTTGTCTGATTGTAATACATTTACTTGAAGAAATTGTTCCAAATGAAATCATTTGAGTCATTAGTTACCTTTCAGTTCTGTCCTGGCATTAACAGTAAATTAGGGAAAGTAGAGTGTGTTGTAAACCGTAAGACAGATGGGAAATGGTTCCTTTAGGAAGGAATGCTCACTTACTAATGAATAAAAGAAAAGATATTCTGAAAGATCATAATGACAGGCCAAAAAGTATGTATTTTAACCTTACAGATAATGCAGGATTGTTAAAGTTTTTTAATCAAGAATGCTATTGTTCAAAGAAAAGTTCTCTACCTGAAAGCACTCCTCTCATAATAAAAATTTTAGTTTCAAACATTCTCTGGGGCAAGGAAATAACTGTTTTGACTTTTAAAATTTCTTAATTAAATAAAAATTGTTAGTGTTAACAGAATAATTAAGAAACATACTAATGTCTATAAGAATTTAAAATAAGGTCCACTAGTGCATATTTCTCCTTCAAAATTATACTTTTGTGTTCTTTACATAACAAACTTAGCTCTCTAAACTCATATACAGTGGGTACTGGGATCTTTCTTACCCTCTTCCAAAATTTACTGAAGGGACTGATACTAGCCTGATGGCAAATTTGCCTTAAGGGCTACAGAAGATATAGTCCCACCTGGAGCAATTAGCTGACTGTAGTAGTTGATCTGAATAATTTCATCTAAATATCTTGAGATTGGAGAACAACTGACATATATTGGCAAGCAAATGAAAACTTATTCTTTGGCTAAAGTATATCTCCGCCTTAAGATTAAAAGGTGGAATGGTTTTGTCATCCTGTCTGAATTTGGAGTTTTACAAAAGAAACTCTTATGAAGATGGACATCGATAGCAAAATCTTACTCTGGTGTTATCTATCTACATGTAGAGACAAGCAAGTATTATGACAAATTATACTGTCACAAAGACTTATAACCTAAGCATAGGGTCCTAATATCTGATAGTTGAACAGGGTTCAAAGTATGAACATTCTCTACTAATAATTCCTTTTATTAATTTTGTCCCCACTCAACATTAAAGGCTCTAGGAAACTTTTCTAATTTCCAAATTTCTATAAATAAGTCAAATGACTTATCTTCTAACAAATCAAGTCTAAAAATAACACTGAAACATAAAAAATATTTTTTCATAATAAAACAACCTAAGTAATCACATCCTCAACGACTATATCATTCCACCTTGTGATTTATTCACACCTCCAATAAGGAAAGTCTGAGCAAAATCTCTGCCTGGGAAAAGGGTAGCAAGATTGGAAACTTCGGCTAAGATAGAATTGGCATTTATGCTTGGATTTTCAGCCATTCACATTTTACAGCCATTCTCAGTCCCATAGATGGGAAAGTTTCCTCATCACTTAGTCATATAAATTGACTAAAATATCTTCTGACTTGGCAAAAGGATACCATCTTCAATTCTGCCTTCTTTATCTTTTTTCCCAGGAGTTCTTATCTTAGTATTTGCCTATCTTCCACATTCTTTCTACCCACAAGACTCTGGAAAATATAGTCTTCGACGATTGCTTATGTTCTGAAGCTACTCCACTTTTAATCATGCTATTTATCCCTTGCAAAGGGATAGGAGAAAGTATAGAAATATATGGGAAAGTTTCCCATAGATTTTGAACAATCAATCAATAAATATTTAGTAAGCACTTACTATGGGCCAGCCATTGTGCTAACACTGGAGATATAAATGGAAATAAAATACAGTCCCTATCTTGAAAGAGCTATCTGCAGGGAACCACAGAGAGAACATTATTGTAGACACCAGCAGAGAGCAGAAAAGAAAAGACCACACAATGAAAAGTCTCAAAAAAGGAATAGTATTCCTTGTGACTATAATAAATATTAGGAGCTTTCACTATGGAATTTGAGGAACTAAAAATAGTTATGCATTTCTATGTCATAGGGATTGTGATAAGGATCCCCATTCTGTGTTGTGTATATACTTATGCATACATATAAACAAATTCATACATATACACAGCTTTCCATTTTTCTTTCTTCAATAAAACCTTCTGAAATACCAAAAAAATATACATTTGAAATGGGGAATTTGGTTTAATTAGGAGTTTTTTTTTAAATTTTAAGTCAAGAAAAATCTGACAGCTCCAAAATTAACAGAGGGCCTTTCTTTCACAGGCCCTCTTATACAAGGCTTTAACTTTCAAGAGCTTATTTGATACAGAAATGAAGTACACTATTAACCACTCTCTTCCTGGATACTCTCTTCTCAGACTTTTTATGATAGCACTTTTTCCTGGTTCTCCTCCAAACTATATGAGTACTCCTTCAGCTTCATTATTATGTCAACATCCATGTCATACCTCCTAAATGTCAGTGTCCCAAGGCTATATCCTAAGTCTTTTTCTCTCTCTCTACATTCTCTTGAAAATCATATAGGGGGAGAGGGGGAGCTGGTAGCTCAGTGGATTGAGAGCCAGGCCTAGAGATGGGAGGTCCTAGGTTAAAATCTGGCCTCAGACACTTCCCAGCTGTGTGACCCTGGGCAAGTCACTTGACTCCAATTGTCTGGCCCTTACCACTATTCTGCCTTGGAACCAATACACAGTATTGATTCCAAGAAGGAAGGTAAGGGTTTAACATAAATAAATAAACAAAGAAACAAATAAGCAAATAAATGAATGAATGAATAGACAGATAGATGGATAGATAAATAAATAAATGAATGAATAAATAAATGAATGAATAAATAAATAAATAAATAAATAAGTGAGTGAGTAAATAAATAAATGAATGAATGAATGAATGAATAAATAAATAAATAAATGAATAAATAAATAAATAAGTGAGTGAGTAAATAAATAAATAAATGAATGAATAAATAAATAAATAAATAAATGAACAAATAAATAAATAAATAGATAGATAAATAAATAAATAGATAAATTAATAAATGAATGAATGAATGAATAAATAAATAAATGAATAAATGAATGAATGAATGAATAAATAAATAAATAAATGAATGAATGAATGAATGAATGAATGAATGAATAAATAAATAAATAAATAAATGAATGAATGAATGAATAAATAAATAAATAAATAAATAGAAACCATATTGGGTTTAATTATCATCTCAATACAAGGAGAGGGAGAGAGAGAAAACTCTAATCTCTCTCCTGAGCTTCAGTCCTGAATTACCAATTATGTATCAACTGGATATCCTAACTCAAACTCAAAATGGAATAGTTACCTCCTCCCAAAAAGTCTTCCTTTCTCTCAAACTTCCCTATTTTTGATGAAGGCAACACCAAACTTTCAACCTCTCAGATTCATAATCATGGCATTATCCCGGATTCCTTCACTCTACCTCACCCCACATATCAAAATCTGTTGTCAAACCTATTGTCATCTCTACCTCTACAATATCTCTTTCATTACATTCCTCTCAAATCACTGAGTTACTACCTTAGTTCAGGCCCTCTCACCAAGATTATTGCAAGAACCTTCTAGTTGGTTTCTCTACTTAAAGTCTCATACTATACTCCTATGTCCTATACCTGGCTACCAAAATGATTTTCATAAAGTGCAGGTCTGACCATGCCACTCCACTACTCAATTAATTTCAGTGGGTTTCTATTACTTCTAGGATAAAGAATAAAGTCTTCTCTTTAACATATCAAGCCCTACCCAACTTGTCTCTAACTTACCTTTCCAAGATTAATGGACATTATTGTCCTGTGATCCAATCAAAGTGGCCTTCCCTCTCTTCTACACACTACACTCCATTTCCTATCTTCTTCACATTGGCTATGTACTATGCCTGTAACTCTGTTATGAATAGAATACACTCCTGCCCCTGACCACTTTAGCTTTCAAGCTCTTACAATTCTCTCAAACTCTTAAGGAAAGAAGCACTCCAAAAATAATCAACTTCTTCACTCAGTGACTCACCTTTCACTTATGAGATAAAAACTCACCAAATATATCCTATAATTCCACAGTGCTCATTTAAGCATCTCATAGTCTCAAAGCAGTTATGTGATTTTTCATTTTTATGAGTTTTACAGTCTTAAATTTAAAACAGTTGCCTGCAAATGAGCTGTAGACCACAATTCCCTAACAGCTACAATCACTTATTAGTTCTCAAAGAAACCTCTCCCACAATCTTTCCTTTAAAATCATTTCTTCCTATTCATACTTTCTCAGTTTTAAATAAATAAAAGTTCTCTCCTTGTCTCCTTTAAGCCATTAAACCATTCATATGCCAAAAAAATCACCCTTCATTAAGAAAGTAGTTAATAGATGTGGTGCCACCGTGGCAAAATATAGGCAGCAATTCAACAAAACTTTTCTAATATTCTAATAATAATAAAGTTAAATAACTTTAAAATAATTCCTCAAATCAAATTTTGGAGTTGCAGAGCCAATAAAAGATCATTGAGACATTTTTTCCAGCCTAAGACAATTCGTACAATCTGTAGAAAAGGTCTGTGACACTGGGATGGAAGCCATCCCAGAGCACAGAAGGAGTACCAGTGGTGGCTATGACAGTGGTGTCAACAATAGCAGAATCTTTGGAAGCTCTTAACCCAGGGATGGTAAGAGAGTCGTACAACTAGTCAAAAAGATATTGTAAGAAAACCTTTGCACAGTTCTTGGGTGGAAAGAAAATCTTGTGGTTGGACAAGGAAGCAAGATCGCTGGTCACAGTTCCAGAGTCAAAAAGAGCACTAGTGCTTGTAGCTGTAGGAGATCAGGGATCCTTCCTGGATAAAGATCAGAGCACAGACAATGAGAGCACTGACTACACCTTTCCCTGGATCATATCACCACAGAAGCACCAAAAACTTGCATACCCCCAGAGCTATCTCTGAAAATAGCAGCAAGAAAAAGTTTATAGTTTGGGACAGTGTCTTCCACCTCTAGATGAACAGACATCAACTTTAACATAAAAGTTCAAAGGCAAGAAATAGGCTGGGGAAATGAGTAAACAACAATTTAAAAATGAGTTTAACCATAAAAAGCTATAAGTGGGAAGAGAAGAACCAAGACATAAACTTAGAAGAAAACAATGTAAAAACACCTACAAGCAAAAACTAAAAGAAAAATGCTCATTGGACCCAAATTTAACAAGAGTTCCTAGAGATTTTTTTATATAAAAGGCATATGAGCAATAAAGGAAAAATTGGGAACATACATAAGAGTGATGCAAAAAAATTATGAAAACAGAAATAACAGTTTGATAAAAGAGATACAAAAATACTGAAGAAAATAATGCCTTAAAAAATATAACTGACCTAATAAGAGAGGAACAAAAATTAACTGAAAAAAGTAACTTCTTAAAAAGCAGAATAGGCCAAATAGAAAAGGAAGTACAAAAATTTGCTACAGAAAAGAACTTCCAAAAAAATAGGCCCATGAAAGCTATTGACTTCATAACAACATTAAGAAACAAAAATAAGCTCAAAATAACTAATAGGAAAAAATGTGAAAGATCTTGTTGGAAAAACAACTAACCTGGAAAACAGATAAAGGAGAGAAATTTTAAGAATTATGGGACTATTTGAAAGCCACAATCAAGAAAAAGGGCATAGATATTATTTCAAGAAAATATAAAGGAAAACTGCTTTAAAACCTTAGATCCACAGATTAGAATATAAAATTGCAAGAATCCTCCCATCACTTCCCTTTTAAAATAGGTCACAAAATGAAAACTTGCAGGAATATTATAATCAAAATCTAGACCTCCTGAGCCAAAGAGAAAATGTTGCAAGCAAACCAGTTGAAAAAAAATCAAATTGTGTAGAGCCACAGTCAGAATCACAAAAGATTTAGTAGTTTACATGTCAAAGTTGTAGAGGATATTCCAAAAGGTAAAGAAGCTAGAATTCAAAAAAAGAATAACCTAACCAGCAAAACAGTGTAATCATTCAGAGGAAACATGTATATTTAATGAAAGAGAGGACTTCCAAGCATTCCTAATGAAAAGTACAGAGCTAAATAAAAAATTGACATTCAAATTCAAGACTCAATGCATAAAAAGGTAAACAAAAAAGAATAATCATAAGAAACTCAATAAAGTTAAACTATTTATATTCCTATATGAGAAGATAATGCATGTAATAACTATCATTATTTGGGTAATTAGAAGGAGTTTACAAAGACAGAATATATGAGTCCATTTATTTTAGGATGATCTCTTTTAAGAAAAGAAGGGGGGGAAAAGGACATATACTGAGAGAAGAGAAAAGGGAAAAATAGAGTGGGAAGGATGGTTTCAGAAAAAAACATGGCAAAAACTATGTGAATTGATGCAAAGTGATATGCATAGTAACAGCAATACTGTAACGACAATCAACAACTATGAAAGTCTCGGCTGCTCTGAGAAATACAATGATCTGAGATAATTTCAAAAAAATGAAAAAATGTTTTCTACCTCCAGAGAGAAAACTAATGAACTCTGAGTGCAAATTGAAGTATAATTTTCTCAGTTTGGTGTTTTGGGGATTTTTTGCCTTTTTGTTTGTGATGTGGCTAATAGGGAAATGTTTTGCATGATTTCACATGTATAATTAATTGATGTCATCTGCTTGCTTTCTCAGTGGGTGGCAGAAGGGTGAGAGGGAAGGAGAGAATTCAGAACTGGAAATTTAAAAATAAAAGATTTAAATAAGTAATTTTTAAAAGGAAGTGATCTGAGTCTTATCTTCATTCTATGGTTCGTTTTATGCACCAAACTGTTCATATGCTATTTAAAAGTTGTTTCTTTAACCCTGTAGGGTATAAACTGTTCAATTTCTTATTTATGCAAAAGTCAATTTCTGCACCTTTTAATATTAAACTACTTCCTATAAAAGGGCTGAGTAGACAACATCTTACATTTACAGAGGTACTTGTTGTCTTCCCCATTAGACTAGAGGTGATATTGTCACATATACACCTTTGGAAGATCACTTTGAAAAATGAGTGGATGAAGGATTAAAATGGGAAACAAATTGCCCAACCAGAAGGCTGTGGCAGTAGTTCAGGCATGTGGCAGAGTGCTTAAACTAAGATGGTAGTTGCGAATAGAGAAATAGACATATACAAAAAAGTTTATGAAGGTTAAAATAGCAAGATTCGACAACAGATTGGATATGAGTTAATACAAATAAGGAAAACCAAGAATATGTCAAGATTACTTACTTACTCAAGTAAGTAAGAAAAGTATAAGCCCATTGAGAGTAAAAGGGAATTTTGAAGAAGAAAGATTTGAGGGAGGGAAATAATGCTTTCTCTTTTGGACATGGCAGGGTGGCAATTTTAGAGATCTAACAGCAGTTTCTTGGCAAACCTACATTCTCTATATATTCTCAGAGCCTCTGCTTTCTGAGCATAGGAGTCGTCCGCAAATGCAAGAGAAATTCTCCTTTCTAATATTCTCACAACTCAACTCTTTGGGTAACTACAGGAAGGAAACAATTATCAGAAACTAGACAGTATTTCAGCAGATATAGGGTTTCATTGATGTTCCTTCCACTACTGTTGAAGAAAACCAATTTTATATCTTCCCATCCTTTGTGATTTCTGTCCACATTCTGCAAACAAGTTTTCCCTGGTTTTAGCAACTAGTCATGAGTTGCTCACAACTTTACAGATCCTTAGAATGGAAGCCCTAGAAGGGGGCTTTTGAGAGATCTAGTCCAAATGGTGCTTATTCTAAAGATAGGGAAATCCAGAAAGGTCAATCAATTTGCCCAGTATTACAAAGCAAAGTGATAGAAAACTAAGGATTAAATCCTGAATCTCCCAAATCCAATCCCAAAGCTCATGACTCTATACCAGGCTGTCAGACATAACTAGATATATTTATAACCTGAGCCTGACATCTAGTATATACTTCTAAATCTATTTTTAGAAAACAAGAAAAATAACATAAATCTCACTTTCATTTCCATTATAAAACACTTAATCAAGTTCTAAGAAACTAATTTTAAAATGTTTTAGATTGTTAATTGCATTCAAGTCACATTTCATAAAGTAGAAATATAAGTTATTATATAATGTTTTTCAATATGTAAACATCTACAGTATATAAAATCTCCAGGAGAAATATAGACCACTTAAACCATAATACATATTTTACTTTTATAAACTACAATGGCACTTCACTATAATAATAATAATACTACCCAGAGAATAGAATTCAGAATAAGGTAGATACATCTTGGATATATAGAGGCATTCTAGTCACACAAAGAACTTCAATACAAGATGATCCCATGGAACAGACCAGAAAGTATTTTTAGAAAGATGTCAGTAAGGGCAGCAAAGTGGTTCTATGAATTGAGAGCCAGGATATAAGTTCCTGGGTTCAAATCAGGTCCCAGATACCTCCTATCTGTGTGACCCTGGGCAAGTCACTTAACCCACACTACCTAGCCCTTACTGCTTTTCTGACTTAGAATCCTCACACAGTTAATTCTAAGACAGAAGGTAAGGGTTTAAAAGAAAATAAGAAATATTTCAGTGTGTATATTAAGACATAAATATGCTCTTGATCTAGACTACTTACCTGAGTGAGTGACAAAGACATGGAGAAAAAGGATATATATCTGTGAAAGGCTAAGTTTAAAAAGAGGAGGCAAAAAAAAACAGAAAACCACACAACACATAAAAGACAATAAAAATAGAAATGGAAGAAACACTATATCCAAAACTACAGGAAATTGCTATGCTACAATAGTTTATAGTAATATAGTCCTATAAATAAGCCTGGAAGTTTAACTTAATTTTTAATTTTATTATATTTCAATCTATTCTTGACATCACATTAAGATGCAAAGCTGAGTTTTGAAGTGACTCCAAATCCAGTGCTCTTTTACATTAGATCAGGTAAAGAATATGTTCAATATGTAATTGAAGAATATGTAATTTATCTAAGTAAGTTGTACAGAATGAAAATAAAGAATTTTTTTCAATTTTAAGGTAATTTGATCCTAAAATTTAAATCTTTTTCATAATTCCCTGGGAAATAACCACAATCTATAATCTGAAGATATATTTCTTTCATTTACTTGGGGAGAGGCAGGAGATAGAAAATAAGTTAATATACAAGCCACCTCCAAAATATTTTCCAATACATTGACTAAAAGTTCCAAATTAATATAATATCTATTAAGTAGAAGTAAAAGTGAGCAACAGATGTGTGACTATATATAGTAAAGGCTTCAAATCATAGCTCCAAAGTTATAGTCTCAAAACCTCATCCTTTGATTCACAAGCCCATTGAGTTAAGAGCTCCTACAATGCTTATTACAGATCACCTCTACCAGACTCAGCTTTAGTCTGTAATAAGCTTTGAAATTAATACCCCAATTAAGATTAATGACCACACCTGTATTGATTATTGAGTTTCAAGAGTCAGTTTTGCTTTGATCTCATTAAAATAGCTATGTGTGGGATTTAGAGAACAAAGGCCATTACTAGAAAAAGAAAACTGTGGATTTTTTGGGGAAGGGGCAGTTGTCTATAAATTCAAGGGCAAATAGCAAATGTTAAAAGAATTTCAAACAAGTTTTTGTATGTGGAATTAATATGCAATTTTCATTCCAGATGCAACAAAATGAAGTTCACAAATT
The DNA here is from genome assembly GCF_027887165.1 of Monodelphis domestica. Classification (NCBI taxonomy): domain Eukaryota; kingdom Metazoa; phylum Chordata; class Mammalia; order Didelphimorphia; family Didelphidae; genus Monodelphis; species Monodelphis domestica. The sequence continues at coordinate 145,708,244 of NC_077227.1, read as the reverse complement.
AGTTCAACTGAATCCTCTGGGTATTTCATCTATAAATTTATCAATTCTAAATATATTTTTCATTACCTCTAATTTTTAAAAGCTATAGATACATTCTATTTTAATTTTTTTTAATTGTAGAAAATTCCAAAAATTAACTCAGTCACAATCTATTAAAGGAAACAAGACCTCCTTATAGAACCCTCTGTGATATGTTACCCTGGAAACATCTCTGATTTCACTTCATGGGGAAACACACACACACATACACACACAAACTTTAAAACCTGTCCTCCTAATTTGAGGATTCAGGAAGAACATGCTACAAATATATATATTTTGTATGTCCATATAATGTTTTTCCCAAAATAAGTATGGCATAATTCCACCAGGGGTGGAAATGAAAATGCACCTGTATACAATAAGTAAAAGTGGAGTCAAATGAAGGCTGATTCCACATCATCTTGTGTAAAGAAAAAACAAAGGTTATGTGGAGGGGAAAGGACTTAGATCAACCCACCTATTCATAGGCTTTTCAATTTTCACTTTGAAAACTATGGCAGTTAACTGTCACAAATCTCCTCACTCAGCAAATGTGGCAAGCTAAGAGCAAAGAAGCATAGATCTCCCAATGGAGCAGTCCAATTGTTGCTCTCTGTAATTGTGAGGATTTTTGTATTGCATATGTGCATTGCAATCTGTGCCTACTGTTTTAATCTCATTTTATTACCTCCTACACAACCTGTCTGGTAATTAAATTTGTACCAAAATCCTAATCTCATCCCAAGGACCTAAGAAGCATGTGGGTCTACTCGGTTTTTCAAGACAAAGTTCCATGCATGAAAGCAAATCATTCTGAAGAAGTCACATTAAAACTTAGTTAAATACACCCTTAATGGGGATGAGTTTAGTCAAATGACCAAGAAAAGCCTTCAGCTGAAAACCTAAGACAAACAGTTATGTTCATGGTTACAATTAGATACCCATCTGTGGGATTTGAGACCCAACTTCTGAAAATTCTTCAGGGAGAAACGAACAGATAAATCATTATTGCATAACTACATCTTAATTTTTCAAGTCCAATTTCCCACATATAACTACCATGCTTTTACAATCTCCATCATATTGTAAATTCTACAGGTAACTGGCAAAAAGCAACTGTTTGGCTAACTGGTATCTGTAAGATAATTAACAAGGTTATGTTGTTCAATAGCTTACCCAATCAATACAGATTAGATGTTTGTTTTAGAAGAGAGTAATTATAGCTGGTGTTGAAATATGAAAAAAAAATTCTTTTTTTAATTCCCAGTTTGGCAGATGAGCAGCAATTTCCCTTGGATCTCTCTAATTCACTATGGTCCTCCCTCCTCCCCCCCCCCCCCCCCCCCCGCCAAAAAAGCAAACATTGGTATCTTGTCCACGGAACTTAGCAGCTATGATGTTCCTGGGGTCCTAAAATAATTGCCCTTTATTGGGAATGACCAAGAGCGGGTGCAGCTTTCCCAAATGCCTTGCTGAGCATGGCCGGACCATGGGGCCAGGCACTATAAGCAAGCCCATCTCCTCCCATACTTTGAACCTCCATTCGCACTTGGTGCACGTCGCAAGTTTCTCTCAGCTGCCAACTTTCGGGAGCTGAGTGTCCGAGGTGGCACTGGGGGAGAATTGAGGACCGGGGATGAAAGAGCTAAGAGAAGGGAAAGGAAGCGACTGATTGTACTTACCGAGAAGCCAGCCCAGAAGGGACAGGAGTGCCGGACCCTGGCGGAGGTGGTCAGGGCCAATGCTGCGAAGCTGACTGCCACAATGAGGCATCCAAGCACCATCTGCGTGACCCCAAGAGCCAGCATGATCCTGGAGCGGGTCCGGTACTCGCGCAGGCGGGATAGACTGCGGGACAGGGCGGCCGGGCTCAGAGAGCGGGGGCCCGCCACCGCCAAGCCGGAGCCTCCTCCGGCCACAGCCGGCGGCATCCCGGGCACTCTGCGGGCTCCGGGTGGGGCCGCAGCTTCTCGGGCTCTGACAACGCTTCGTCCCCGTCCTCTGATGATGCGTAGCTGGGACCTATAGCCCGGGAACCCCAAGCAGCGTCTGCCTGGGTGCAGGCAGTCCCTCTGTCCCCGCGTCCACAAGCGGTTGGAGCTCAGGCAGCGACAGCGGTTGCCCCGGTGCCTCTGCGGCTGAAAAGGGGACGCCGGTCCCCGGACACACAGCTCAGGGCGCTTTGCTCTCTCGCTCCTCCAAGAGAGTCCGTGGCAAGTTGAGCTTCAGTCGGGGACGTCCTCTGGTGGAGGATGCTAGGGCAGGTGGGTCCCCTGGCGCTGCACGCCGCCCGCGGGCAAGAAGGTGAAGAGAAGCGAGCTTGGGCAACCCCATCCCGCAGACGGGCGGGAGCCGCTGGGGCCGCTGCCGCTGCTCCACTGAAGGGCGGGTTAGAGAGCCTCGTGCATCACGGATGCGCTCTCGATCTCCCTCTTCCTCTCTTTTTCTCCTCTCCCTTTCCCTCACACACACACACTAGCCTCCACCGCTCCCCCCGCCCCCAGCCGACGCGCGGCGCCTCCAGAGCCGGGTCCGCACACTCGGGCACGGGCGCGAGCAGTCCCGCGCACTCCGCACCCGGGCCAGGCAGCCAGACGCTCGCGTGCGCGAGCCGCCGCCCGGATGTGCACTCGGCGGCCCCGGGCTCGAGGAGGGGTTGGGGGTGGAGGAGAGAAGGAGAAAGGCAGCAGCCGCTGGTGGTGGCACAGGTGCTGCGGTGGGGCCAGTCCGGTTGCGAGCACCACAGGATAACCTGCGGTACTGCGGGGGAGAGGAAAGGAGAGCGGAGCCGGAGCCTCCCTACCAGGCTCACTCGTGCTCTGTTGAAGCCTCTGGGGCGCCGGCCCCTCGGGGGAGAGAGTCTGGTTTGGGTAGTAGGGGGTGGACGCGGGTGTTTACAGGAGAAGGGGCGGGAGGCTGCAGACAGAGCCGTCGCCGCCTCCAGGGGGAGAACGAGCCGCTTCCTCGAGCAAGAAAAATCAAGGGCAACGGCTCCCGCTGAGAGACGGGAGCGAGATGAGAGTCTCGGAGACGCAAAAGGCGTTTGGGTCTTGGCTGTGCCCCGGTTCCCTTCTGGACTGGGTTCAGATTGACCCTGGGCCCGGAATCCGTCTCCTCCAGACAAAGCAAAGTAGAGTAACCCAACAGGCCCCCGAAACTCCCTATCCCGAGCTGAGGGTGGCTTTGGGGACTAGGGGTTAGGAGCTGCAGCTGGGCTCTCGGGGTCGTCCCGAGCTCTTTAAAACGGTGACCGTCGGATTGGACTAAGTCTCCTTTCCATATTAGCCGGGAGGCCCAGCGAAGCGGTGCGCTCTTCACTCTGTCTCCCGGACTCACAATGGATCCTCTTCTGAAAGGTGGACGAGGTGACTTCCAAGCTGGGTTTGACTGGGATCTCCTCTCCAAAGGCATTACATTAGTTAACCCCTATTTGGAGCTGTGAAAAGAGAAGAAGCTCCTTTGACTAAGATGAAGCAAACAAAAAGGGGGGGGGGGGCAAGAAGAGGGGATCCCTTGGGACCAACGGAGTAAGAAAAGAGCAAATGATCAAGAACAGAAGAAAGAGTGGTATATAAATAAAGGGAATTAAGTTAGGAAGATAAAGGAAGGCTTCATTGCTTATGTTCTGACACACCAGTGTTAAATGTCAAATATTATAGTGGTTTATATTTAGTTTAATAGAGCAGATTTGAGGAAAACTAGGCGATGGAGTAATTTTAATTAGCAATCTACACATGCAGCGAACTGCATGGTAAAGCTTTCTGCTCTCCCTTCCAAATTACTCATTTCTAATCTAATAATCTTATAAAATGCAAGATATTTATTTGGCAGGTTCAAATTTTCGAAAGCAGTCTCTCCAGAGCTCTTCTCTAAGGGTTATATATTTAATTTTTTTTCTTCTGAGGGGCCTTTCAGGAACAAGACATCTGCTTACATGACTTTCACAAGCAGATCTTTTTCTCAAAACAAAAAAAAAATTGCTTTCTAACACTGTGATGAGTTAAAATATATATATAATCTTAAAGCTCTGACAAAAAAAATGAAGTCATCTCCTTTATTTTCTATCAGTATGATTTTTTGAAAGAGAGGTTATAGTTACCTTAGGTTTCAACGTACATATTTTTTAGAGCCTTCTTCCTTTTGGGTGGGTCTTGGGAAGTATTTTGTGGGCCTCTGCATGTAAAAATAATTTAAACATGACTTTAAAAAAGATATTTAAATCTCTTCTTGGAAAGCTACTAGCAAACCATGTTACTATGGTTAAGCCACTTCTCAAAATTCATTTTCCAGCTCTATAAGTGGGGATAACGTTATTTGCATTTACAAGCTTGTGAGGAAGCCACTTTTTAAAGTGTTAAATAAATGAACTACTGTACTTAAAAGATTCTATTATTGATTTGCCCTTACCTTTAAAAATACGAAGGTCACCATGGGATCGTGTAAGTAAATGGAAACTAAGAATAGTAATTCACATCAGTGTTCCGTGACTCTTATTAATGATCACCTTTCAGTGCAAGTGAAATGGGCAACCACTGTAGAATTTGAGGAGCCCTGGTCACAAATTAGAAAGAAAGAAACTGTTTCTAAAGTCACTTTATAACCACAAAGCACTATCTAAATATAAGCTATCACTAGCTATTGGCTTGTCTTCATTGAGATCAAAGTAACAGGAAATTAGCTTAACTACCAGATATAGATTAAGCATAAAGAAGAATTTCTAGATAGGGTTGATAAATCAATGTACTGTAATTCCAAAAATGGTTGGAGACTTACCTTCAGAAACCTCTTCATCTGAACTTCTTTTTGGACTTAGAGTCTGAAATGTAAATAGATTTCCTGTCTCAGACACATAAGAACCTTTCAGAGCCTTGATGTCTTCATCCGAAAGATGGGTCTAACATTTGCTCCAGGTCGTTGGGTTATTGTAAATGAACTACTTTGCAAACCTTAAAATGCCCTATAAATGTGCTTATTGTTATATTTTTAATACATGTTTAACCTCACTGATTACTTCCAGCAGACAAACAAAAGGGCACTACTTGAGCCTCATTATCCTATTCTTAGAAAGCTCCAAGACTTGGAAGTCAGCATAGTAATGATCCCTTTTGATAGAAATTATTTCAGTAGTGTCACTTTTTCCCCCTGACTTTCAACCAGTTCAGGCAACAACAACGGATATCTATCTTTCTCAGAGGGAAGGAGGGAAAGAGAACTTATTATTACTTGCCACCCACAGGCATTCTATTACTCAGGCTGCCCCTGCAGTGAGTATTTAAGAGCCAATGAAAGAGAAAGCTTAAGCTTTATAGGGAAAGAAGTTTTTTGGTGGTTCTATTTGTGAGGGGTGAGTCACTTCCTTTCAAAATTTGTTTTAGGAAGTAATGAGTAGAAGAGGAGCTTGATTCACAATTGAAACTTTCAACAAGTTTTTGCATATTGAATGGAAATTTGATTCATTAAACAAATATTTATTGAGTGTCTTCTATGTTTGATACACTCAAATTTTATCTATGGAAGAAGGCCTTTCTTGATTCTCCTCAGTTGCTAATGCATTTGCCTCTGAGAGCACCTTCTATCTTCTCTCTAGATAAATATAAGTGTATAGATACCATGCCGATACCTAGATATGTACATGTTCCATTCCCTATTAGAATATGAGCTCTATAAGAGCAGGGACTTTTTTTCCCCATTTATTTCTTTATGTGTATGCCTAGTGCCTACATATTTCCTAATACAGAGTAAGTGCTTAATAAATGATTTTCTAAAGAACACATCTTCTGTCTTAGAATAAATACTAAGAATCAGTACCCTGGCAGAATAGAAGTAAGGTCTAGGCAATTGGGGTCCAGAGACTTACCCAGAATCCTACCACTAGGAAGTGTCTGAGGTCCCATTTAAACACAGGATCTCCTATCTCCAGACCTGGCTCTTCATCACTGACCCACCTAGTTGCCCCAATAAATGCCTTTTGACTATTCGTTGGGGAATCCCAAAGATAATAAGACATGGTCCCTATCCTCTAAAGTATATAACCCAGCAGAAAATAAAGCTGTATGAAATTTACTAACAAAGGGTATCTTCAAAATCTTGACATAATAAAAATAGGCAAATTCAGAAAGATGAGATTGATAGGAAAAGATCATAAAAGCCTCAATATTTTGAAATAACTATGAAAGATATTTCTGTGACATAGAATGAGTTTATATCAGACCATTAATTCATTCCAGGGTCTCCAAAGTTATTTGTTTGGCTCTTTTTTCAAGAAGCTAACTTATCAGCATTTATAAATATTAGTTTGCATTTGTGAGAATCAACTGATTAAAGCCAACAAATCATTCTGAATTATTTAGAAATGACAATGAATGTGTGAGAAGAGTTCTACTTAGATGAATTCTACCAAAATTTTTTTCAAACTTGCATATTTTAATGATTTGATATGAAAAAGTAAACACCTATTCATATGCATGCACATTACCACTAACAAAATAATACATGAAAGCAATGTTTTGCCTTTAGGGGGAAAGTACTTGAGTTATGAATCATACACGTGGGATGTCCATGATTCTCATCCATCAGTTTAAGAGGAAAAATGAAGCCAAATTTATCATGTGGTTTTTGAAGTATGATTTTCACCTTCAACCAGAACTCTTTGTCTAACTTTTTAAAGAGAAAACCAAAACAGTGGCTTTCCCAAAAAGTCTTTCTCAATGCAAACATTAAACTTCTAAAATTAAAATTCTAATGATCTAGGATCCTGAGTTAATGCTACTCATTGTTTCTAAAAGTAGCAAATCACAAATCAAATTCTTTAGGTAAGTAGTAGTTGTAAGTAATGAGAAATGAAGGAGTATTAAGATATCATAAAATTTTGTCTCCTATCTTGGGACAAGGCCCTTTGCAATCTGACTCCATTTTATAATCTTAGCTTTATTTTCAAGTGTTTTTTACAAAAGCACCTATTGTTGTCCTGAATATATATGTGTGTGTATATATCTTTAATTATTATTTAAATTTTTATATATTTACATCTTTTCCCCCTGACTTCATTGAAAGCCCCTTAAAAGAATCCTCTTGAAAATATCTCCTACAATTCCTGTGTGCACATCATGGACTTAATATTTATTCATTTGATTTTATTTCATTTGCCTGATTAATCTGATAGGATGATTTGTAGCCATGATTTTATTCATTTGCTTAACAATAATAACCAACTTTTGTAGAACCTTTAAGTTTTATAAAATTAAGTATTATCTCAATTAATCCTCACAAAATCTCTGGGAAATAGGTGTTATCATTACTCCTATTTTACAGATGAGGAAAGCAGACAAGGGTTAAATTGACTTGCCCAAGGTCACATAACTAGTCAATGTAGTGACACTGAATTTGAACTCAGGTCTACCTGATTTCAGGTCCAATATTCTATTTTCTGTGCCAGCTAGCTGCTACTGCATTTGGACAAAATGTCTACTATGTACAAATTAGTTTAAATTTGCAATAAAAAGAATGATGGAATCTGAGTCAGAAAACTTAAATTCAGTCTCACCTCTTCCATCTGTGTGATCTTGGGAAAATCAATGTTTCTGGGTCTAAGTTTCTTCATCTATAAAATGGGAGAATTATAATAAACAATCATTAAGGTCCCTTCTAGTTCTAAATCAGATATGAATAAGGTATTTATCTTTTGATTATAAGATAAATAAGACATGGCCTTTCATTATAATGAAACTACTTACATTTAGACATTCTTTGAAGGTTATCAAGTCATTTCCTTTCAACAACTGTACAGTAAGTATAGACTGAGCCTATAGTTGTTTTTTTTTTTATTTCTTTGAGGAGTTACTTAATGTCATATAGGCTAGGGAGTGTCTAAAGTAGGCTTAAAACCTATGTCTGACTCCAAATATAATTAGGTTTATTCTCAACCACACTGAAACCCAAGTATGTTACTGTTTCATAAGGAACTTCACATGACAATAAAGACTGTAGCTATAACATAATGGATATGGGCAGTTTCATTCTTCGAAGAAATACCTCATTTTTCCTGGGGACATTTTCCTCTATATCTGACCAAAGTAATAAAACTTCTTGGGAATTCACATGATTGAAGTGTTCTCTAAACCTAAATTATGGGAATTGTTAAGGAGGCCTTGATGTTCCAGGTTTCAAATTTGATTACATGGTATAAGTTTTGACTGTCAGATTCCCCTGGGTACCATTACACAGCCAGAAAAAGTGAGATTGACTATTATGGAATACTTTCTCTACTGTTCTCATGCAAGTAATTGGATCCTTAATAAGGATGCTCAGCTGCAGTTACAAGTGAAAAGTAACATCCCTCCCTCATCCAAATCTTAACTGGCACTTTAGCTGTAACCTTTGTGCCAAAACATGAATACAAGTTTCCAGATAGTATAGTTCTGTCTGCTCATCATCTCTCATTGGTCACCCATGATTAGCATCAAAGACGTTGGTGCTATTTTCTTAGAAGGTACTTGTTCTTATCTTCTTTTATTATGGAAGTGTTTGCCTATCATCTTCCACATGGTATTTAAGGGAGTCTGATTCTGACCTTTATCTAATGGAAGGAAAACATAATTATGAAAATCAAGATCTCATTCAGCTTGACCCTCATCTACCTTTGAAGCCTTTGAAACACTGACATTTACTAGCTCTACCACTGGAGATGTATGATTCTTGGAAGTCAACTGCTTATTCATCATATAACCTCAGGTTATTACACATCTAATTTTCACAGAATTTCTTTCCATTATCCAGTTCTTGAAAACATGTTAGGTTGCAATATAACTTGGCCCCATGATCTTACCTTCTCCCTTAAAATTAAATTATAAAAAGGGCTCTTAGGGAAAAAGTGCACAACTGCTTATAGAGCAAGTGTCATTAGTCAGCTATATGCTTTTCTCCCTAGATATGCTCTAAATTTCCAGTGTGGTCTTTTAGAAGAAAAATAGAGCCAGAGTAACTATAACTCTGTATTTTTCTATACACTACCTTTTTGACACGTAAGTAATTCAATTTCAGCCTTCTCGTTTCCAAGTCTAGTCAGGAAAGCACAACCCAGTGAATTTCTTAAATACAACTTAGGAAATTTCAGTTAAATACATCAAGTTTTAGTTATGTGTTTTCTCTGTAGAGATCCATGTTCTGGCCACTTATAGAAATAAATAGCTTCAAAAAAGCATTATTCCTTCCCTCATGGAACTTAGAGTCTAGTAAGTATGTCCACTTTCTGAAGAGGAGCAATGATATCAAAAGAGTGATGTCTTAACTTACACATGAATTGGATTTAAGTGAGACAGAGTTGCACAAAGTCATCAGCCTCACTCTCTGAGTCATCAAAGTCCAGTAGCAAAAGTCCGGACAACTGATGATAGTTCAGGATGCAGTGGATTACCTTGGCATCTCTACGTCTGACAAAGCTCCAAGTGCTCCACAGCACCTGCTTCAACCACCTTCATGGCTGTTAGAACAAATTGTTCTCATCCATCCATTCTGCCAGGAGAAATTTTTGAGTAGACATCTCCTTAACTGACAAATCGGTATGAGATCTATCAGTTACGATAAATCTGGTTTAGCCCATCTGTGGCCACTATACAGGTGAGAGTTAGGTGAATGATGATATATATAATGTTCAATATTTCTTCAATGGATCTGCAGGTACTGATGTGACTCGGAGTTACTTACACCAATGAAATCACAAATTACTACCCACAGCCCCTCAAAAAAAAAGAAAGGAAAAAAATTAGATAGGTGAAGAAAGAAGAGGAAATATTCCAGGGATAGGATAGAGAATGAATGAAGGCATAAAGGTAAAAACATTTCAGGGATCTTAAGTACCCCAATTTAGCTAGAGAAAAGTAATATGAGACAAGGAATGTGACATAAAATAGTTTGGTATACATATATATGTATAACATAATGTTATGTGAGCGCTGTCCTTGTAGCCATGAAAATCTTAATTCAAATCCTACCTTTGATACTCACAATCTGTTACTATGAGCAAGTCATTTAACATATTTGAGCCTCAATCCCCTCATCTATGAAATAGCATTAACAATATCTGCAATACAGCAAAATAATATAGAGTGGATAGAGTGCTGGACTTAGAGTCAGAAAAACCTTAATTCCAATCCTCATTAGCTATGTGACCCTGGGAAAGTCACTTAACCTTATCTAGCTGTTTCCTCATCTGCAAAATGGAAATAATGATAGTTCTTGTGAGGATCAAATGAAATAACAGGAAGACTTCTTTGTCAAAATGCTTTATGAATTTTACTATCATTATCATCATTACTATGTCTATTTCACAAGATAGCTATAAAGTTCAAATTACTGCTGGGATAGTCAAAAAAGTCTTGGTATGGGTAAAAATTCCAATACTTTAAAAACTGCACTAGGACTTTTGGGACTTCATGTGTAGCATACATAGATTATAAATGATACAAATAGATATATATAGATTGAGATGGAAATGGATACAAATATATGTATTGTAAAGCAGTTCATAATCTGTAAAGAATTGGGAATGATGACAGATCGTGGTAAGCTTTGAACATCAGGATAAAATGTTTTTCATCATTTTTGAGCAAAAATGTGGGATGACCAGGTTTCACTATTAGGAAGAGTATCTTGGCAATGATAGAAAGTATGTATCTAGATCAAATCTCCTGCCAGCACCAGGATGGGGAAGGGAAAGGAGGGAGGAAGGGAGATCAATTCGATCATGTAACTTGGGAAAACTTGCGTGGAAATTTGTAACTACATAGAATTGGTAAAAAATAAAAATGAATTTTTAAAAGGTTATATTAGAGGCAGATATAATGGGAATTTGTTACAATAATCTACTTGGGAGAACACACAGATAACCAGAAGATATAATAGAGGAGAAATAGCAAAATGGAAAATGGGGAGATGAAATAATGTAGAGAGAATAACTAGGATTTCCTAGAGAAGAACTTCCCATATATTTGATTCTCCCAACAATATTTATGAGGTACTCTAAGTTATATTACCTTCATTTTACCAGTAAAGAAACTAAGGCTTAGAGGAGATCTTAAGTTACTTTTCCAGGTATTAAGTGTCAAAAGCAGGATTTGAAACCTGGTCTCTTCTGACTCCAAGTACAGTAGTACTCTTGTGTTACCCAAAGCTTCATTGGCAGAACTTGGCAACCAATTGATTGGTATGAGAAATGAAGGGTAAAGTTAAACCAAGGTTTCTAACATGGTTGACACTGAAAGAGATAGTGAAGTCAGAGGAGAAACAGGTGTAGCAGGAAAGTTAAAAAACTAAAATTTTTCATTTTGATAATGGTGATCCTGAGCTGCTGGTTTTTCTCTAATCATAGATTATAGGATCCTAAAATTGTAACTGATAGGAAGAACATAAAGCTATTTTGTCCAAAATTCTCATTGTACAGATGCAGAAACTGAGACCTAGAGGAAGTTAAGAAACTTTACCAAAGTCATACCTGCAGCTGAGATATGAGTCTAAAGCTCAGACAAGAGGGGACAGGGGAGAGGAGGGAAGGGAAAGAGAAGAGAAGAGAGAGGAAAGGATAAAGGGAAGGAAGGAGAGAGAAAATGAAGATAGGCAATAAGAGGGAGGGCAGAGTAAAGAGAAAGAAGAAGTAGAGAGAAGAGGAAGACAAGCAATGAGAGACAGGGCAGGATAGAGGGAAGGAAGGAAAGAGAAGAGGAAGAGAGGAAAGGAGAAACCTAACGACAGAACTTGGTGAACAACCACCTTAAAGATTCAGAGGAAGATGAGAATCCAGTGAAGAGAGAGAGAGAGAGAGAGAGAGAGAGAGAGAGAGAGAGAGAGAGAGAGAGAGAGAGAGAGAGAGAGAGAGAGAGAGAGAGAGAGAGAGAGAGAGAGAGAGAAGGAACTGTTTTGAGAGACATGAGATAAATTAGAAACTGTGTGGTCTTGGAACAAAACAGGAGGAGAATCACAGAGCTAGATTCCCTCAGTGAATGAGCTATGTCCTATGTAAGTTAGTTTTAGAAGAGGTAATAGCTTTTTTAGGCCACTAGGGTGCCATTTAGTAATTACTACTTTAGTACAATTTTGTAAATTACCATTCTAATTTAGTAAGAGTAGAGTATCCTTTAGTAACTTAGTGGATCCAGGCAGAAAGGTCATTTACTGACATGAACTTTCTGAATGATACCCTGGTGACCTAAAACGACTTAATGCAGTTTTCAAATTGACTTGTTCACAGGACATAGTTTCTCTCCATAAAAAAAAAAATCTAGATCAATTAATTCTAATTCTCAGGGAAAAGGAGAACTGTGGGCCTTGGGGGGGGGGGGGTGGAATCCACATGGTATACCCTCTTCAAAATGTATAACACTTTAAAATATTTTTCAAGATTAATTATCCTCTCCTGATGTTTTGGGGTTTTTTTGGGGGGGGACAGAGAAGTTGACATGCTTTTAATAAAGTATATTTTTAAAGACATTTTGAAAGACAATAATTCATGAATGATAGAAATTATTGAGCTCTAGAAAATATAAAAAAATAACTGGTTAATATGCAAAGAATGCTCCTGAATACTTTTAAAATGTCTTCTCATGGGTGGAACATACTATCTTGCAAATAATTAGCAACTAAGGTATTTTGCATTAATGTCATATATGAATCCAGCCTTCCCAGATTTGTCATTTTTTTTCTTTTTCCAAGCTACTTTCAGTTGTTATCAAATGTTATCTCCCAGGCTTTTTATTTCTGAATATGTTCCTTTAAGAAAAATGTTAAAAAATATATGTTAACTTTTAAGAAAATCTGTCTTTACTAAAAAGATGTTTTGGCACATCAATCCCCCATAAAACTTAATTTTCTTGGAGTATGGTACTGTCTAACCAGTTTGGCAAGGTTCTTCTAACAGATTCCATAAGTTATAGGATTCCCTGAGGAATAAGATTTTACAGATTTGGGCATGGAAGATGAGAGGTTACTCCTATTTCACATTCAAAATGGATTAACATAACCAAGAAAATTTTAAATAATCAGCTATCCCTTGCCCTCAGAACATGTTTTAATAATAAAATTTTAAGCCTCATATGAAACTAATGGCTCAAGTTTCTTAGGCACTTTTCTTATGAAATTTTTCAAGTGCTTTACAAAATGTTAACTCAATTATCTTTCTAACATGTCAGAAGAAAGATGGGGAAATATCTATTTTACAGAGAAGGAAAATGAGAAAAGACTTACTCCTGTGGCTTGCTCATGTGACATTAATCAACAGGTCAATTCTCTTTACTTCTAACATAGTAAATTATCCACTAGACAGTGTTCTCAAATTTAGTAGAAATGTGGCAATATTTTGGTTTCATCCCAACTTATGAGTTCACTGACATATGGAACTCCTAACATGGACACTCCCTCCATAGATGCAGATCTGAAACTTGTCTTCAAGTTATAGTCCTAGAGAACTGTCTATAGCACTGCAAAGTTAAATAACTTACCTGTGGTTCTAAGCTATCCTAGTACATATGGACAGATCTGGGAGAATAAGTAGGAAATGTTGGTAATTGCCCATTAAATACTCTAACAAAGTAAATTACTTAGTTGTATCCCTATAATATGAAAAGTCACTGTAGCTTCTCAATGAGTCAGACTCCTCTAAGAAAATAACTAACAAGGTAGGAGAATCTGACTCATAGACAAGGATGTATCTGTTAGTCTATAACTCATTTAAGAATGGAAGAAAATGTGCTAGGATGAAATCTGTGAATATAATAAGATCATGCAAATTACTTAACAATAATTCTTCAATAACTTCAATATTGTTAGTTACTCTGTGATCTTTGCTTATAACAAATTCAGTATAATTTATGTTCTCTCGACTTCATTCTTTGGTTCTCTTGCTATGCTATGCTCTTAAAAAAACAAACAAATAAAAGTCTTAATTTACAGTTTAGAATCAATCCTATATAATGGTTCTAAGGCAAAAGAGTGATAAGGATGAGGGAATGGGAGTTAAGTGACTTGCCCAGGTCACATAGCTAGGAAAGTCTGAGGTCAGATTTGAACCTAGGACCTCCCATCTCTAGACCTGGCTCTCAATCCACAGAGGTGCACCTAACTGCCCCCTACCCTGGGATCTTTATAGTTCTTCAGCACAGTGGATAGTGCACTGGACTTGGGGTCAGGATTCTCTGAGTTCAAATCTTGCTTCAAACATAGCTATGTGAACTGGACAAGTCACTTCACCTCTCTCAACCTCAGTTTACTCACCTATAAAACAGGGATAATTATAGCACTATTGCATAGGGTTGTGTAGGAATCAAATGAGGTGATTTGTGTAAAGCATTTGCAAATCTTAAAGCAGTGTTTAAATGCTAACTATAATTATTCCCTAGAATATATCCAGAGTACAATGTGTATGTGTGTGTGTTTATAATTAAGTTCTCCTTCTAAGGTTTGTACAAGATAAAATCTCCTAGTCTGTCTACTAGATAGATGACTTGAAAACTTAAAGAAATAATTTTTACAATAAAATATTTTAGGTAAGATTTGTATCAGCTAAGCTCTCTTTTTTCCATTCACTAATTTTACTATATCAAATCATGTAAAGGTCAATATGCTGAAATTTTGTTTATTTTTTAAAAAATTATTCTATCATTTACTCAAATTGGTCTGCTACATTACATTCAATACAAAAGATTGAAAAAATATTTTTTATGTGTGTGACGTTTGACGAAGAAAGAGTTTTGCATCTAAAAATGGCATTTGATCAGTAATTTCCTTTGTAATCAAAGCCATTAGACTTAGGTAACAGCCCCAAAAAAATGTTATTTCAATGTAATAATGACCATCTGAAAGACCACTGAAATATTTTGTTAACAAAATTATTTTAAATTTTTTCTAAAGTGTAGGAAGATACATATGTGCCTAAAAATGAAATTTATTATTGATGATATGCGTCAAGAGGAAGATGAGTCAAAGACTGATTGCAGTGGAGTTAATTGGCATAAGATCCAGGCTCTCGTGTTTATCAAGAATATGAACAGAGAAAATCTTTCAAAAGATTTCCAGTTTTATTGTTGGTTTTTTCTCCCCTTACTTTTTTTCTCCTTTTTTCTAGTTCCTGTTCAAAGTAAATCCAAATATATCTATCCAAATATATATGTGTGTGTATATATGCACACGTGTGTTGTACACATGTGCATGTATATGCATATCTCCCAGTGTATTGTTGCTCCTTAACCCTCCCTTCTACCGTGGCTGCTGGGCATAAGAGTAACATAAAGGAAACCTCTACTTGCCTAAGTATTGCTGCCTCAAATCCAAGTAAAAGCTATAAAGAATGATCTCTGCTGCACATGCATAGCCCCCATCCAACTTCCCCTTTGGATATAGGAGTGCTTGTTCAATAAGCCATGATGCTTGCTCCCTCACCCTCCTCCAAGTGCCATGCAAACATTAGTTGTAAATGCTTTGCCTCCATTTCAATTTATCTTTGTTAGAATATCACAGAGAGACATGAACACCATCCTGTTCATAAGTATTCCTATTGCACACATGTATCAATAATCAGTTCATCCTCCAGCTACCTTGTTTGTCTCTCCACAGGCTTTGCCTTTATGTGGTTTTATTGTAGCTATCTTCCTCCTCTTACTGCCTAGAGAATTCATGTCTCAGTCCTAAGAATAGAGAATCCCCTTGCCCCACTTTTTCCTTATACTTCTCCTCTTGTACATCCTTGAAATACAGCCCTTATGTGAGGATAGATTTTTTTTAAACCACCAAAATTATTGCAAATAAGGCTGGAGGAACTTTACATTTAAACACAAATCAATCTCATGTTCATATTTCCCTCATTCTTTAGCCAGTTTAACCAGCACAGTGCCTGGACTGTAGTAGGCACTTAAACAGTGTCTGTTGACTATTCTATCAGTTCCCTATTTTTATCGAGTATTAAAGTGGAAAATATAGCCTGCAGTCCATCTTAATTACTTACCCTGACTATTGGTGGGAATCAAGTTGGAATTCCCAAAGATATGTCTTCCAATTCTGCACTGTGTCAGAATTCCTGGAAAACAGAGTATCAAACTTGTCATTACAAATATCAGTGTATTGCAGAGCAAATATCCTTTACAAAAATTAGGGTAGCACTTCTCATCTATGTCTAGGAAACATGATCACTATCTGGAGAGGTCATTTTCATTCAACAATTTCACCCCAATACCCAACCCACAGTAGTTATGATTCCATAAATATAATCACAGAATTAGCTAGGGTGGACCTCAGTGGCCCAGAAATGGGCCTTGGTTATCATCTAGTACAACCCCAAGGCTAAACTGTTCAACAGAAGCATTTCCATCCCTGAGGAAGAAGAGATTACCATCGAAAAAAGGAGAGTTGCTGCCATTATTTAAGAGTTGGATGAGAGAGAATTTTGGGGAGGGATTAAACAAATCCTATCTCATAAATGATGTTCTATTAGCTTGAATACTTGCCTTGTAGTTGAAGACCCTTTTTCATTTCTTCTTTTTGTGGATACCTAGACACAAGCCAAATTCTTATGTTCCCAAAGGAAACCCCCAAATGGCAACACAAGCCAAAGGAATAGACATTTAATGAGAAGCCCCAGCTCAAAACTGAACTTCACAACGTAAGGTTCTGGGCCATAAATTGCACTGTAAATTAGTGAAATAAATCTTCATGCCCTCTTCATCTCTCTAGATTTGAATTTCCCTTTTATCTCTCACCAATCTTCTGTGATAGTTTCTCTGACGATCCTTCCATCTCATTAAATGAAAAACCAAAGACTAAAATTTGTCTCCCCACCATGTATAGTGTGTACCAAAAAGTAAGCAGAGATATTTAGGTGGCAAAGTAAATAGCTAAGTGGCAGTTTGGTTAGAGCAATGGACTTAGAGTCAGGAAGATCTGGGTTCAAATGTGAATTTTGGTGCTTACTAGTTGTATGACCATGGGTAATTCATTTAACTTTCTGACTTGGTTTTTTCATCTGTAAAATGGGTACAATAATAGCACTTTTTTTTCATGGTTGTTATAGGAGTAAAATGAGATATTTGTAAAAACACTTTGTATACCTCAAAACACTATATCAGTGCTAGTATAATTATTTAAACATTTCATAACCCCAACCTATATTCCCCATACAAACAGTATAAGACCTAATGGCACAGAAAGTGCTTCTTTCATAGCCCACTTTTAGTCCATAGTTTGCAGCTATGTGTTCCAATTTTTTGAGATACTGTAGTTGGACTGGGAAAAGAAATTAATTGGCCTTCCCCCAGAGAACGAAGGAAGATTGATAATTAAGTTGTGACACAAATACACACTAAGATTTTCCATCATACTTTTATAGCTCCTGGACTCAGTCTATGAAGTTTCCTAAGAAAAAGGAATATGTTCAGTACTAATACCTAAATCTCTCTTTCTCTAAATACTTCTACAAGACATACAGGGAAGGCTACCAAATCTTACCCCTATCATTTTTGTGCCAAAATCTCTGCAAACCACCTCTGTCCAATTCCAGAATGGACTCGTCTTACAAGGATTGTTCTTCAGGGTATGATTCCCAAGTTGCTAGGCAATTGTCATGAGAAAGGTTATGGCATATGAAGTTGTCCATTGATTTCCAGGTTCTCTAAATTTTCTTCAGTTACCTTGTTGGTAGGAGTGAATCCTCACACAGATCTCATAGAGAGCTTTACCTAGGGACTTTCATTTAAAGACACTCTTCCCACTTACTTCCCATCTCCCAAACACCAAAATTAGTAAGGAGACACTCCTGGGGATTATCTAAAGGTACTTTCTTCCTATTTCCCCATTCAGTACCCAGGCTGAGAGGGCCAACTGTCAATCAAAGACCAAGAAAATCTTTTCATATCTCCAAGCCCTCTTTCTCATACCACCTGTCTTCTAAAGGTATCTATTAGCACAAATAACTGACCTGGAAAAGAGGACCAGGAGAGATAATTTAAGAATCACCAGGCTCTCTAAAACTGTGACCAAAGGGAAAAAACTGGATATCACATTTCACAATATCATAAAAGAAATGTTCCCAGATCTATTAGAAGTAGAAGGCAATGTGAAAATAGAAATATTCCACTAATTAGCACCTGAAAAAAAAAACCCTCGCAAACTGAAATTACTCAGGAAACTCTCATAGGCCATATCTAGAGTTTCCAAGCCAAAGTAATGTAAGCAGCTGGAATGAGAGGATTCATGTATCAAGGAACCATAATCAAGATTATATGTGCATATGCTGCAGTTGAACTAGATGGCTTCTGAGA
Source organism: Monodelphis domestica (assembly GCF_027887165.1). Taxonomy (NCBI): domain Eukaryota; kingdom Metazoa; phylum Chordata; class Mammalia; order Didelphimorphia; family Didelphidae; genus Monodelphis; species Monodelphis domestica. The sequence goes on along the minus strand of NC_077227.1, from coordinate 145,689,930 downwards.
TTCATTACAGCTCCAAGTCTATGGTCCTATTAGCTCCTGTAGAGAGGAATAGAATATTCCAAAATGAAAAAAAAAAACTTAGAAACAAGACTATCTTACCAAGTAAACTGAATATAAAACAATGGGAGGATGGATGTCTACTAGAATTATAAGCCTTTTAACTTTTCCTGAATGAAAAGATCAAAGCTACAGAGAAACACTGAAACACAAACCTGAGTTAAGAGAAACCTAGAAATGTAAATATCTATGAAAAATTAGAAGGAACTAAACTTTAAGCAAGGGCTTACTTTGTAATACAAGAGGAAAAAAATATCCCTTGAGAATCCTAAGGTCTTTATGGGTTACAGAGGTAGTTGAGAAAGACAATAAGGAAACAAATGGAAGGAAGGGCAATCAAAAGGGAAAGAAAAGTAGGCAAGAAAATAATCATAAGGGAAAAAAGTCAACTTCAGAGGGTTGATTATAAAGGGGCATTTAAGAAAAGATGAAAGAACAAAAGACTAGTTTGATCTTTGAAAAGAGAGCAGGAAAGGTAAGTGGGAATTGACAATTTCAGTGATAGATTATTTATGTTAGACCCCTTCTCTTTCTTTACCTCCTTCTTTGAAAAGAGACAGGGGAGAAGAGAGGAAAAAATATGAGGAACTGATGGATGGAAGTTCACAATTAACAATGATATCTGTGAAAATAAATGGAATGAACTTATCCATGTTATGGGAAAGGGTAATAGAATGGATTAGAAAACAGAATCTAATAATAGCTAACTCCTCTCAAAAAAGAAAAATCCTTGAAATCTAAAAATTCACAAAGAGTAAAAATTAGGTGGGGGAGAAGAATATATTTAGCTTCAGGGAAAATGTTTTAAGCAAGAATAATAGTCAATTTCTCATTAATGCAATAGTAAAAAATATATATGATTAAAAGATGAGCAGAGAAATTACCACAAATGTACCACAAATAATGAAATATTAACCTATATTATTATATAACCTCAAAAATTTAAAGGAAAATTAATCAAATTATGATAAATAGATAGTAAAATTATAATAATGGGGGAACTCAATGTGGCCTTTTAAGAAACTGATTAATTTAATTTAAAAAATATAAATAAGACAGTAGGTAAGCACCTGAAAAGAATTTGTAAAAAGTGAGACATAATAGCTCTCTGGTCAACAGAAGTCTGGTGATTCCTATATAGAAATATAAATTTACATATTCTCAATTATAGCCGGAGGTGTTTCAAATTTTATCATATACTAGAGCATAAAATCTCATAAACAGAGAAAAGCAGAAAAATCAAACCTCTTGTTCATTGGCCAAAATGCAGTAAAAGTATGATAAATGAAAGGAATTTGAAGAAATTATTCAAATTTAAATATAGGAAAAATGAGTTGAATGTTGGACAAAGAAAAAATAATAATTTCATCAAAGGAAATTGCAATAATGAAGCAATATACCAAAACATTTGGAATATGGCCAATAAGTCTTTACAGGAATATGTTATCTCTAGGCACTTTAATCAAAAAAGAAAGGAATAATAAACTGGGCATTCAACCATAAAACCTAGGAAACCAACAATTGAAAAAATCTTGACTAAACTCAAAAAATAAAATTCCACCAAATCAAAGAAGAGAAAAGAAAAATAGAAAGGACAAGAATAGGATTGAAAAGTAAGAGCAGGAGCTAAAAAATAAACCAAAAAATAAATAAACCATTGGAAAATGTGATTTAAAAAGAAACAAACAAAGAAAGAAAGAAAAGAAAGAAAGAAAAGAAAACCAAGAGAAAAATCTCAAAGGAAATGTTGAAAAAGTAGAAAGGAAGCAAGTCTAACAGTACAGATGTCAGACTTTACATCAAAGCAATAATCATCAAACTATCTTGAACTGTTTTTTTTTAAGTGGAAAAGATGATTAGTGAAACAGATCTGGTATATAAGAACCAGAATCAACTGAACATAACAGCAATAATTGATATAACCAAAGATTCCAAATACTCAGATAAAGATGCATTTATTCACAAAGACTTCTGAGAAAAATGGAATGGAATGAGGGTTTAGACCAATATTTCACATGATATACTATAATAAACTGCAGAATCCTATAGGATTTAGACAAAAAAAACTCTCACATAAACAAATAAGAAGAGTAGTAAAGGAAATATTTTTCATAACTATAAATATAGAAAAGTTCTTGATAATACAAGGAACAGAAGATCACAGAATATGTCATGAATAATTTTGATTGTCTAAGATTGAAAAATTCTTGCACAAATAAAATAATGCAGTAAGAATTAGAAAAGAAATATTTCACTAGAGAATAAATGTTTGTTGTAAACTTCCCTGACAAGTGTCTGATATTCAAGATACATATATTAAATTGATGCAAATATGATAACAAATATTTATTGTCAATAAATTCATTTTCACTGGATGTCTGTCTCTATCTCTCTCCCTCCCTTTCTTTCTCTTCTTCCCCCTCCTACAAACGAATATACTTGAAGCAGTTTTCAAAAAGAAGAAAGTCAAATTATCAACAACCATATGAAAAAATGTTCCAATTTACTACTAATAAAAGAATTTCAAATTAAAATAACTCCACCATTCCAACTTACACCTGTCAGATTGGCACAGGCAACAAGAAAGGAAAATGACAAATGTTAGAAGATCTGTAGGCAGATGAGTACTCAACTACTCTGGAAAATAATTTGGAATTATCCCACAAAACTCACCTAAATTATGCATACTCTTTATTATAGCAATACTACTACTAAGTATAAACCCCCAAAGAGCTCAAAGAAAGAGAGAAAGGATTCATTTAAACAAAAATATTAGTAGTGGAACTTTTTATAGAAGCAGAAACTGGATAACATGGATGCACTGACTTTAATAATCAATGCATTAATTCACTCTTCCAAAGAATGATTCTTGCTTCTCACCTCTTGGCAGAGAGGTAATGAAATTAGAAGTACAAAGTAAGGTATGTGTTTTCAGGTATGGCAAATGTGTGGCTTTGTTTTGCTTAACTGTACTACTTGTTGCTATGGATGGCATTTATTTATTTAGAGGGGAGTAAAAAGGAGATTAGGATAGCAATATCAAAATTGAGAAAAGAAAGAAAAGATCATCAATGAAATATTCTTAAAATACATTACAGAGAGTAGAGCAAGGTTCAGAAGGAGACATATATGCAAGAGCAATGTTGGAAAATAGAGTCAATCCTTAGCTTTTGCAGGAGTGATAGTCCTAGAAAACAATGTGAAAGTAAAAAATAAAATAAAAATAAATGTTGATATACTGAAACTATGGGAAATAGAGGGTTAAGTTCCCATGACCACCAAAAGCTCTAATCTTTAACGATATGTTCCTGAAAATACACATTTCTACATATAATTCTTTTTTTAAAAAAATAAAACCCTTACCTTCTGTCTTAGAATCAATACAGTGTATTGGTTCCAAGGAAGAAGAGCAGTAAGGGTTAGGCAATGGGGATTAAGTGACTTGCCCAGTGTCACACATCTAGGAAGTGTCTGAGGCCAGATTTGAACCTAGGACCTCCTTTCTTTAGGCCTGGTTCTCAATCCCCTGAGCCACCCATATGCCCCCTACATAAAATATTTTATAATAAAATATCAATTATGATAATATTCACTTTTACTAGCATTCACATGAAATAACTCATAAGATTCAGTATACAAAATAAAATTGGTAACATGCAAAATATTTTCCTTGCTAGCAATTCTCTAGAATTCTGTGATGTTTTGTGCTAACACCTCAAATAAAAAACTATTGATTTCAGAAAATATTCACTTTTCATAAGACATGAAACCATAAAATATCAGAAAAACTATATTGCAAATAAAATTCTTTAAACTAAAATAAATTTAATTTGAATCTCACCTTTCACTTTTTCAGATGGTACTGTGAAGGCATAGTATTGTATGTTATACGACTGTAAGTCTCTCTGCATTGACCACCCTCTCAAAACCAAGGGAGCTGTTGCTGGGACTTGAGTCACTGCTGTCAGATGCTAAGACTAGTAAGGTCTTGACATCATCTCCAGCACTCTGTCTCTACTATATCTAGCCCTAAATAGGCATGGTTCCTAATGTGAAAGTGAAAGTGAGGTTACTAATAAAAACATGCAATTGCTTGAAGTCACAAGAGTTAAGCATGCAAATGATGAAGATCAACTATATCATGTTAAATTTATTATATGCTTTTATAAAAAGCTGCATATAATAGAGATTCATCATGTCATGCAATCTTGTTCTGTCCTTTGTGAATAGAAACATTCATATTTGTAAATATTGGTCAAATTCATAATCAAAAGAAAAGAAATTGTATAAAAAACAAAGTGAGTCGCTAGGTTTAACATGATCATATGGGGTATTCCCTGTCAACAAAAGGGCCACATTCTCATGCAGTAATAGCTATAGCTTCCATCTCTGATAACACTAGCTTGATCCAAAGGTACAATTAGGAACTTTTTTCAACTTGAATAAATTGGAAAGAAGCCTTTAGAATTTTTAGTGTCTGGTCTTATGCTCTTCTCCCTGCCTAAGTGCCTAACACCAATAGAGCTGTCTGCTATTTTCCTGCAGTACTTATATGATATATGACAGAAGACTTTCCAAAGCTTGTCAACCAGATGATGATAATTGAAGATGATAACTAATATTTATGTAGTATTTTAAACCTTTATAATAGAGCTTTGGCACATGCCTAGATTACCTGAGAAGGAAGCACCCACATGGGAAACACCAGGGACCTGCTTCTGGGAGCTGTTGAGTGTTCTCCCATCGTGTAGTTGGGAGAAGCCTCTTTCCATTGGCTGCATAGGCAGAACTGGCTTCATCTTTAAATCTACCTAAAGCACTGTCGATATATTTGGCATGTCTAGGAAGTGTGCCATGGCATGGGCACAATTAAGTACACTGGGTGGAGTAAGAATCAATTTCCCCTTCCCCCTTGAGTCCATGGACCCAAGAAACAATATTAAACTTTGAGTCCATTTTGTTCAACAGAGATATTTTTCATTTCTAGATATGGAAACTTAAGCAGCCATGATGACCGTGGAGTCAGAATTCCAAACTGGATGTTGTTATCAGACCACCAGGAAAATCCTGAGAATCCAGCGTCCTGAGACATAAAGCCAGGGTCATTTTGAACCTGGAAATTAGTGGAGTTTATGTGATATACAAATTGAACTGAATTATGAACCTACCTTCGTTGGAGACCAAAGAGTTATTGAAGAGATTATGCCCCAAGGTGTTAAAAGGCAGGGGAAATGTTTGTGTATTCTTGTTATACTTTTAAAGTAAATATTCCTTTATAAAACCTAGTCAGATAGTGTAAGAAGTTAAAGGGCTCTGGTCTGTTAGGGACTTCTAACATTAGGAGAATATAATTGTTGGAGACTTAATAAAAGATACCCTCCAGTCTCTCTAAGGGTAGTGAGATCCCTGGGGGAGGAATGAAATGCAACACACTTGGTCTTCAGTCAATGGGAGTGGGAGTAACCACTGTTACACTTTTTTTAAACTCTTACCTTCTGTCTTAGAACTCATACTAAGGATTCAAAAAGGCAGAATAACAGGAGAGCTAGGCAATTGGGATAAAGTGACTCATTCAGGGTCACAAAACTCAGAATTGTCTACCAGATTTGAAACCAGGTTCTCTCAACTTCCAGTCTGGTACTCTATCCACTGTGCCACCTAGCTGTTGCTGTTATACTTTAGAAATCATTTTAAGCTCATTGTTTTAGTTTAGCCTCATAACAACCCCATCAATTGGGTAATACAGGTTTATCACCCCCATTTTACTGAGAAGGAAAAGAGGCTTAAAAGCTTGGTTATTTGCCTAAATTCATATAGTTGATGTGTCAGTGGTGAGAACTGAACCCATGTCTTTCTGATTCCAAGTCCAGTATCTCTAATCAACCATGTCATGCCACCCAGGAGTAACAAGAAACTCAAATGTGAAATTCTAAAGAAGGACAATTCTGTTAAGGAAGAAAAGGCAACATCACCTAAGAAATCAATGTCAGTTAAAAGGGAGCTCACCAAACAACTTAGATTTTTCAAGAATCAAGTACAGAAGTCAGAGGTAGCATAAGGTAACAGTATGAATAAAATAATGTGGTACAGTTTAATAAGAATAGTGTCAGGAGTGCTAAATCTCAAAATAAACTGAGGTTGGTAAACAATGCTGAGAACAACAAAAAGATGTCTTTACAGCTCTATTTGGGGAAAGAAGCAGATCAAAGAAAGGATGAGATTGCTGTTTGTAAAGAATGGGATGATGAAAATATTTCAGAGAGAGGAGACAGAGCTCAACTCTTTGTTTCTGATTTCTCTGGCAAGAAGACTGATCTTTTGGTCTAAGGACAGAACAAAAATGGCTCATAGGGAGTTGATTTCTGAAATAAGTAGGAAGAATTAAAGGCACTACCAGATGTGATTACTGAGCAACTGTCAGTGATCTGTGGAAGATTTTGGAAGATGAGGGAAATTGTTTGATCTTAAAAAGGGGAAGAATATAGGATGGAATCTATTCTAGAGAGTATTTTTAAAGAGATATTTAGTGAATGAGCAGTTCTAACAAAGAGCCAATATGGTTTCAATGAAAATGTCATGTTATATTAACCTCATTTCCTTTTTTAATGGGGTTACCAGAAGGTAGATAAGGAAAACACTATAGATATAATTTATTTAGATTTTAGCTTCTCTTTTGCTAAAGCATCTTATGTTTTCCTTTTGTAAATTATAGAAAAATCAGACTGAATAATAATTCAGTTAGGTGGATTTATAGCTGATTAAATATCTGGAACTAATGAACAATTGTTGATGGTTTGATGTTTACTTGGATAGGCAGCTCTAGTCATATGCCCCAGGGATCTATGTTTGACTGTACTGTAAACATTTTGATTGGTGACTTGGCATAGATGACATGCTTATTGAATTTGCCTATGACATAAAACAAGAAGTAATGGTTAAATATTCAATAATAAAGGAAGACTTCAGAAATATCTTTATAGTCTAGGATATAAAGGTAAAATCTAGGGGGCAGAAGGATATATTGTAAATTGTAGGTGATTATAGCAACAAAGAGTTTTTTTTTTAACCCCTTACCTTCTGTTATATATGACCAGAAGGAGCTCTCTCTCTCTCTCTCTCTCTCTCTCTCTCTCACAAACACACACACACACACACACACACACACACACACACACACACACACTGAGGAACTGGAGAGAAAGGATGAGAGAACTGAAGAAAGGGAGAGAGGGAAGAAATTGATCTCCCCTCTCTTCCCCTTGGGGAAGATAGCACAAACTGTCTTCCAGAGGGACAGAATATGTCTCCTCAGAGATTGGGTCTGGAGATAGAGGTTAAGGACTGGAGGAGAAAGTCTTAGAAAAATGACCCACTGCCGCCCTTCTTGATCTTAGCTGTTGCTGAGAGGCAGGTAAATTTCCTACCTCTGGATCCTCCCAATATCCCAACTACCACCTTTCCTTTTGAGACTTAGTTCACTCAGCCCTGGTCTTGAACTAGTTCTCCCTTTTAGGGAACAGTATGATTCTACCCAAATTTTCCGTCTCCTTTGATATCAGCAAGCAGGTTGACCTGATCTAAATGGTAACACTTTATTCTTGAGAACACACAGGGCAGGGAGAGTAAGGGTGTTGGGTGAAGAAAGTGGGAGATAGGAATCCCTAGAGATTAGCAACTGACCTCCCCCCCCAAATCCTGAGGGGTTCAGGTTGTCTGCCTGACACTCCTTTTGACCAGTTATTGGGTTTGTCCTTCCTACTAAGCTAATCTGGCTATGAGTTGAAGTTCAGGACAATTTGGGCAAAGAGAGATCTTCTCAGTGGATGATGGCTTTCTATAAAGTCCCAGTCTACTTTTGTCCTCAGCTGGAACCAGAGAGATTTAGAGGTTCACTGGAATGTAGTCAGTGTCCAGAGGGATCCTCCATCTCAGATGTCCTCCTCTCAGACCATCCACTTCAGAAGAGAGCTGACCAGAAGTAAGCTGATAGTTTTGAATGCTCCCTGCTCACCTGTTCTTTCCTGGAGTCTTGAGTCTTCCTTGCCCTTCCCCTGCTTGAGCTGTTCCTTTGCATTACTGAATCTGATTTTTCTCTTCTTTTGTAACTTCTCTCTTACACTTCCATCTTAGAATCAATACTGTGTATACATAAGATTACAAGGGATACCAATTATATTGAAATACAGTTATAAAAATTTTTTAAGTTCATGGATTGATCTTTGGTTAAGAACACTTGATCCAAATTTTAAAGTCCTTGAGGGAAGAGATTATCTTTATTATTTATATCTATATTACCAGCACTTAGCCCAGTGATTGATGAACAGATCTAATGAATAAAGCATTTATCCAATGCTTGCTCTATGCAAAGTCCTGTGCCAAATGCTAGAGATACGAGTAAAAAAGTAGGATAGTCTCTAGACCAGGAGAGATAGTATATATGGAAGGTCTCAGCTGCAAGTCAGTTGAAAACAGTCCCAACCATGGTCAATAGGGCACAGCAGCAAAGCAAATGATAATGCTTCTTCTTTAAAATAATTTTCACAAATAAAATTATATCAATTTTTGATATTGAATCATTTGATAATGCCAAGGTCTTTGTTGACAAGAAATTGCTTTTCTGAGTCTTACTTCAGCTCTTGTAGGAACAATTGCAAGGTTGCATATCCATAAGAGTTGTTTCCCAGGATGATGACAGAGGGTTTTGGGCTATTCCCAAGGCTCTTGGGTTCAGAATCTTTGCTTTTATCCATTTTGGTCTGAGGAGGAATTTCCAAGCTATTGTGTTTTTGGCTATCTGAAATCAGGGTCTGAAGGGAGATGGAAAAAACAGCAATTAGTGGTATGATCTGTCACATGACAAATACAGGAATTATATGAATACAATAACAAAACACTTTTCACAGAAATCAAGTCAGATCTAAACAATTGGGAAAATATTAATTGCTCATGGGTAAGCCAACCATATATAATAAAAAATTTGCCTAAATTAATTTACTTATTCAGTGCCATACCACTCAAACTACCAAAAAAGTATTTTATAGCACTAGAAAAGTAGCAAAATTCATCCAGAAGAACAAAAGGTCAAAAATATCAAGGGATTTAATGAAAAAATGTGAATGAAGGTCACCTAGCAGTATTAAATCTTAACCTGTACTGTAAAGCAGTAATTGTCAAAACAATCTATTAATGGCTGAAAAATAGAATGGTGGATCAATGCAGTATATTGGATATGCAATATATAAGAATAGATAACCTTGGGGGCAGCTGGGTAGCTCAGTGGATTGAGAGCCAGTCCTAGAGACGGGAGGTCCTAGGTTCAAATCTGGCCTCAGCCACTTCCCAGCTGTGTGACCCTGGGCAAGTCACTTGACCCCCATTGCCTAGCCCTTACCACTCTTCTGCCTTGGAGCCAATACACAGTATTGACTCCAAGAAGGAAGGTAAGGGTTTAAAAAAAAAAAGAATAGATAATCTTAGCAATCTAGTATTTGATAAACCCGAAGTCCCAAGCTTTTGGGTTAAGAGCTCACTCTCTGACAAAAACTGTTGGGAAAACTTAAAAACAGTATAGCAGAAACTAGGTATTGGCCAGTCTCTCATACTCTATACCAACATAAGGTCAAAATGGATGTATGACTTAGACATGAAGGGTTATACCATAAGTAAATTAGGGGAATATAGAATAGTTTTCCTGGCAGATTTATGGAGAAGGGAAGAATTTATGACCAAACAAGAAATAAAGAATGTTACAAGGTATAAAATAAGTAATTTTATTATATTGAATTTTAAAAGTTTTGTCCAAATAAAACCAATATAACCAAGATTAGAAGGGAAACAACAAACTGGGGAAAAATTTATAGCCAATTTCTCTAAGGTCTAATTCTCAAATATGTTGAGAACTAAGTAAAATTTATAAGACTATATGTCATTGACATATAGTCAAGTCATTGACATATAGACAATTGACCCTAATTGACAAATGGTCAAAGGACATCAAACAAGCAATTCTCAGATGAAAAAAAAAATCAAAGCTATCAATAAGTATATGAAAAAATATTCTAAATCACTATGAGAGAAATACAAATTTAAAAATTCTGAGGTACCACCTCATGGCTATTCATATTGGCCAATATGACAGTAAAAGAAAGTAGTAAATGTTGGAGAGATCATGGCAAAATTGGAACACTAATGCATTGTTGGTGGACCTGTGAATAGCTCCAACCATTCTGGGGGACAATTTGGAACTGTACCCACAGGCACATTTGACACTAACTAAAGCCCTCTGTATCTGGAACTGCCCTCACTTTAGAGATGGAAAATGGCAGCTGGGTGCCCAATTACCGAGATACTACCCTGAATATTTCAACAACCCAATGTTGCAGGTCCCCTGGGTACTTACCATAATGGAAAATAGGTGAGGATCAGATGGCCATGATTTGAATTCATTCTGCTGAACCCTTTACAACCCTTCATCAATGCTGGATACGTACTAGTATATACTAAGGACAGGGCACAAGAGAAGGAAGGAAGGAAGGAAGGAAGGAAGGAAGGAAGGAAGGAAGGAAGGAAGGAAGGAAGGAAGGAAGGAAGGAAGGAAGGAAGGAAGGAAGGAAGGAAGGAAGGAAGGAAGGAAGGAAGGAAGGATACTTCTCGAGTCTAAGGAATTTACTATGGTTAAATAGAAGATAGCCTATAACAAGTAACTGAAAGGCAGGAGGGAGGATACATTTGCCTCCTTTACTATAATCTAATGATGCTTTTCCTTACTCAGAGCACTCTGTCTCCCAACTCTATGCAATTTCACAACCTATTCTCCATGTCTGGAATTCTCTACTTCTTCATCTCCATTTACTAACTTTTCTTGTTCTTGTAAGTCCCAGCAAAAACAAACAAACAACAATTTTCTACAAGAATCCTTCCCCAAACCCTCTGCCTTTTTAAATCCTCCCCTTCCATCTTGGAAATAACATTATGTATTGGTTCCAAATAGGAAGAGCAGTAAAGGCTGGGCGATAGGGGTTAAGTGACTTGCCCAGGACCACACAACTAGGAAGTGTCTGAGACCAGATTTGAATCTAGAACTTTCTATCTCTAAGCCTGGTCCTCAATATGCTTAGCTACCTAGCTGGCCCCTCCAATGTCTTTTAATGTAACTACTTTCCTTCTGAGATAATTTCCTTTTTATCCTGTTTATATCTTGTTTGTACATAGTTGTGTTCATGTCATCTCTTGCCCATTAGACTGGAAGCTTCTTGAGGGTAGCCCCTCATTCTTTGCGTCCACAGCATTTAGTACAGTGTTTGGTGTGTTATAGATGCTTAATAAATTCAGGTTGGTTTGACTTGTACCTTGAAATATCCCACAGCTGGTAGTACATGAGATTCTACCCAATGATATACACAAGAGAAAAGTAATACATATATAAAGAAAGGCATTCATATAGCTAATCTCTAGTCATAGGGTCATAGAAATATGCTATTTTCCTCCTTTTTAAATAAGGGGATTAATACTGACTATCAGACTTGGCAGCAAGGATGTTATTTACCACTAAGTACCAAGCTCTCTCCATCTAACAATATATGACATACAACAGGAAAAGCCTATGTTTCAAAGTGTGAATTTGTTTTCTTTTTAACCAGTTTTATGACTTTGAAATTCCTCATATTAAGTTTACTTAGAATAAATAAGAATATAAAATTTAAGAGTTGGAAACACCTGATAGCCATAAGGTCCAACACTCTCATTTTACAGATGAAGAAACAGGCAAAGAGGCTATGGTGAAGTTCAGAATCATTCAAGTAATGGTAGAACCAGAATTCTGATTCCAATTTTCTCATTTCAGTGCCAGGGTCCAGTCAAGCACACCTTATATTTTTTAAATACTCTTTTAAAAACTCTTACATTCTATCTTAGAATCTATAATAAATATTGGTTCCAAAGCAGTAGAATGGTAAGGCTAAGAAATTGGGGTTAACTGACTTGCCCAGGCTCACACAACTCAGAAGTATTTCATGCCAGATTTGCAGGTCCTTCCTACTCTACCCTTTGAAAAGCATAAGATAGTTTATTGATACTTAATCCTTACTTCATTCATTGTCATAGTTTTCTCCAAGCTCAGTCAACCAAAGCACTGAAATGAAAGATTTACTTCCATAAAGCTGACTTTAGTAACTATTCCACAGAGCCAGTTGAATGTCTTTGATAGAAATGAGGACATAGATCAGGACGCAGGTGGGTCACCTCCCAACTTTCTGGCAACGCTGGAGTGGAATATAAATAGGGGGCTTATCTTCCAGTGTCTGGATTTTACTATGCAACTTACCCCTTCTCAATAAATATAAATCTGCTCTGCACACAGTGGACACTCAATCAATGTTGACTAACTGGCAAAGAAGAAATGGAAACCCAGATCAGGCAATAATCCTAAACACATAAAATATAGCTAAGCTTGTGTGATGTTCCCCTCTGTGTGTTTAGGATATTCACAGTCTTGAATCACAGGGTTAATGCCATAACTAGATTAATATACAAATTACCTCAAAAATTTTGTGCAAATGACTTAATAGTTCTATAGTCATGGTTTCTACAGTAAATAATTCCCATTTGCTCTGCTGAAATCTAGTGATCAAAGAAAAGAGCTGATAAAATGATTTGTGTATTTAGGCTTACTATAACATTTCCACTTTTTAAAAGTTGGTTTATTGAGAAATTATATTCAATTCTCCACTTATTTAACCTGCCTAAAATATAGAGCCCTTCAAGCTTTCAACAACTAAAGGATTCTTTCAAAAATATCTGAGTATACAACAAAAAACCCTACCTAGCATATATAACTTCTTTAAAATTTTCAGGTAATGAATTTTTTATTTCACCTGCCTGACTACCCCTCCCAACACAGATGCTAGCCCCTCTTTGCCTTAGTAGACAGTGTCTATGGCTTTACCTTCTGAATTTAGGCCGACTGATCCTTAGAAAATGAAAATACAATGGGTATATGAGTTGGGGGTTTGATTTCAAGAGATTGCTCTATTGCAAAAATGAATAATATGGAAATAGGTATCAAACTTTAACATTTTTTATAACCTAATAGATTTGTTTACCAGCTCTGGGAAGGAGGAGGGAAAAAGGGAGGGAAAGAAAATGAGTCATGTAAACACGGAAAAATATTAAAAAAAAATAAAAAAATTTAAATGCAAATAAATGAAAATATAATCCATCCCTAGAGATGAAACCTTTCTGGTTTAGTGGGCCCTACTAGGATTTGGGCTTTACTAGTGTAGTAGTAGAAACCACAATGTTATCTCTAATACTTCTATGAAAGGTGGCTTTCTGTGGAGTGGAGTGTAAGAGTCAATATACCATATATACAATTATGCCTTCTACACTGCAACTTTCTCCATTGTGGTTTTGATATATCACAGGTCAGTATAAGAAATTAAATTAAAGTTTGGGAAGATCTTTGCAAAAACTGTAGATGAAAAACAAAGGCCAACAGATGTCATACAAAAAGTTTAGAAATTCAGAGATGCATACTTCCCTCAAATTTTACAATAAGGTACTATAAGTGCCCCTTTAAAGAAAAGAAAAAATTCTGAATTCTTGTCTGGTATGAAGGGAGGGCCAAAAACTTTTATGTGGATTTTCCAAATCATGCAGTGCACTGGACCCTTAACTCCTCCCACATGGAAGGGATAATTGTATATGATTTAATGGTATGAAAGGTTAGTCTTTTTTTTTTTAATTTTTACCCTCTGCCTTGGAAATAGTTGATTAAAAGTTGGAAACACCTTAAAAGTAACAAATTGATTCTAAGGCAGAAAATCAGGGTTAAATGGACTGCCAAGGGTCTCAGAGCTAGGAAGTGAACCCAGGTCATCCTGACACTAGGCCTGGCACTGTATACACTGTGCTATTTATTTACAGTAAATCCATTTTAAGGAGTTTTGCTCATGGAAGTGAAGGGACCAGTATGGATTCATCTGACTAGTATCAAGTGGCGATATTTCAATCCAGGTCTTCCTGACCATCCTACCTCTAACTATAATATGAAATTTTTAATATAAAATACTGTCACCCTGGAAAATTGATTAGTTAATTAGATACATCAATCAGTAATAAACTATTTTATTAGTCTTAACTCAAATGGGGGGGGGAGGGAATCCCCTTGTCCACTTCTCCCACCATATTTCAATAATTGAGCTATTGTCAACTTAGTAAAATATTGATAGGAAAGACCAATTTGGTATCACTGAAGAAAAAATCCTGACATCTATAGTTAAAGACTTATCATTAATAAGCATTGTGGAGGAGAAATTTTTAAAAGTTCACTAACATGGAGAAAATGGAAAATTTGAATAAAGAGGTGGAATTAATGTGAAATAAAAATTTTCAGCCAGGAATACAAATTGACAGAAGCAATAAAAAAAAATGCAGCAAAACAGGTTCAAAGAAGAATTCAATGGAAAATATTTGAAGAAACTTTAAGCAAAATTAATGGAACTAATAATATCCAATATTTACATAGTGCTTTAAGTTTGTAAAAATTCTTTACATACATTATCTAATTTGATTCTCAAAACAGCTCCTGTCCTGAGGAAAGTACAATATGTATTATTATCATCTTATTCCAAGGTCACATAGCTAGTATGTGTGAGAAAGAAGATTTGATCTTAGGTTTTCCTAACTCTGATCTAGCACTCTATACACTATGCCACTCTGCTAAGTGAACTAGAAGCTAGCATTTAGAAGGTCAAATAATAACCATTGGTTTGATATCCAAATGTTCTATTTTGACTATGCAACGAACAAAACTCTAACCATCACTTTTTAGGAAATTTCTCAAGGAAATTTCCCAGAACTAATAACATTAGTAGATTTATAGAAATCTTTATATAATCTAAAAAGAAATGCCAGATTCAGCTCACCCTAGATAATTGTAAACAAATTCTAGAACTTCATCAGTAAAGGACTTCATATGCAGCTCAGAAAGAAATGTTGCCTCTTAAGACACATCAGTTAGAAGCACATAATATTATTCTCCCATCATAGGAAAATAGAAAAAAATCTGGAATATAATTTATAGAACATCAAGGGAAATTGAACTTTACTCTCAAAATATTCTAGCTAGCTAAACTTGGAATAATACATGAAGATAAAAATATACTTTCAATTTCCCAAATCATTTCCAAGCATTTTTACCAGAATAAAATAAAACCCTTTTTTTTGGTAGGAGCTTTTAATGTGCAAATTAGCCCAAGAACAAATCTCTAGGTAACTCATGAAAAGACCATGCTACTTGGGGAAAATTTAAGTGCAAATCAATGATGAACTTCTGATTCAATTGAATGGAATTCAGTTGATTTAATCAATTGAAGGGGAATCGTATAAAAGTTATTAAGGGTTAAGTATATATAAAAGTTACAAAATTTTGGAGGTGTTATGATTTAAATTTTTCTCAGGGAGTAGGGTAAAGAAGAGCCTTGTAAAATTATCAAAGAATTTAATTAACATAAGAAAAAATCCAGAGGCATTATTGTAATCTGCAGTGTTCTCAAATGATGAGGAGAACTTGTATTTGTATTTTATTTTGTAGATGGTTGTAGATTGTGCATTTAAAATATGATATCTCTTAAGGTGATCAGGGGAAAAGGAAGAGAACCTTTATGTTCTGAAAAAATACAGCAGCTTTCTTTGTGATGGCAAAGAACTGGAAATTGAAGGGATGCCCAATTGGAGAATGACTAAATAAGTGGTGGCATATGAGATGGAATACTACTGAGCTGTAGCAAATAACGAACAGGTTAATTTTGGAAAAACATGGTAAGACCTACATGAAATTATGAAAGGTGAAATAAACAGAACTAAGAGAATATTATATATAGCATTAGAAATAGTATTTGAAGAATGACTTGTGTAGGTCAGCCTCCAGAAAAAGAACTGATAAATAGAAATAAGTAAGATATAATTTTTATATACATATATCTTTTTATCAAATGATGCCTTCCCTAATTGAGGGAAGGGAGGAAGAGAGGAAGGGACTTAAATGGGCATTTTAATGTAACTAATAAAATTTTAAACATCAATCACCATATTGAAAAATAAAAACTAAAATATAGTGTCTTTAAAATTTTTGATGATATATAATATTTGATTGCCTGATAAGCAAGGGTAGAATGTATTGAGTAAACTAGAAGGATTAAGATTTAAATTCAGTTGTTATCACATTTTCTTCATAGCTATGTTCATAACACTGAAATAATGTATGTAATGGATAGGTACATCTTACTTCTTTTGATAGTTGGACTATAGACAGGAAAAGAAGTGACATATTAAGGAATATGTCCAGCAAGTGATCAGATAAAGAATCACAGAATCTCTGATTCAGAAGAAATCTGAGTACCTTCTAGTCCAACCTATAGATATACCAAAAAATCCCTTATACAATATTCCCAATGAAATGGTCACCCAGTAGGAATATGGGTTTGCTCTACTCCTACTGCCTGAGGGGCAGATCTGTTCCATTTTACTACCCTTTCCCTTCCAAAATGACATGGAAAAAAAGAAACTTGGGAGACTATTCTGCTATCAGCTTGAGCCTACACTGATGATGTTGCCCCCTTTTGTGGGGTCTAATGACAAGCATACTAGTTCCATATAATCATTAACCCTGGATAAACTTTTTACAAAAGGATTTTTATTTCAAAAGCATAGAAAAAATAAATATGAAAGAATGTTTCTCAACACCTTAGAGTTAGACTCATAGTTTCATTCAGATCCTGCATATTATTGGTTCTACCAAGTTCAAGTAGAGTCCCAGACTCTTGTTCCTGAGAGCTTCACTGCTGGACTGACTTTTACACCTACTCTGGATCCCTAGTCTCTTAGATACCCATGATTTGAGCTCCTAGGTGGCTGCCTCTACTACCTGCATCAAACAAGAGAACACAAGAAAGAAAATTCAAACCCTAAGCCCATATCTTAGAGCAACTTGACTTAATCGAGGAAAGGGGAATCTCTTAGACCCTCCTCCTTAACCATATAGTGTCTGTTGTGAATCAAGGAGTCCTTTACCCTTAGACACTAATTCAAGAAAAAGAAGGACAATTGTCCTAAGTCAGATAGTTTTAAAGAATAAGAGAGTTCCATACAGTCAATGGAAAAAGACTACTCCCAACCACATGGTAAGCCAACTCAGAATGTCCGTCCATGAGCCAGTTCTCCTGTCTCCCAGAAGAAGGTACCTAGTATATCCTATGGGGGTGGCTATCTTAGGTGACCTAGGTACATGCCAAACCCCCATAATACACTCTCATTTAAAAGTTTTGCTGTCCCTGAAAATAGACAAGATTTCATTTTAAACACACTCTTCATGAACCCAGTGCTAGGAGTCTTTCAAAAGTCATAAGCATTGGCCTTTCACTCACTTCCCTGGCACCACATAGAAAAACAATGTGGCATAATTTTATGCAGTCCCACATGTACAAGCAATAACTCCAATTACCTTCAATTATAAAATTTTTCAAATTCAATAAATAAGGAATACTTCATAAAATTTACCAAAATTCTTGCTTTCTTAGTATTCAACAAGTGATAGAATGATGATAGAATAACCCTCTTCAACCCACAACCAAAAAAGAAATACAAAGGCAAGAAAAACTATGTCATATAAACACTTGGTCCACACTGACTTTTCTAAGCCACATGGAGTTTTTACCACAGGGATTTAGGACCTAGGAATTCCTAGACATTACCCCCCCTTATTTCAGATGATAATGTTATCTCAGATAGAAAATCTTCCAAAACTTCCTCATTGCATAAGGTCATCCAAATGGAATCTGAACAAAATTTTCAATTGTCCTTTTCTACACTGGGTATACTAAGATTTCTTTAGGAGTTCCAGTACCATAAGGGATCTGCTTAGAAGTCCAGACCAATTTTTTCTGGATCCTTATTCCAAAAAAAAAAAAACACATGAAATTTCACCCAATAAATGTCTGCCACTGGATAGGTAATCAGTATGCAATTGCAAACTCACCTGACAAGATAAGTAGACTTGGTTAGAGAAATAGCCAAGAAAGCCAAATAGTTTTGGTCTCTAGTCACTAGCAAATTTTACCTTATGAAGTTGCAAATATTTTGTTCTCACAATTTAGAAAAGTCAAGATTTATTTAAATGCAAAAAAAAATGAGTATTTCTACTGGGCAGTAGAATGATTTAATCTCCATATTTCTCACATTCAATTCAAAAATTGATACTTATCAGGATTAACAATTAATAGAATAAGTATCAATATCCAAACACTCAAGGAGTCAAAAAATGAAAAGTTCACAAAATTATGCCAATAAAACTGATTCGTGAGAGATCATATATCAGAAAACAAGTGTGTATACAATTATTGCCAATTTCTCAAGAATCTCAAAAACTAGACTATCTAAAATTTAAAGTCCCAAGTAAATAATCTCTCCAGGACTAGACCCAATATTATCCCAGATGAGCTCCCATATGCTTGTGTCTATTGCTCAGATGTATAAGGCCCGCATTTAAGGTAATTCTCCCCTTGAAAGTATAACTCTAATCTCAGAGTTCACTTGTAAGGGACTCTGTCTTCATTGGTAGAGATGAATCCCCTGCCCTGCATAAAGGGCAAGTGGAGTTCGTAATAGGGAGATTCAAGAGAGTCCTTGAATTTTTTTCAAGACTCCAAAACTGCTTTGAAGTCTCATCAAGTCTTTTGATTTGACTCTGGACCCTTCTGGCTTCCAGTTCTGAAAGAGAGAAGAACATGAATAAGATCAACATCAAAATTGCCCAAGCAAGAATAAGATTCTAAAAAGAACCTGATAATGGGAAGAGCTGGATATCTCCATAATGTTCATACCCTTAGCTTGCTACACTAGAGACTCTGGGGAAAATCTAAGACTCTCATGGTTGACCAATAGGATAACTCCTTCACTTTGTATTGTTTGGTATATTTTCCTACGTATTCTTTCTCTTACTTGTTCTGCTATCAAATGAAATATGAAATAACTTTCTTCAATAACTAGTAAGTGAATTCATTATGAAACATGTGTTTAGTGGGAAAGAGATAAAGGCGAGGATATAAAATTTTAGGTTCAGCTTCCCCCAGTAATGGAACGCTGATCAGAAATTAGCTTAAACAAAAAAATCATATCCCTTAGGATCCTAATATTTAAGAAAGCAGATAGATACAATTCTAGCCTAACATTCCCTTTTTTCTGAGAAGAGTTGAGTGGCCAGAATTTCTGACCTCCACCTCATGCTTCCCTTCCTGGCAGGAAATCAAGACTCTTGGAGAAGAGGGAAGAAGAAGACAATGGAGATGTCTCTTCTGCCTCCCTTTGAGCCTCACAATGATGCCTCCATGCTACATGTCAAGGGGATAGCCCTCTCTGTAGAAGTATAGTTATGAAATGGTTTCTTCTTATTCCCCCAACTAGAGACCAAAACTCTCTTAACAATAGACTAAATGATGAATTCTCAGTCTGGCATTAAGAAAGGTCACTTTCTTCTATATGGCTCTCAGAGTCCTGAAATACAATTAAGAAGTAAGGCAGAAGTGATATAGGGACCTCTAGTTTCTTGTGTTGGGTTTTCTTTGAAGATTCCTACTATGAGAGTGTTCCTGATTTTCAAACATCTCTACTTGTTCACATAGAGCTTATCATGGTCTTGAAGAAGGAAACTGCCTTTGTGAACATTACTTTCCTTGTTTCTCAGCTGACAAATGACAACTGAACTTCTTTCTTCTTTTCTCATTTTCTCAAGAGATCCTCAAACCCTCTATTGTATGTTATTTGTAAAAGGCCACTACTCATTTGTTTGAGGACTGATTTCACATTAATTTCTTCTCTTCTCAAAGTGCAGACTACAACTTCTAGGGTCTTTGTGACTAACCATACCTTGCAAGGAGATTATTATACAACCTTTATCACAAGATATCCAGTGAACAGTAGCTCATTACTGGCTGAGGCAGACCATTCCACTTTTGGATAGCTCTGATTATTAGAGAATTTTCTTTCACATCAAGACTAAATTTATTTCTTTCCAACTTCTATCAATTTCCCATTCCTTCCCTGTTATGACTGTATTCAGTCTTAGAGCAATTCGACCATATTTGTCATTGTCATTCCCAACTATCAGCCACTCCTTAGCCTTCCTTCCAGTTAGATGGATTGTTGTAGCCATCAAGCCATAATAGTTAATAAACACACAGTTTAATTAAATTTGTAAACACTGAAAATAAAAGGACTACAGTATCAATGAACATATAAGCATTTAGGGAGAAGGAAGCATGAAAAGCCTCTCCATTTCCCTAGGATGGAAGGTTGTAAGTCCTTTCTTCTGATACTTCTGGCCAGGAAAGAAAAGGAGAATCTATTCTGTCAGTGCCTACTCTTAAACCCATAAATCCTTTGACAAAGTGGAGAAAAGGGGATATTTCTGACTTATTTTCATCAAGTAACTCATCCCTAGTTCCTGCTGCTTGAAGTTCCCTTTTTTACTCTTGCTGAACAAGTACAGTGTGTACTGATTATCACAATCTAAAGTTGTCTTCTTAACCTAGTCACACTTCCCAGTTAAGGTCAGTTAGGGTCACCTGCCTTCCTTGTTCATGCCAGAGAATAGATCATACCTGAATGATAATTGATTAAAGAAACAGGAGTATCCTGACCCCTTTGCCACAGCATTGGGAATAGCAAGTATTTCTCTCCACATTACTATCATATCCTGGTCTCTTTTACCTTCAAACTCCACATATTGCTCCTCCCATATATAAGCCCAATTGGATCAGAAGAACCTTTCCTCAACACAGTAGAAAACAATTAGGTAAACCACAAATATGGCAGTAATGGAGAAATTTTAGAACTACACTCAACATCAGAGATAGGCAAGACTGGTTACTCTGTTCTTCCTTTTTCTCACAGTCCTAGAGATTCTAGCTATAAGACTGGAAAAGACAAAGGAATAAGGGTTAGTAAAGATATAGCTAGAATATTTCCACTTGTAGCTAGTATGATGTTAGATCTAGAAAATCCAAAATGTCATGATTACATGAAATAATAGACAAGTTCAGTAAAATATTAGGGTATAAAATCACCACCATGACTCTCCACCCTACATCACAAACATTTCTACATAGCACCCATATAGAGCAGGAAAAGGTAATAGAGAAGTAACACTTGAAATAAAGACAAAATGTATTATCAGGGAATTGATCTACTAGTATGGTCACTTACACTATAATTTTTTGAGAAATAAAGAGGAAATTAAACAATTGACTTGTCAATTAAAAAATTTTAAATAACTGGCCATTGTTCATGATATATATCATATAGTATTCTATATATAATATAAAATTGTATTTCCTAAATTAACCTCTAGATTTTATACAATACTTATCAAAATGCAAATGCTTTCTATGATTTGTCAAAAAAGAACAAAATATATATGGAGAGCAAAAATGCCAATAATATCAAAGAAAATTATAAAAATTAAAACCATTTACAAAGATGGCAATACTTATATAACTTATCTAAAAGAAAATAACCTGTAAAAGTCTTATGACTCTGATCAAAGTAACATAACGTATCATGGCTTCAGAAGATGAATGATGAAACTGCACATGCCATCTCAGAAAGAGGATAGACTAGAGATGCAAAATGAGACCTACATTCTCAGACATACCCTTTAGTTAGTTTTCCTTGCTTAACTATATATAGAAATCTATGGGAACATATTTAGGAAAGGGTTTCTATTTGAGGGGAAAGAAATAACTTAGTGGGTAGTGATAGATATACAAAAAAGTATCAATAAACTATTTTAAATGCTCAAAATAAAACAAGAAAGCACAAAGGTCTCAAATAAAGCAATTTTGATACTACCCACTTAAATATAATAAATATACTTTTAAAAAATTGTACATAACAAATCCTCAGTTTTTTGAATCTTGCCTTATAAATATATAATATTTATATTTGTTAGCAACTTTCAAATTAAATAATTTAAAAAGACATAATAGAAGGAAAGGGATTTCTTCTAGAGTTCAAATTATACTATAAAGCAATAATTACCAAAAACTATCTTGTACTGGATTTTAAAAAACAATAACTACATACAAATAAACAAAGGGTTTATGATTATATCAGTGTAGGGAATTCCCACTGTGATAATGCTTTCTCCATCAATGCAGATCACAGTCTTGGGAAGTTGGCTGGAAGAGAGAGAGAGAGAATAAATTATTTGCCTAGGGTCACACAACCAGTACATGTCAAAGACTGAAACGGAAGATGAATGTTCCTAACTCTAAGCTCAGAACTATATGCTACACTATACTCCTTCTTGGGGGAAAAAATGCTATACTCTTACACTTTAAAGAAGAGAAAATTTGGGGGAATATAGGCTGTGATGATCTCTTATATTATTCAAGATGGTACCTATTTGCCTCAGTTTTCAGTACTGTATTCCCTAATCTCAAGATAAAATGGAAATAAGAAAGTTCTTATCCAAAATAGGCAGTACTGCTTAGTTAAGGTTTAAATCATTCCATTGACTAAGCAACAGAGAAGCTCAGAGTATGAGTTACCTCGAGACACTTGGACAATTGTGATTAACATGCCAGAATCCATTCATTCGAGTCTCCCTGGTGGGATAAAACTGTTGTGGCTGACCACAACATTCAGCAATGTTGCAAATGGTATCTTCATCATATCAGATGCTTGAAGGGAATTGAAAACACTGATACAATATCCAGGTTTGCTTTCCTGTGAGTCATCATATTAGGAGAAATATATAGTATGTCGATACTTACAGGAAGTCTCCCAGGAATACCATATAATATAGTCAAACCCTTTTTAAGCTCAGGATACTTCATTGTGTCTGAGTTTCCCCTCTCAGAAATTATAAAATCCACACACAACAAGAGTCTTATTAGTGCATGCATCCTCCTTATCCACCATGAACAACCACTACTCTATCCTACTTAAATTTTCCAACTACACACATATCAGAAAGTTCTGTGCAAAGCAGCTCAATATCAACATCTTGCTCAAGAATAGTAACAAAGATGAAATAAAAAAGTTGAGCAAAGAAGAGGCAGTGCCATTGATTGGTAAAATGCATTGTGTCATTATCATGTTATCTGGAACATGGTGTAGTAAGAGTTGAAGAAAAAGAGCAAAAGTTAGTGATGCTAGTAAGAGATGAACAGTCATTGTGAAACCCTATGGCAAATTTGTTTATAGAATGATTCATACCCAAGCAAGAATGTGAGACAAACATTCTTAAACATTTTTATCACGGTCCCCTTCAACAGTTTGGTGACACCTATGGACCCCTTCTAAGAATAATCTTTTCAAATGTATAAAATGCCTAGGATTACAAAGTAAATGAAACACAGTGAAAAATAGTTATTAAACTATTAAGGACAAATATGTGGCATAATGATGTATTATTTCATTATTAATATGTTAATAACAAAAAAAGTATAAGCAAGTTGAAGTTAAAATTTACTTTTAAAAGACATGCCATAATGAAGGTTATCATTGCTTAGTTTGAATAAAAACGTTAAACGGTGGAGTAATCTTTGACTAGGCAACACATATCATGCTAGACATCCAATTGATTTTGCATTGTTTTGTTTTAATGATTCTCAGTATAGGAAACTCCAATTTGCAAAGATTTATTGCTGTAAATGGAATTAAAATTTTCAAAGCTCCTTTCAAAGTTGAGGATTGGCTTCTTCCAAGGAACATCAACAATTCTCTAAAGCTTTTGAGTTAGACTCATTTCTTGTCCTAAGATCAATGAATTCATCTTTAACTAGGTCAACATCTTTAATATAACATATCAAGAGGGAAAAGATTCCAAAACCATGGTCCAAGTTTAATGGCATCAGGACAAAAGTACCTTTTTAAAGAGTTCTGGAGTGTTTCCAGGAGTTGATGAATTTATATATTCAAAGAAATTGAGAGATATATTTTTTATCTGAATCCACCATAGTAAAGAACTTCCTCCCAGCATTTGAAGGTTTATAAGAATATCAACTTCTACTCTCTTTTTTGGAATCAATAGCTAAGTAAAAAAAAAATCCTTGTAATTTTTCAGCAGCATACATAATAGTATTTCACTCATATGGTTAAAAATATCTGTCAAGTAGACCAACTATCAGAAAAAAACTTTTTCTTTCAAAGTGTTCCGGGAGCATGTTTTCTTTTCTTTTCTTCAAAAAAAAAAGTAAAACGTCTGCCCTTAGTTTGAATGAATGTTCAAGATTTGTTCTTTTGAAAACCATTGAACTTTGGTGTGGTGATGAAGAATTTATATTAAGTTCCCATTTATTGACATTATCTTTTTAAAATGTTATAATTCAGAGACCTACCAGTGTTAAATTCATTAATTTTTACAACTGTTGAAAAAACTTCTTTTAGGGTTGTTGAAAAAGTGTTTGTTGCCAGTGCATATAAAAGCAATGAGTAAATAGAAATAAGTAAGACATAGTTTTATATATATATGTGTGTGTGCGTATACACACACACACACACACACACACACACACACACATACATATATATATATATATATATATATATATATATATATATATATCTTTTTGGTAAATGATGCCTATTCTACTGGGGAAGGAAAGAAGGAGGTACCTACCTGGGTATTTTAATGTAACAAATAAATTAATTTAATTTTTAAAAAAGCAATAAGTGACAAGAAATCTGTACACAGTAACAACAACGATGTACTACAATCAACTGTTAATGGAAACTATTATCAGAAATGCAAGGATGGGGGGTAGCTGGGTGGCTCAGTGAATTAAGAGCCAAGCCTAGAGATGGGAGGTCCCAGGTTCAAATCTAGCCTCAGACACTTCCCAGCTGTGTGACCCTGGGCAAGTCACTTGACCCTCATTGCCTAGCCCTTACCACTCTTCTGCCTTGGAGACAATATACAGTATTGACTCCAAGATGGAAGGTAAGGGTTTAAAATTAAAAAGAAGAAGAAATTAAAGGATACAAGACAGCTCCAAGGGGCTCATGATGAAAAAGGGCTATCTACCACCCTAGAAGTAATTGATAGAATCTGAATGTAGATTGAAGCATAGCATTCTTCATTTTATTTCCTCTATGAGCTTTTCTCTAGTGTAAGCAAT
Organism: Monodelphis domestica; assembly: GCF_027887165.1. NCBI lineage: Eukaryota > Metazoa > Chordata > Mammalia > Didelphimorphia > Didelphidae > Monodelphis > Monodelphis domestica. Next base: position 145,664,695 of record NC_077227.1, on the reverse strand, counting down.
ATGTGTCTTCTTTCACAACATGATGATCATGAAAATATATTGTTTGTCATTTCTAATGGCACAATAGTATTACAATACAAGTATTTAGCACAACTTGTTTAGCTGTCCCCTGATTGATGGGCATCCTTTCAGCTTCCAGTACATTGCTACCACAAAAAGGGCTGCTATAAGTTTTTTTAGCATATATAGTTTCTTGTCCTTTTTCCTTGGTCACCTTGGGAAATAAACTTAATAGTGTGTTACTGGGTCAAAAGGTAAACACAGTTTTATAACTCTTTGAAAATAATTCCAGATTACTCTCCATAATAGTTTGATCAGTTCACAGTTCCACCAACAATGTATTAGTGTCCTTATTTTTCTACATCCTCTTCAACATTTGTCACTTTGCCCTTTTATAATTTTAGCCAATTCATCAGGTATGAAATGACATCTGAGGTGTGACTTACATACCTCTAATCAATATTTAGAGCTCTTTATCATATAGTTATTTATAGTTTTGATTTCTTCATCCAAAAAATAGTTCATGTCATTTAATAATTTATCAGTTGTTGAAAGGCTCACATTCTTATATATTTGATGAAGTTCTCTATATATTTTACATATGATCCCTCTATCTAAGAAACTATTTAAACATTATTTCTTAGGAAATGATTATTTAAAAATTTATTGGCATAATATCTATTAAAAATTAATTATGACAAAACAATGAATGGCAACAGTTCAAGAAGCTTCCTTCTTTGATTAAAGTAATAAAATAAGAGAAATGGCCCTGATCAGAAAGCTGATCAGAAAACATGTGGAGTAGACTGTTTCTCCTAGGATGAATGAAAGTGATATTGAGTTGAGTTCTGAGGATGAGACCACAATGAAAATCTCAGAACTCAGTTCAAAGAGAGATAGGATAGAAAGTGTGATCGAAGAAGTAATTTTCTCTGTTTTCCATACTAGTGGGACTAATGGAACAGAGACAAATGCAAAACATGGTGATCAAGAGTGCCCCTGGAGTGCTCCTAAATATGTGGATTAAGTTTCAGAAATTATACAAAAAATTTCTGAACTTAAAGTCTTGACAATTTATAAAAGCAAGGAGAGTAAAAGAAAAGCTCCAGAAGAATAAAGAAGATTCTGACAGTCAACAGTCTTCAAATAAAGCCCAGTGGAAAAAGCTTATTCAATATTCTGGAATAAATGATAAATTTGAATTCCTCATAAGTAATAGGACTCTTCAGAAGTCAGGCCTTGAAGTGCACATCACAAATCTGAGGCTGAAAGGAATCTTAAGAAGGTTAAAGAACTAAGTAATAGTTTAGCTACTTGGAAGTTTACAACAAAGATTGCTAAAACTGTTGCTTACTGAAACTTTGTAAAAACTAAAATAGATGCTGAAAGTCCCTGGGGCACTTAAAGAAGAAGAAATTGGGGGTAAGGTGGAGTCTGAAACAAAGACAAGTTGGGAAACCAACAGCAAGATGGGATGTATGTAACTAGGCCTTTCTCCTTGAAAAGTGAAAACTGTTGATTTCTTACAGCTCAAAGGGAGCCAACTAAATTTGATACTAATTAGGGAGTAAATATCAAATTGGTGCGACAATTCTCTACATTTTTCAGTCTTTTAAAAATGTGTATTTTGTTTTTAAAAAGTGTTATTCTTAAGAAATGGAAGAATATATAAAATTAATAAAAAATGTAAAGAATAAGGTGTACAGATATCAATACCAAAAGTATTAATTAAATCACTGATATGGATAAACTCACTATTGGTTTGCATTGAAATTCCTCTTTATGCCATAGTAAATAGTATTTTAATTGCTGTGGTCAAAATATTTTTGTCTCCTGGTGGTTTCCATCTAGTGATGAGCCTTTCTGAGCATGGTTAGTCTGGTGGTCAGAACAGGTTTATTCTGTAAACAAACCTTTCCCAAACTTGCTGGCATAGACTTGCCAGACTTAGGATCAGTTGCACTGATATCAGTTGGACTTTCCTAGAGAAATATAGTTACATGTAGCATAAATAATTTGCTTTTCAATTATTTAGTAAATGTTTAGCAATTGGTATCCATGTAACATATTTATGGACAGAAACTATCCTCATAGATATTCTTTTTTAAATAATTGTATTTATTTAGTAGTAGACCAGTCAAGTATGCCTAAGAGAAAATAACCGGACTAGCCATAGTTTGCTTTGGTTTAAATTCTACCTGAAAATAGACATAGACTACCCATGTCTCATTTTCTCTTTTTTATACCTGGGATTTTTAAAATTCAGATGATTTTCTTAGATAGCATATATATTGTGAAGTTTGGCTATTGATATTAAGTAGATAACCATTTTGACATTATTTGGTAAATAAAGTTTTAAAATTTTAAATATATGGTTTGGATTATTTCCATTTTTCTTTCCTTTTGTCATGCATGCACATGTGAGTAAACACATTATACATACACATGTACTTATCTCTATATATTACATGTATATGCATGTATGTTATTTATATTTATATATTTGTGTAGATTATAAACAATTATTTTGGAGCATGAGTTTATTCAAAAATAATCTTAGCTGTCATAACAGTGTATATGAAAATATGCTAATGTTGCAAAATTGTAGAGTAAACTTCAAAAGATCCTACAGAGAACATCTAAGTCATCCCACAGATGGGTGTTTATTCTTGGCATCAAGTTCTCCAGAAGAAAAGATCATATCCTTTTTTTTATATTTGATTCTCAGAGGTGGAAAAGAGATTGTCTCCACTGTCATCAGCTAATGTTATCTTCTGAGGCCAAATAATTCTAATTCCTTTGAATGATTTTCAGTTATCCATAGTTCACACTACAAAAAAAAAACCAAGCTTAGTTTCTTTATTTTAATATAAATATGAATTGAAAACCAAACATACATGAAATATTCAAGGAAATTGTAAACAGATGTGCCTTTAAGAAAGCCCAATCTATTTTTATCTGAATTTTCAAGAAGATAAATTTTAACACATTACATCTCAAAAGATTTTTTGATATCATAGTTTATTACAGCTGAAGATTTTTATGGCCACAGAAACTAAGTCTCAGAGACATGACAGGACTTGGCCAAAGCCATAGAGTAAGAAAATCAGTAACAGAACAAGGATTATAACGTAGGTCTTAATAACTGCCAGGCCAGTGTTCTTTAGACTACACAGTAATTTCTAAGCAATGTGACTTGGTTTTTACATAACTTTTCTGGCATAGTTGTATAGTGAAATACATCTGTATTATTCAGACCTTTAAGTAGACGGGCATTATGGGCATTAATGTTGTTTTTTATGTGTGGGAGAAAGGGAATGTTCATTGATGTTTGAGATCATAGAAATCATTGTCTTATTTCCATTTAAGGAATGATGATTTATGAGGAAATGGAATTTCTAGTCTTTTACTCGGTTTTAGAATTCATCTTAAAAAATAAGAATCTGAACTGAATATGTTTGGGGGGTTCTTTTTTTTCTTTATATGACATGCCTTTGAGGGTACAATTATATGCCATTTATAGAATCTCTTTTATCTTCAAATTCCTTATAAATATCTGAGAAGATAAAACACATTACAATGCCAAAATGCTAACCAATATCTAGACCTACTCTCTAAGGAAATACCTAAAAATTTTGTTCAGATGAAATTTTTATAGTAGGAGGCATTACTTCTCTGGTTTATCAGATACATTGTTTAAAAATATGATTTTCTGGAAAAAATAAAGTAGTAAAATGTGATGTAGTACTAAGTGCCATAGGAACTCCATTTGTACAAAGTATAAAATTTTGTTTTGAAAAAAATGCATTTCCAAAATGTCAATTGCCTTTGCTATTATCAATGGGTACTCACAATATAAGAATTCTTTCATGGCATCAGCAGGGACTAAATGAACAAAAATAAGTAGCTAGCTACAGTGAAAGATATCTTTAGTTTCATTCAGTTGTATACCGAAGGAGAATAGTGCAATTGCCAATTCCTTGATGTCCTGTTTCATAATGTTAAAAGAAATAACAGCTATTCTAGAACTTATCACATTATTTGACAAAGGAATCATTTCAAGTTTTTTCCTCTTTTCCATTCCACAAATCAGATCAACCATTTCCATCGCATGTGGCTTTACTAAAACCTCCCTAATAGCGGATGGTTTTCTTTTGTTTAAGCTGGAAAACAATTTTATAGGATACTTGAAGAAAAAGTTGGATTTTTTATGGATATCCACCTTTTGTAAATGTCCCAGTTTTTAAAAATTAAGTTTTCTTCATAGAAAAAGATGTGATTTTTATCTAGATCTGAATTCAAATTCTGCCTTAGATACTTCCTAGCTTTGTGACTTTGAGCAAAAAACTTAGTCGCCTAAGTTTCTTCATCTGTAAAATGGGGATAATAATAGTATCTACCTCTCAAGGTTGTTGTGAAGATCAAATGAACTAATATTCACAAAAGTGTTTAGCATAGTGCCATAGGATCATAGTAGATATCATATAAATGATTATTCCCTTCCGTGTCACACTCAAGTGGCCTCATCTATAAAAAGGTGATAATAAGAGCACCTACTTGCTGTGCGGATAATAAAATGAGATAATAATTATGAAGTACTTTGTAAACCTTAAAGCAGTATAAAATTGGCAGCTATCATTATTATTTTCAATATGGGTAGATACTTGGTATTCTTAGTTTTTCATACTTATATTCACAAGAAATTTTCTGCATAAAAACCACTGCAGCTTTTGTGCCCTGTAACATTCATTAATGTAAATGCATCCATTTTATGTGAATTTTTCATCATATTTCCTTTTTTATTAAATTGAGTCTATAAAACATAAAATTAAAGTAAAATGTTTGAACTGATATTTTTAAAGAATGGTTTTGATAACGCTGCCCAGAATTAGACATTTGTATGTTAATTAAGTAAAGTGTAAGACATTTAAGAAATTTGTATGACAGGTAGGCAAAATAAGACAGGTGTTACAATTTATCCAAAGTTCTAACTCTTTTATTGACTTTTAATTCTTCTGTAGACAAGCAGATTGTAGAATTAGCATAGAGCTATTGCCGCATGTGGCTGTCTATGGTTCCCATTTCTGATATTATTTTCAGTCTCCTTGTGAAGACATTTTTAATATATGTTGCATTTTCATAGAACAGTAATACACAAACATTACCATTACAACAAACTGTGTTTTGCAACAAATGCCCTTACTCTATAACACAATGTACAAAAACAGTACTAAGAGAAAAAATAAATTACTCACAGAACTTACAACACTGTTTGTGGCTCATAAATTTGTATAATAAAATTGTTACCACAATAAGAATTTACTTTTAATCACAAACTTCAACAGTTGTAACACAATCAGATATGTTTGAACTTGTCTGGTCTACACTGTAACCTATACATTTATGTGCAAAATTCGGTGTCCCTCTACCGAGAACTATAAATTCATTTGAACTGTTTGGTTTTACAAAACTTTAACGAAAATGAAAAGAACATCCTTCTGTGTGTTGGTCAACAATAAAGATAAGGAATACTGGAAAGCAATATTGATGTCCATGTCCGCAATAAATGTTCTCGCTTGAGAACACACGACTTATCTGTTTGGTGGATCAACTGCAAGGCTTAGAATTGCTCAACAGTTTACCAGCTATGTTGTTTTCACATCTGTAAGCAAACCAACTATAATAACATGTAATCTAGAAGTAAGTCGTTAGACTTGATGAAAGTAATTTAGAAGTAATGGTAAGCACAAATAACATTTCAGAATAACTGTGACATTTGTAATATGATATGTAATTTCTATTAGTGACAAAATCACAGGTATCACTAATGCTAGTCTGATTTATTGCCTGTATGCATGATTGAAGGAAACGATAAATTTCATTTAATGAAAATAAAATTTGGGTTTGTGAAAATAAAAATGCAATTTTCCTCATCCTAGTTTGTGCGCCCTCTGAAATTTATCCATAGAACTCTTACAGTATTCATTGACTAGGTAAATAACCCATACTCCAGAGATTTAGGAAGAACTCACCTCCATTTTTTGCAGTACTTGGGAAACTTCTCCAACAAGAACACTGATTCTTCTCCTTCTCCCACTGAGTATATCCCTAGAGAAGCCATGAATGGTACTTCCTCTCTTCATCTTATGAACTTTGGCTACACCTGACACTTCTCCATTGGCTAATGGTCAGCCTTCAAGTATACATGACTAATCAAAATGTTTTCTGAGAAAGTCTAGACAACACTTTTGATATACTAAATATCTGAGATATTATCCCCTTCAACTCCATATTAGAGATCCAAACACAGCCCTCACTGCAGCCATTTCCACTGCTTTTCCACACATTGGTTCTGGCCAAGTTTATCCAGGGCTTAACTTTCTGACCTAGGCATGATCTTGTCAATGTGCTCCTCCTCCTACTTCTTCCTACTTATCCCTGAGTAAAATGGTGAAGGCTAAATCTACTAAAGTAGCCTAATTAGGTGAGAAACGTGAGTAGCTTTAACTCCTCTGAGATACATACTTTCCAGACAATAAAATAATATCCCAACTTCTATCTCTCAGGGCAGCTAGGTAGTGCAATGGATAGAGTGCCATTCTTATAGTCAGGAAGACACAACTACCTCAATTTGAATTGGACCTCAGACACTAGCTGTGTGATGCTGAGTAAGTCGCTTAACCTTGTTTGCCTCAGTTCTTCATCTATAAAATGAGCTGGAGATAGAAATGGCAAACAATTCTAGTATCCCTGCAAGAAAATCCCAAATGGAGAAATGAAGAATCAGACACAGCTAAAATGAACAACTTCTATTTCTTTTCAAAATTCAAAATTTTCCACACCCAAAACTCATCTTTTATTCTTGTCCACAAAAGACTTGAATGAGTTGTTCCCATCATTGTACAAATTCAAGAGAACATGATTTTGAGATGAGATTTGTGCGTGAATAGGTCAAATTTGTGATAGTTCTAGGCTAGTCCACCAAATCCACTCTAAAAAAGTAGTGAATGAACCTGGATACTTTTGGAGGCCAGGACAGACTATGTAGAGGGAAATGCCTATGATCTAGACAGACCTGGGTTTCCACAATGAAATCTTTGTTCTTTGTTGAATCCCCCTGCTGCCTCCTATGATTCTATTCCCCTTTAATGTGTGATGAGTGGCATAGATCTCCTTTTCAGATGTCATCCCTAATTCATAAAGTTTAGCATTTGTTTAGGCTCTCATGTGTCTGCCAGTTGTGTATATGGATAAAATCCATAGACCAGAAGAAAAGGTAAGTTTCCAAAGACAGTAACATCTGCATTGCATTATTCTTGGAAAATTCTGTGTCAATAGGCAACAAGCCCAGTTCTACACTAAGTGTATGATGTAATAATATAGATGTAGATGGTGTAGTGGATAGAATGTTAGGTCTAGAGTCAAGAAGATTAGAAACTTACTAGCTATGTGAGCCTGAGCAAATCACCTAACCTCTATCTACCTCAGTTTCCTACAAAATGGGGATAATGTAGGACCTCTTTCCCAAGGCTATTGTGAGGATAAAATCAGATTTTTGTAAAATGCTTCCAAAATCTTACAGTTCTATATTAATTTGATCTATTATGGTTGCTTTGTCATTATTATATCCTTTTACCCACTGGTCTATCAGTATTTTAAAAAATCCTTGCGTTCCATCTTAGAATCAGTACTGTGTATTAGTTCTAAAGCAAAAGAACAGTAAGGGCTAGGCTATGAGGGTTAAGTGACTTGCCCAGTCTCACATAGCTAGGAAATATCTGAATCCAGATTTAAACCCAGAACCTCCCATTTTTTGGGTCTGGCTCTTAATCTACTGAGCCACCTAGCTACCCCCTTAGACTGTTGGTATTAAACTGTGGTAAGCAGTAGATGAATTCTTAATCTATTTTTGGAAGTGTTATCCAGAATGTGGCTGTGACCTATTATTCCTCCTCTAAGAAGATCTGTATGAAGATACTTTGTAGATAAATAACTTTTAGAAAATACCATCCTACAATGAAAATAGAAACAATTACACACTAAAAAATGGAATGAATGTATCAAAAATTACGAAGATCCAGCAGAATCCAAATAATGAGATATGAAAAGCCCCTTCAAGGAGGTGTGAGGTCCACAGATGTTATATATTATAGATATTTTTAGTCATCTATTGATGAGTTATGCTGTTTTTCCCTCTTTTAAAAAACTGTTATATGGGATGACTCTACAGGAAGACTGGTGGGAGAGGCACTTGGGATAATTATGATGATATAAGAAACAGAAGTCATCAACAAAAACTTATTTTAAGAAAAAGGAAAAATACTAAACTGTCTATGATGCAGATAGAAATTTGGGAGATGGGATGAAACAGAGTATTTTGAAGAAGTCCTCTGCTACACTGAGGATGGGAGCATTCTTCCTTCAATGGTGGTAATTCAATTATAAAATTATAATTTTTTCAGAGATTCATACCAGTCAAAGATTTAGATATAATGCCAAATGTCCTATGTCTAGTCAGGACACCATTGATACTAACAATTTCTATTTGGGGTTCTCATGTTTTCCAGATGTGTTTAAGAGAATATTGAGATGGGGGCAGCTGGGTGGCTCAGTGGATTGAAAGCCAGGCCTAGAGAAGGGGGGGTTCTAGGTTCAAATCCGACCTTGGACACTTCCCAGCTGTGTGACCCTGGGCAAGTCACTTAACCCCCATTGCCTAGCCCTAACCACTCTTCTGCCTTTGAGCCAATACACAACATTGACTCCAAAATGGAAGGTAAGGGTTTTTAAAAAAAGAGAATGTTGAGATGAGGCTATATAATACCTTCTCCAGATAGTAAAGTGACAATTCTGATGCTCTCCTTGAAGAACCACACTTTAATTAGTTCCTATTTCCCTATTAATGCTATGCATATCTAAGGCACATGACGGTTATTCTTGAGCTACTTCGTCTTTAGGTCCCAAATCCTGAGCTAGTGTATCAGCTCGGATATTTCTTATTACAGATACATGAATGAACCAGAGGGAAAGGCTAAAATTAATCATATGCACTGGGTATGATGCCATTGTGTGAACTAAGCTTCTCTGAAATAAGCTGAGCTTTTATGATTTCTTATTAAATGAATGAAAGCAAATGAATAAATGAATGAATGAACATTTTAAGCATTCATTCTCTGCCAGCACTGTTAGGACCATAGCTAGGAGTGTAGCACCCTCCAAATAGTGTCACCAAATCTCCAAGGCAGGATTGATATCAGGAAGTCCTTAGTCCATCATGGTCTATTTCCATCTTACTGAGGCAATTAATGAAAGCAATATGTGACTAGAAAGTCAAAAACCTCAGTCTATGAACATTTTTCTTTTCCTTTGAACTGTACATCAGCAATACCTCAATAGCCACCTGGTGGTATCTGTTGCCACAAAAAAGCAACCTGGTTTTGAATGTCTTAACAAGAACATAGCCATGAAGGCTGCGTTAAGTGTAGAAAGATCCTCTCTTCCTGGCTCACATTTTTTTGTGTATTATTTCCTTTCCTAGTAAATTATGTGAAGGATTCTGACAACCTTGAGAACTATGGAATGAACTATCTATAAAATTTCATCCTCCCAAGGGAACCCTGAAGGGTTTTAATTCCTGCTGGCAGAATCCAGTCTTGTATGACCTGTACCTGTTGGAATGATTTATACTACTTTTAGATTCAAGCCAAACTTGAACAAAGTTACCTGGCTTTAGTGAAAAATAGACATAATAGAACTATTGAGAAGCAACTGGGAGAATGCTTGTCAACACTCAATAATATATTCTTGCTCGTATCATGAAAAAAATCAGAATTTTATGCAAATTGTCTTTGGTATGTTGATCAAGAAAATCTCATTAATCAACTTTTGGAATAAGTTCCCTCTCCAAAAACTTCAATTATTCCCAGAAACTGTTTCTGAAATTTTCCTTGCCTTTATCATGGCTTATTTTTAATTATACTTCTCTTTGTACATATTTTATTCCCTGCCCCGGAATACTAATGAAGCAGAGTTTATGTAATTTTTTATCTCATATCCTTAACTTTTTTTCTTAAGGGGATGCCTGGATTTATAATTTTGTCATTATAGGTTACTCCTAGTATAAGAATTTCCTCCACTTATGCAGAACAACAATATTTCTGCAACTTACAGGCTTAGAGAGAGGCTTCAGCAATGACTAGGAAATTAACTGTCTTATTCATGGTCACACACTCTATATGTCAAAGGTAGGAGGACTCAAACCTAAAAAAAGCCTGGCTTTCTGTCCAATATGTCACACGGGGTCTTACCATACTCATTGAGGCACTTAATCACTTTTTGTTCAATTTAATTAGAAGTTATAAATGAATTAACTAACCTAAAAAAATGATCTTTAAAGTGTTCGAGCAACTTCTGAAAGATGTGATTCTCACAGGACAAACTTGAAATAGAGGCTTGTTCCCTAAACTCTAGCCAAAATGTCCTAAAGAAACAAAATTGGTAGAAATTTAGATGGTACTCTCATTCGTGCCTCAGGAGTCAATGCAGAGGTCAGACTTCCCTCTACTCTTGGAAACAACAAGACACTCTTACTGGTGACCAAAAAGTTTACCTAACAGTTCTTCAGATATATTTATACTGATTTCTGTGTCTACCACTCATTTAGCTTGTAAATTAATCCATACAAGGGTGAAAGATCAGGATAAAGTTCAGTGAAGAGTGAATGTATGTAGGTCTATGTATTATAATATGGTACAAAGGTCATTCCAATGCTACTTAAAACTTTCCAATAGGTCTTGGTACTCAGTATATACTTGGTAGCAGACCATAATGGAGGTGGAAGTCCTGAGTGCCTTCTGGGTCCTACCTAGTCAATTCTTGTCTGTGAGAGCTACAGTGATCTGAATTCCATTCAATGCTAAGATAATGACTGGCTCCTCAGTCAAAGGAGTTCAAATATCCCTTATGCTACAACCATGACTACTTGACCCATGACATGATCAAGTTGAGAATCCTATCAGAGGACAAGCATCTGTCCAGGAAATACAACTAACTTTCTACCATGTATGTTGTAGTGATTAAGAGAGGAAACACCTCATGGTCTCTTATACCCTAAGAAGTACATAAGCCAATGTAACACCTTTGTCGCAGAATCCTTGCTACCTAAAGCAAAGCCTATTAACCAATATTCCTTCCTAGAATCAAGCCTTCCAATGTCATTACTTTGTTGAGTAACAACAATTTTCATGTCCTCAAAAAAACTGCTACAAATTATGATGCCCTTAATATCAAACAGCAAATAAGTGCACATTTTCAACTATTTTTGTTTAAAATTACTTTCTATGTGTAAAAAGTCCACAACAACATAGTTACTTTCTCTCCATCTCTATTCATTGCTTGGCTTTTCTCTCTTCATTTTGTTCTTTGTTTTTAGTCATTGTCAGCATACTATTTTTTCTGGATTCTGCTTTCTTTGCTTCAAATGAGTTCGTATGTCTTTCCAAATTTCTTTATATTCCTATTTATCATCTTAATGGCATTGTAGTATATTCTATTACATTGATATACTGTAGTTTATTCCATCATTCACCAACTGCTGGACATTTAAGTTGTTCCCAGTTTTTTCCACTTACAACAACTCATATATATGCATATGTGGCTGACATTTGTGTGTGTGTGTAAAGAGATAGCTCTATTTTCTTTATAGAGGCATTCACAGTATATTCCCAATAATGAGATTGCATTGAATCAGAGAGAATGATTCTTTTCTTGACTTCTTATATACTGCCATATTGTTCTTCAAAAAGATTCCACTAATTTGCAATTCCGTAAGTGTACCTATATCTCCAAACATCAATAACAAGTACAATATTTGGGCTAGAAGGGGATTGATTTTACTAGTATAATGTTTTTCCTCAAAGTTGTCATAATTTTCATTTTTCTGATTATTAGTAAAGTTGAACATTTTCTCAAACAATTTTCTACTCTACATGTATTCTCTTTTGCAAATTGTTCACCTCTTTGGGCTATTTATCCAATGACTAAGTATTACTCTTGAATGTTTGTATTTCAGATCCTTAGAAATTATATAGGGGGTAGCCAGGTGGCTCAGTGGATTGAGAGCCAGGCCTAAAGACAAGAGGTCCTGGTTTCAAATCTAGCCTCAGACACTTCCTAGTTGTGTGACCCTAGGCAGGTCACTTGATCTCCATTGCTTATTCCTTACCTCATTTCTGCCTTATAACCAATACACAGTATTAATTCTAAGACAGAATAATCTTTTTATTGTCCAAAATTAAAAATGTATCTAGTCTCCACAGCTAAGTATTTTAGATTTTCTCCTAACTTCTTAATAGTTTATGTTTCATTTCATGATCCTGTTGGAGTTTATGATGTAAACTGAGGATCTCAATATATTTTTGACATTTTCTAATAAATTTTCTGATAACAATTATTAAATAATGAATCCTTTCCCTGGTTATTAACTATAGGTTTAACAGGTGCTAATCTTTTGCATGTATTCCTTTTCTTGAATTTATACTTCCATCTTTTTTTCCTATTTTTCTCCAGAACTAGATATTACAAAAAGCAGTTCATGTTAAAGCTATGTTTTGAACTCTGTAAAATCAAATACACTTTCATATACTTCTTTTAAATTAACTTTTAAAATCTTTGCTGATAAGAGGTAGCAAGGTGTAAGGGACAGAGAACTGGGATTGGAGTTAAGGAGAACTGGGCTCAAATAGTGAGTGATTTGGGCATTTAACAATTGTGTGATATCAAGAAAGTCATTTAGCCTATATGCAACACATTTACATTTAACCTCAAAGTATGAAATATGCCACATGAGGAAGTAGAAATAATACCAAAGAAAGCGAACAACACAAAGCAGCTAACCTTGTCAGAATTGGTATGGAGAGGGTTGGATGCTGGTGGCCATTTTGGGAATGTTGAGGAATCAGTTGTCAACGATTTCAACAAAAGTATAAAGAGGATCCCACAGACTAAAATTCTTCTAAGGAAATCAGCCCAAAATGAATGAGAAACTTTTAAAATTAAGTTCTAGTGATATAAAGGGAAATAACTCTAATAAAGAGGTAAAACTAGAAATTATTCAAAGATACTTGTGAATTAACAGTAAATCAAGCAATTTGGATTTTTAATAATATGCAGAATATAGAAACAAGGACAGTTAATAAGTGAATACCAAAAAAAGCATTATAGTGCCATAAAATAGTGTCAAGAATGCTAAAGGCCAAACAGAATGAACTACGACTACTGAGGAAAACGATGGACAACAGGAAAATTTTCTTCAGCTATGTTGAGAAAATCAAGATGAAAAAGATAGTGTAGGACAATTGTTTAGGGTAGAAGAGCTCTTTAAAAGCAAAAATAAAGTGGAGCTCCTTAATTATCACATTCTGTTTTTTTTCCGCCAAGAATAATGACCTTGAGACTGGAAAGGACTGAACAAAAATTTCTCATAAGAGTTGATACTCAAGATAAGTAGGGAATTAAGAGAACCACCAATTGCTAGATGTTTAGGTCCTTTATAATTCTTTCCATTGAGACTAATTCTCATTTATAAGCATATATCTGGAGGTTGTGTGTTTGTGTGTTCTTGATATCACTGGTGCTTTATTCACTATATCATCACCTAGTTGTCCCACAAATAGGTCTATATTTCCTCCATTTTGGAAAAATCCTTCACTACATCCTACCATATGAAAGACTTTTGTTCTATCTTTCTTTCCACCACCCCTTCTCAAATAATTTCTTTGGAAAAAAATCATATTCTTATTCTCTCCAGAATAAGCTTCTTACTTGTTCCTCACACATTACACTCTCTCCTACTGCAGTACTTTCACCTTTCCTGCCTGAAATGCACTGTCTCTTCACCTCTATTTGAGAATCCTTTATTTCCTTTAAAATACAATTCAAATTTTCTTTCTAAAAGATACCTTTACTGAACTCTTACGTGCTGGTCCTCTTCCCTGGAATGTCTCATATTTTTATTTATATTTTCTACCTTGATAGAATTTAAGTCCCTTGAAGGAAGAAAAATGTTTCATTTTTGTCTTTGTATTCTCATTACCTAACATAGGATCTGGCACATAGCAGGTACTTAATAAATGGTTATTGACTGACTAATTGAAATAAGAAGATTGTCAGCCTTCTTTTTTGAGTGTGGAGGATTGAGGGTACAATGGGAACTTAGAGGGGGGAAAAGTTGGGACAGTCTTTGTGCATAATGAGATAAGGAATCAGTAAGGGAAGTGTAGAAACACTGTTAAACATTAACAAGGGTACCAGCTATTATTTACCATGATTTTCTAACAAGGCAAATTAGCTTGATATTTGCAACTTTCTCCAGCCTTCTACAATATCCCTAAAGGATGTTTTAGAAAGAGATATTAGCCATGGATGAGGCTTCATAGATCTGGCATGACAGCAAGTCAGGCAGAAAAAGGATTCTTGGGACCCATTGGAGAGAAGTCAATGAAACCAAGGGTCCAGCACTGGGTCAAGTGCAACAATGGAGATAAGTAAAGGGGAGAACAAGGCTGAATCAAAGAAATATGAGAAGAAGAATAGGCTTAGCATGTATGATTGAGTTAGGGGAGGGAGGGAAGGAAGGAACACGCATTTATTAAGCACTTACTATGTGTTGGGCATTGTGCTAAGTGCATTATAAATATTATCTCAATCAATCCTCAAATGAAAATAGAACATATAGCAGGAGAGGAAATTTAGGCTTCTTTCCACTGCACATTACTGCCTCTCCCAAGTCTTATTATTCCTCTTGTTCATTAGTCTAATCAAATGCAGTAGCAGAGTTATCATCTGTTATATTTCTGCTTTTGAATAAATGTGCATTTCCTACTAGTATCCACATCACTCTCAACCATCCATGGTGGGTTGATTCGTATTAACTTCAGTTAAAACTTAACCTTGTTTGGGGGTTTGGAGACACATACCTTGATGGAACATGTAGCCCTGTGGTCCCTTGTTCTCTGGTGACAAAGTAATTGTTTTTGTGCAAAAGCATCGGATGCTATGGTATTTGCTCTACTGAGACTTTTTTCTTTTGTGTATGTAACATATTCTCAGATATTTTTTCAAAGAACATATTTTCTGTGGAGAAACTATTGTATTAGTAGTAGTTTTGCAAATGTCTTCATTTTGCTAGCATAGAAACAACTTCATTTAGCTCAAATCACCTTTATAGATGACCATTTTTACAAACTATCGGGACATATTAAGCTGATTTGGCATGCATAAAGCCCTCATTTGCACCCACTCAGCAAACTGATATCTACCTCTTTGTAATGTGTGCTACGTATTTGGGAAAATTCTTGCCTTAAATGCCTGTTGGTCAAAATCATTGTTATAGGATTAAAAAAAAAGAACTTTGCCTTTCTCTCAGACTTGAGATTTGAATTTTAAAATTCATTTTATAGCCAGATAGTTCTATCCTGGCATTTCCTGCTCACTATAGTAATGTGATCTAAATCTGAGGTTTTTTGGATAATGATTTATATCGTTCATTTTTCAGAACCTGAAACAGGAATACTCACCTGCCAATCCGGGTTTAATAAATATTTAGTATAGGAATCACAAGGTTTTTGTACATTAAGATGTAAGTATATTGGCATTATGACACTTTGACAACTAAAACTATGTTAAAATGTTAAGCTTATGCTATCCATACTTTATTTGTAATCTCAAATTTGCTCATTACTAGGTAGCACAGTAGCTAATCAGGAAATCTGAGTTCAAATCCTACCCCTGATACATACTAGTTGCATGATCCTGGACGTGTCACTTGACTCTTACAGCTTCCATTTCTTCTTCTGTAAAATTGTAATAATAATAGCATCTATCTCACAGGGTTGTTGTGAGAAGAGGTGACAAAGAACTCCCCAGTGCCACCTGAACCAAATTATAATGTAATTAGGAAATATTTTGAGAAAATAAAAACAAAATAAAGCATAAATAACATTGCATTTTAAAACTAAGTCAATATGTGGCTTGCATGGATCTTTTATGTGTGGATGGCCCCTTTTCTCTTTGAGATAAACAACTCTGGTTGTGAGAATAAAATGAGGTAACATATAGAGTGGTTTGCAAACCTTTAAGCACTAGATAAATGCTAGCTTAGGATAGCTTGATGGTGCACTGGATAGAGCACCAGCCCTAGAGTCATGAGTTCAAATATGACCTCAGATCTTGACTAGGTGTATGACTCTGGGTAAGTCATTTAACCCTATTTGCCTCAGTTTGCACATCTGCAAAATGAACTGGAAAAAGAAATGGAAAACTACGTTAGTGTCTTTGCCAGGAAAATACAAATGGAGTGATGAAGAGGTAGACACAGTTGAAATAACTGAACAATAATAACAACAAATGGTAGCTATTCTCATAACTCTAATTACTTGAAATAGTAGAACAATTCTTGTTTTTTTTCCTTTTCTGAAGCAAATATTCTTGTCTAAAACCTAATTACTAGGTCACATATGTTCTTGTTACCATTTTTTAAAAACAAGAACTATGATTTATAGTATAGAATTGTTCCAGTGAGGAAACTCCTCCCCAAACCAGATCATCACCTCCCCTGCAACTTGTAGTCTTAGACCCCATATGTAATTGGGAAGTCACCTAATTCTGGTACTTCCTAGTATGATAAGAAGAGAGTTTAAGATGTTATCTTCAGGCCTCTATGCTGTTGGTCATGGGGTGAGGTTGGGGGGCATGGTACGTATTAGCCAAATTGCCTGGCCATAGCAAGCAGAACTCCATATACACCTTATTCTCAATTACCCACTGATGCCGTCCCCTGTATCTGGTTATTGGGCTCATGTTCTCAGCTGCATGGGCAAACAGTATCAGAGAATGTCGGCTCCCAGAAATGCTATTCCTGAATCTGGAATTCCACTTTGCTTTACGCTGTACTGAAATGGGTCACTGAATAAATGCTTCTGAGGCAAAGAACTATGTTGCAATATAAATCAAATGCTAACAGTGACAAAGAGGACAGGCATAAAAGCAGGTGTTATTGTGTTCCTCCAAATCCCTGTCTTTCATCTTCCCAGCTTATAAGTGGGGATACATAACATGATGAAAGGGGCAGGACTCCATTGCTCTAATAATTAGATAAATTAAAATTCAAGTTACTCTGACGCCTCATCTCATAATTCATTAAATTGGCAAAGTGCCCCCCAAATGACTATTCTGGGAGGGACTGTAGGAAAATAAACAGATTAGTATAGTGTTAGTGGAGTGGTGAATTGGTCCACTTCTTTTGGAAAGTAATTTAGAAGCGTGCCCCCAAAGTAACTAGACTTCATTCACTTAGATCTAGTGATATCACTACTATATTTAACAAAGAGATCAAAGAGAGAGGGGAAGGATCTTTATGTACAAAAATACGTATAGCACCTTTTTTGTTATAACAAAGAACTGAAAAACTAAGGGGGTGCTCAGCAACAAGGGAATGACTGAACAAATTATGATATACATAATAATGATGGAATACTAATCTTACATATAATGGAATGTTATATGTAATTAACAGAATATGGCATTATAATCAAGGTGATAGATGGTAAGGAAATATTATTGTTCAATAGAAACCTAGAAAGATATGTTCTGACTCAGAAGAAATGAGAAGAACAAGAAAGACAATTTGTACCAGAATGTTGTAAAGGAATCATCTGTGAAAAAACTTAGGTATCCTAATCAATTTAACGGTCAACTATGACTCCAGAAGACTGATGATGGAGCATGCTACCCCCATCCTAGTGGGAAAATGATGAACTTAAGATGCAGAAGAAGACCCTCATTTTCTGACCTAGTCAGAATGTGTGTGTATATAGATATACTTTTGCTACAAAATGTTTTTTTCCAATTTTTTGGAGGGATTAAGGGGCTAAAGTGGCCAAATTTTAAAAGAAAGAAAATATGGTTACTGAGGCATTTTTTAATGCACAGAAGAGAACAGAAGGCCAGAAAGAATTACAGACAATCAAAATAGCTTTGAAAATTACTTGTTGAATTTGTTATGTATTTTTTTAAAAAGCAAGCTGTACTATCATTTGTAAAAGAAAGCAAGCTGTCTGCTTCTTGGCCTTTTGGCTAAGATCAAATATGTGGGTGCATTTTATCTTCTTCCCAAACTTTTTTACTCATGTATATTTATGTGTCCCTAGTTATATTGATTCTCAATTTTGTCATTGTGCTTCCAATTCTTAATTGATGCCTTAAGCCACCTACCAATAATGAGGAGTGATGACCCATATGACACCATAGTTTTAATCTGCTGTCACCTACTTTTACTAGCCACAGTGGTACAAGATTTAATGAGATTCACTGGCTGTGTTGACTCATTCCTAGCATTCTCAGCTGCCATTGTGATCCTTAACTCAATGGTATGATTCTATTTTTAAAAGACTAGTCAAAACCATTAGAGTGCTAGAAACAATTGAAGTGTGGATAAACTTGAAATTTCCATGATTTGGAAAGACTTTGTGACTGGGTCTAATAATTTGGAACAATAAAATTATGTTGACAATATCACAGCCATAATACCTTTCAAAAACAGATATTTTTCTTGCTATCAGTCAGAGCTGACAAAATTGGGAAACTAATTGTATATGGTTTCATTAGATGGAATAAATACACATCACACACACATATACTCTCACTTGCTCTCTCTCTCTTTCTCTCTTTTTCTCTCTGTATATATACAGAGAGAGAGAGAGTATAAATTGAAAAGGACAATGCAAGGAATGAACTTTTAAAGAAGAAAATATAGAGATTATAGTGATTATAATTTATTACAACAGAATGTTAGTGATATGTATTGTTTTATGGTATTTCTATTTTTTCATATAATTATTACTTTATGTACTATATATTTAAATATATGCTTAAGATAGGCTGTACATAAGAGATTCATAGTTTCCTATTGATCCTTTTTCTGTTTTATGGTTAATGCTTATTTTAATCATAGTTTAAGCTCAGAATATTAATAAATGAATAGGGATCTGCAACCCAATTCCTTTCATGACCAGTGTCCTACTCAGATTCTTTCCTCATCAAATGTGGAGATGATAATGGATATATAAAGACTTAGCCAAGGAAACAGAAGCTCTAGCTGGTTCTACCAAGCTGGAAAAAAAAAATTCAACTGTTGGTCAAGTGATATACTGTGTGTCTGTTATCTAAGGAATAACCAAGTTAAATTCAGAGAGTATTACCAGAAGGTTGACCATAGTCACTAAATGATATCATCTATTAAGCTAGGGGAAGATTGAAATGTATTGGCTGAGAGACAAAATCATAGATTTTAAAGTACTGAAGTATTGGCATATTTGTTATTCTGTACATAAATTGCTCCATCTTCCATCTCTATGATTTTGTATTTGCAGAACATTATACCTATGTAGCACATGTTTTGAGTCGTCTAAACCAGTTCCATCACACTCTGATAAATCAAGTTCTCATCATCAGAACAAGGCTGCTACATCCCTCCAGGCTCTTAGGGTAAGCCATAAGGAAAGTGCCTTATAATGGTATATAGCACATGAAACCTCACAAGGGTGCTCCTGGACAAGATTATCAGTTGGTTACTCAAAAGAAAATACTTATTAAGCATTTAATATTGCTAGGCACTGTGCTAAGTGAAGAGGATACAGAAGAAGACAAAAGACAATGCCTACTTTCAAGGAGCTCACCCTCTAATAGAGGAGCCAGCATATAAAAAAATGATATAGGAAAATAAGCTGTGAACAGATTAAATTGGAAATAATCAACAGAGGAAGAGAGAAGGCACTAGCATTAAGAGATATTAAGAAAGTCTTCTGGTAAAAGGAGGGAATTTAACAGGGAGATGAAAGAATCCCAGGAGGCTGGAGGTGGAGAAGGAAGAGCATTTCAGGCATGGAGGACAGTCTTATCAGCTTAGAATCATTTAGGAAGCTAAACTTAAGTTACTTTTATAAAGAAGCATTTACTAAGGTGAAACAGTAACAACAGCCCATTCTTCCCCTTCAGGTCTGTGATACACGACTCAAGCTTAGAGAGGACATGTAGCAAAAGGATAACTAATAGCAAGGTTCCTAGTTGCTAAAAATCCTTTTCTCCCTTTCAGTGTTCAAGAAATTCCCCTTCGTAAAGGTAAAACATTTTTGCTGGGCTTCTATAGAGCCACAAATTTGCATTTTGTCTGTCCTTGATTCCTAATACAGACAATTCAACCAGCTGTTCCAGGGAGCTACTAGGATGCTATCGGCAGGATAGGAAGATGGGAAGTCCTCCAACTTTGCCAATTTCTTCTCTGGTCAAGTCCAAAGGCACTCTTCCTTCTTTCAAACGATAACTTCATTTTGGGAAGCTGCTCTCACTCCTCTTTACCAGTCAAATCTTCCTGGATTCTGAATCTCCCTCACACCAACATGCCTGATATTTTATAGGTGACCCTAGGATATGACCAATCTTCCTCAACCAATTCAAGCATTCTTTCTGTGTAACATTATTTCCAGTTTATTCAATGGCTCATTAGAGACTTTGGAAGAGACCAAGTCTCTTTTACACTTAGTTGCAATGTCTGATTTAATTCAATCATCTAGTTAATGTATTAGGGCATGATAATATATCACTTACTTTAAGTGGGTTGGGATAATTCAATTGATTTATTCAACTGATCCCACTTTTATGTCTAAAATGCAAACCCTTCTCACCTTCACTTCTTAGAATTCTGGCTTCCTTTAAAACTCAATTTAAATGCTACTTGCTATAAAAGGTCTTTACTGTTCTACTTTCCCCAACTTTCCCTCTGAGATTACATATGCAAAATTTGCAAAACGGATTTTCCAAAATGTATATATGTGTATATATATATATATATATATGTTTTCCACCACTTTAATGTAAATGGCTTGAGGGAAGGGACTGTTTTCACTTGGTCTTTGTATCTCCAGGGCTTAACATAGAACCTACTACATAGTAAATAATAAAAGTTTGACTGATGTAGTATGCTACCTTGTATTACTACTGATCGTTTTTAGATATATAGCCTTTCTCATCATTAGTGATCCCCATAGTTGATCTCTCTGCTGAAGGACTTTAAATATAGTCTTTTAGTTCTCTAATATTTATTTGTGGCAAAAAAAAAGAAAGCTAAATTAAACATCAGCTAAGTACTTCATACAAGAAGAGTTGGTCAGGAAGGTTTCTCTTTATTCTCCCCAGATTTGAAAAAGTTGCATTAGTTAGATAAAAAAATTATTAAAGGCGGCAGCTGGGTAGCTTGGTGGATTGAGAGGCTGGCCTAGAGATGGGGTGGGGGAGGGGTCCTGGGTTCAAATCTGGCCTCAGACACTTCCAAGCTGTGTGACCCTGGGCAAGTCACTTAACTCCCACTACCTAGCCCTTACAGGTCTTCTATTTTGGAACCAATATACTATATTTATCCTAAGATGGAAGGTAAGGGTTTTTTTTAAATTGTTAAAGACATATGCCTACATTCTTGCCTGGAAGTTTCAGCACACCAGTTGAATTTGTTGTCCCCTCCTCTTGATGTGTGGGGACCTCAATCCCCTTTAATTATTCATTAAACAAGCATTTATTAAGCAACTATAGTGTGCCTAGCATTGAATGAATTACAATAGGAATTTTTCTCAGTCAAAAACATAATTTCTGCCCTTAAGTAAATTATAGTCTAGCTAGAAAGATGGAAAATACATGTAAGAGCTACCAAAGAATTACAAGGCAATATAAAAACAAGTAAAGAATGTACTAGATTTTATTTTTTAAATGCTGAGGCAATTTAAAGTTGGGTATACTATTCAATAAAGTCCTCTTGGAGTAATTGATAAGAGTTAGTCCTTGAAGGAAGTGCATTGAATTTGGCTTGCCAAAAAGGAAAGGAAAGAGCATTTCACATCAGAAAAATAATTTGAGGAAAGATCAAGACAATCAGTGGTTATTCAAGGTACAGTAAGGAGGCTAGCCTGGCTACAGCAGAATCCTGTTTCAGAGTAGTGAAAAAAGAATGTTGGAGTGACTCACCTAATGTTGGTCCTTGAATGACAAACTGAAGAATGTAGATTGGTATGTAGGTTATTGAACAAGACAGTGTAGTCCTGTAATGAAAGTAAATGTTCAGAGTACATTGAAGTAGGGCTAAATTAAATGTAGCGGGACCAGCTAAAGGGTTATTAAAGTAAATCAATGAGAGCCTAGTCTAGGATAGTTTTCTTTGAAAATGTGGAGAAAGTCTCAAATTTATGAGTCATAGAGAAAGAACCAGGAGAACTTAACAAACAAGCTAAGGCTAAGTTGGAGCCAGGGATCTTAAAAGAATGAATGGCTGTGTCCTTGACAAACCTAGAGCAATTAAAATTTGGGACAGATTTATGCTGGATTTAAGGTATTATCATGATGTCCAAGGAGATATCTTTTTAATAACTGGAATTATAATGAGGATGAGACATCAGAGCTGGAAACATAATAGTAGAATTGAAAATCCTAGAATACACAGAGGATCGTAAAGAGAAGGAGAAAGAATACAGAAACTTGGAGAATGCTCCTTGTTATTAGATACAGGGAAGAAAAGGAACTGCTTAAGGGCAAGGAAGGAAGGGAAATTAGGAGAATATAATGGAATAGAACTGCAGTTATCACTAGAAATGGAATCATTGAAGAGAAAAGAACAAGGAAAATCAAAAGAGTATAATGGCATAGAACCACAGTGGGCTAATCAGTGTCCATTGGGGGGAAAAAAGCTCAAGAAAGATAAGAACTGAAGAAAAGTACATTTTACTTGTTCAGGGGTAATAGAATTAAATGGGTAATGGAGCAATTTCAGTAGAGTGATAGAAGAATCAGATTACAATGAGTCAAAATGGAGTGAATAGTAAGTAAATGTGGTCACTAGTTGTTGATCATTGTTCAAAAAGGTATACCTATCAAAGGAAGGAAAATAGTAAGGAATTCTGAAATTTAGGATTCTCTAACAAGCTCCCAAGTCTTTTTCCTACTTGATTCAGTAAGAGAAAGGAGAGAGACTAGAGTCTATGGTCTTTTGAAACGTAACCAGGTACCTGTAGTATCTTCCTTATAGGGTTGTTGCGGGGCTCAAATGGCACAGAGAATGTTAAAACACTTTATAAATCTGAACAAGTTACATGAAGCTCTCAGCCTCATTCTCAGATGGTCCTCTTTTTCTTTAGTTTAAATTTAATTTTTTTTATTCTGAACCTCACAAATATAAGCATTCACATGCATATACAGAAGAATAGAAGATAAGATCTGTATGTGAATATTCCTATGACACACAACTTGTATTTTTTTAAAAAGAATATAATAAATTTCACTAATTAATTTTAAAGTTGTCCAGCTTCTGTTTATCTTCTTATGGAGCTCCTTCTGTTCTCTGTGAATTTTTTTAAAATGCTATAATGGGGGGCAGCTGGGTGGCTCAGTGGATTGAGAGTCAGCCCTAGAGATGGGAGGTCCTAGGTTCAAATCTGGCCTCAGACACTTCCCAGCTGTGTGACCCTGGGCAAGTCACTTGACCCCCATTGCCTAGCCCTTACCACTCTTCTGCCTTGGAGCCAATACACAGTATTGACTCCAAGACGGAAGGTAAGGGTTTTTAAAAAAAAAAATTTTTTTAATGCTATAATGACCTTCTCTTTCTTTTCTTAAATGTCTTCAAAAGCTAAGCCCCCTCCTGAATATTCATCCTATCACATCCAGAGCCTTCTGCTGATACTTCAAAATATCCCATTAACTAGGGTATAATATAACATAACTTAACTCTCTTTCCTCTAATTCTTTTCTTAAATTCCACATCATAAAAATATTCTTTGTTCCCTGCACACACCATGCCTATTACTGCCTCTATGTCTTGCCTAAGGGCAATCTCCCCAAGAGAGGGGATCTTAACCTAGGGTCTATTTTTTAAAATATTTTATAACTATTTGAATATAATTGGTTTTCTTTGCATTTTGTTCTATTCAATGAAAAATACAATTCTGAGAAGGGGTCTATAAACTTGACTAGACTGTGAAAAGTTCCTATTACATAAAAAAAAAAGGTTAAGAATCATTTTGTGACATTTTTAACATGTCCCCTTTTCTCTTTTGACACTACCACCAATCTGGTCCATAACATTACATCTGGACTAATGCAGTAGCCTGTTGACTTCTCTCTGCCTTCAGTTTCCACTCCAGTCCATCCTCCATTTAAACTGTCAAATTAACTAAAATGGAGATTTGGTCATTCATTGTCACTTCTCCCCCTCAATACACACACACACACACACACACACACACACACACACACACACTATTCAATAAACTCCAATAGCCCCACATCCCCTTCAGGATCAAATATAAAATCATCTGACATTCAAAGTCCTTGACAGACTGATGGCCTTACCTTTCCAGTCTCTTACATCTTATTCTCCCTACTCCTTGCTGTTCCTTGCACAAGACACTTCATCTTCAGTTTCCAGGTGTTTTCACTGACTATTTCCTATCCCTGAAATAATCTTCTTTCTCATCTCCAGCTCCTCCCTTTCTTGGCTTCCTTCAAGTCCTGGCAAAAATCCCACCTACTACAAGAAGCTTTTCTTGTTACCCCTTAATGTTAGTGCCTTTCCAGGGTTGATTATCTCTTTTATCCTGTTTATATCTTATTTGTACATAGATATTTTCATCTGTTTCCTTATAAAATTATGAGCTCCCTGAGATCAGGGATTCATCTTTTCTTAATATCCAAAGCTAAGCCCAATATCTTACACAAATTAAGTACTTAATAAATGCTTAGTTTTGGAAGAAATCTTTTCATCCTTCCAACTTATCATCATGATCCTAGTCTAGGTACTTTCTGACTCCTCTACTCCATCCTACTTTTAGACTTTCTTTTATGTGTAGTCTTTTCCAGTAGAATGTAAGCTCTTAGAGGGCATGAATCATCTTTCTTTTTCCTTTTATTTATATTCCCAGCACTTAGCACAATGTGTGGCATAAGCAAGCACCTAAATGCTTATTGATTGACTGTCTGATTGCAAAATCCCTTTGGAAAATGTCAAGATGTCCAAATATCTGAGAATTTCTTTGACTTTTTTAAGCTTATTTCCTTATAAGCAGGGGTGTTATTTCTGCTTACACATACCATTGCCACACTTCTATTCCTTCAAACCTTGGTGCTGACCTTTATGCTCTAGGTTTTATTGTGGCAATTAAATTCCTGAAAACCAGAAGACCATGTTGTTATTTTGATTTATGTTGCTGTGTGACTTTATTAACTCAATGTCAGATTTTCTGCTTATTTGTGATTTTTCTTTACTGTGAGAGTTCAATTCACACCGCCATTTTTGCAGTGCCCTTAACCATGGTTCTTGGCTTTTGACATGTTTTACTCTGTCTGATTTAAATGTAGGAATCCTGGTCACTCTTTTTCTTTTTTGTGAGATTATTTTCATTTTAAAATCCTTATTGATATCATTTTTCTACATCCATCACTTTTATTCCTAAAGATATCCTTCATCCTTCCTCTTTTCCATTAATTGAGCAATAATTATAACAAATAATTTTTAAAAGTGGAGGGAGCTGTTTAGCAAAACTATCCAAGAAGTAAAGTCAGGCCTCGTAGAGTATGCAATGTTCCACATCAATAGTTCATATCAAATGTCTCTTCAAAGAAGGGATGGACATGCATTTTCCATCTCTTCTTCAGTACCAGCTCCTAGTTACCACAATTGCATAGCATTCAGTTGCACTATTATTGATTCAGGCATAGTCAGTACATACAGTAGAACCTCATTTCATGCAACCAATATATTCCAAGATCGTTTGCATAAGGTGAAAATTTCACATTACAGCAGTACCGATTATTTAATAAGTATTTTTATATGGATGTACCTAGGCATTTTACCACTTTTCTTAGGCTTATTTATCAGGACTACCAACATTACTACTTTTGTACCTTGGGGACATTATTAATAAAAAAATGGCTTTAAAGAAACAAAAAGAAGCACTGCTCTGAAGCTGGCATGACTTGTTACAAGTGAGAACCCTGAGCAAAAGCTGATGAGGGAGCTAATATTTGATGCAAAACAAAGTCATGACACACTAGCTTCTCAGAGCTAGAATGAGTATGACTGGAAGATCTGCTGCTGAGACTTTACTCTGCTTGGGAAAATGGCATGATATAGTCAATAATTAAATTTTTTTCTCCTTTTTTTAAATTTTAACAGCCAATTGCATATACCTGAATCCACATTTGTTGAGTTTGTGTAAAACAAGGTCCTCCTGTAGATAGTTTTCCTGGTTCTGATTATTTGATCCTACTTCTTGATGTCATTGTTCCTCCTTGGAAAAAGAAAGACAAACATCGTCTTCCCATATTTCTCTGCATTCTTCACATTCCTCTTTTTTTGGAGGGCAGTAATATACCATTACATCCATGTACCACAATTTGTTAAGTCATTCCTCAATTAATAGGCATGTCTACTTTGTTTCTGACTTGTTTCTGACCAAATGAAAGATTATAGAATTTACAGGTACTTTCTTACTATAAATCCAAATTACTTTTCGACAACCAATTATGAAGTATGCTCTCTACCTCCTAACATGGGGATGATAGACTTTATAGAAAAGTATATGTTTTGGGTGCAGTCGATGAGAGAATATATTTTGCTTAATTCAGTCAATTTGTTGCCAGTTTTTATTATTTTCCTTTTCTTTTTTTCCCAAAGGGGTGCAGTAGAAGGAAGAAAAAATAGATTTCTGTTGACTAAAAAAATTAACTTAAAAAATTTACTTTTCCAGAATGACCTAAACAGGATTACTATAAGTAGTTGTTAGAATTTAGCCAAGATAGTTGATAGGTCATAAAATAAACCTTGGCCATAGATATATCTTGTTGTTTGTCCTTCATCTTTAAAGAGTTCCATTGACATCAAGGGGGTGATATTTTGACTTGCTTATGAATTAGATTTAACTGAGATAGAATTGCACAAAGTTGTATATCTCACTCCCTCTTCCAGAGTCATCTAAGTCTAGTGGCAAGACAAAATCAGGATTGTGGCCTAGAATGCAGTGAATGATCTTGATGTGTGAACCATTCCCTAACCACTGCAGAGCTGCCTTCATCACCATTGGAACAAATTATCTCTCTTGATTTGGTTGAATGGCTGCAGAGCCATCTTCTAGACTGTGTGCATTAGTCACTCACCAAAGTTCCCATTACCTTACAGCCCAAGCTTGAACCTCTGAATCTTGACTTTCATTGGACTTTGCATCCATTTGACTAGAATTGGCAAGCAGAATATTGAGGTTCAGAGAGACAATGGGAGGATCTTGGGCTTCTCCTCTCTCCTGAAGAAAGACCCAAGTCTCAGAGTTCAATAATCTAGTACATGTTACAGGTGTTTCCAAATCTTTTTCATCATTCAAAAAATATTTATTTTAACTCTTTCAAAAAAAAAGAAAGAAGGTTATTTTTGTGATTTTTCCCAAATGCAATACAATTTGAAGCGAGGCTTTTGTCTGGATGGGATGAAAATTTTAAAGTTAAAATTTGCGGAATAAGTACAAATGGATTGGGAGTCAGGTTATTTTTGGTAATGAGCTCTGAGATTCTCTTAACATTTCCAGGGCAAAAAGATTACCTGTCCCAAAGCCCCGTAGACAGAGCTCCTGGTTATATAGCCTTTGTTAGTGGTGTGGAAACCCAAGACCTGGGAACTCCAAAACTGTCTGCTTCATTTGCACATACTGTCTAGCTTAGAATAGAGGTGATAAAGCTGGCTTCCCACTCACAGCACACACATCAGCATGTCATCAGACAAGCTTTCTTATGGCCTGCAGTTAGGAATAATCTGTTCAAGGATTACCCGTATTTTGTTGCTAGGCAATGTACCTTGAACAATAGGAATATACAGTAGTTTTGTGGACTCTGGTGCAGGAAGAAGTCATTATTTTTAAGGTATACCCCTTGGTTTGTTATAGATCTTTTGTTGAGCATAAAACTCACTTGATTCTTTTTTTAAAATGCAACACTCTCTCTTTTAAGACACCACACTTAAGAAACAAACAAAAAAACCCTTTAAACTCGAGATCAGAATTCTTTTTAACAGGCTAGGCAGGATTTAGCAAGAAATGTGAGAAGATGTAGCCTCCATTTATGAAAGATGAAAAGGTTACAATAGACCCAATCTGTGTTGCATAGCCTCCAGATAATTCAGTCTCTAATAGACTTAATCACACAGTGTCTAGCACAGTGCTTGGCACATAGTAGGCACTTAATAAATGCTAATTGATTGCCTGAGTTTTTTAGTCAGTAGTACAGTGAAGGAAGGAAGAGGAACCCTATTTTAAAAACAATTTTTCCCCAGAAGCTTTCATAATCGCTTTTGGAATTTATGTAGATTGGAGCTTGAAAATATTTTAAATTATTATCTATAATAGATCACAGAAAGGATTGCATGAGAAGCAGCATGGCCAAGGGGAAAGCATGCTAACTGTGGAGTCAGAAAGACTGAAGGGTAAGTCCAGAGTCCCAAACATCCTGCCTATGTGACCCAGTCCAAGCTATTTAAGCTCTTAATGCCTCCAGGCAACTCCTTATAAAACAATCTGCAAACATTTATTTATTTGTTTGTTACATTATAATATCCTGTAATTCTGTCCTCTCTCTCCTCTCCCCACTATCCCCCATTAGAGAAGGCATCATTTGACAAAAAGATATATGTATTTATCAGCTCTTTCTTTGGAGTTAGGCATCTTTGTCAATATAAATTTATCTGCATTAAGGGCAGCGAGATGACCTAGTGGCTACAGTATGGCATCTGCATCCAAGAATACTCATCTTCCTGAGTTCAAATCTGGCCTCAAGCACTGGCTGTAAGACTCTGGGTAAGTCATTTAACCCTGCTTGTCTCAGTTTCCTCATCTGTCAAAGGAGCTGGAGAAGGAAATGGCAAAAACAACTCCAGTATCTTTGTCTAGAAAATCCCAAAAAGGGCCATGAAAAGTTAGACTCAACTGAAACAACTGAACAACAGCATTTATCTGAATTAGTTGAAGAAACTGTCCCACTGGAAGTCCCTTTTACTAACACAGTCACAAAGATGGTCCATAAAAATAGAGTGCGAGGGGACCACATAGGACAGTTTAAAATAGCTTTTGGAATTTTTTCTCATTACAAATAATTGTTTCAAGAGGTTTAACCCAAACATTTTAAATATGGGTAACAAGGCTGTGGCTAATATTTTAATAAAAATCTACTAGAAATGACTTGATAAATTAAAGGAAAAATACTATTAAGAGAATTCAGTTCAATTCAGAAAACATTTATTAAGCACTCACTATGTACAAGGCAAGCTGTTAGATGTAAGAATGAACTCGAAGGAAGTCAAGTTCAAGGATATATACCAGGGGCAGCCTGGTAGCACAGTGGATGAATGGTCAAGCTTGGAGTCAGGAGGTCTTGCATTCAAATCTTGCCTCACACATTTCCTGGTTTTGTGCCCCTGGGAAAGTCATTTAACCCTAACTGCCTAGCCTTTGTTATTCTTCTGACTTTTAATTAATACAAAGAAAGTAAGAGTTATTTTTTAAAGGGGCTATATACCTCTGAACTAAAAGCGAACATAAGGAAAGGCTGACTAAACATAAATAGAGTGGGAAGAAAAACAAATGCCTGGACGTAGGTGGGACCCAAAGGAAATGTGCAGGATAGCTAGATTGTAGTGCTACTAAGAAGATAAGAAAAAGGTCAAGGGACTCTACTGTAGTGATAACTCATTATGAGTCAGCAGTACACTGTGACCATGAAGAAATTCTAATTCAATCTTGGACTGGATAAATGAAATCATAGTCTCTGTAATGATAGAAGGGACTGACATATACGAGTCAATTATGTCTAGAGGATTACTTTTAATTATGAGACTCACATTTTAAAATTAATCATTCAGTACACACTTATTAAGTATTTCCTATGTCCTAGGTACTGTGTTAGGATTTATTGATGTTGTTCTGTTGTTTAATTGTTTTAATTCTGTCCAAGGCTTCATGACCCCCTTTTAGGGTTTTCTTGGCAATGATTCTGGAGTGATTTGCCACTTCCTTCTCTCTCCCTCCTGGTTTTACAATGAGGAAATTGAGGCAACCAGGGTTAAGTGACTTATTCAGGGTCATACATGCAGTTTTAAAAGTCAAATTTTATCTCAGGTCTTCTTGATTCCAGTCTAGGCACTCTATCTATTGTATGACCTAAGTGCCCTCCTTTCACAGCCATCTGACTTCTCCATGGTACCTTGAGTTCCTCTAGCTCTAGAAATAGCAGGCAGAGATTGAGTGGCAGTGAATTCCTTGGGTTATGTCAAGAGCTATAGGAATTTCTTGAACCACAGAGTATTTCCTGGGCCCAGTGAAGGAGGTTCTAGACTCCACCAAGCAATTCCTGGACCCAGTGCTTATCAAAGTAAGAGAGGATAGCTAGGCATAGAGCTCCAGGTAGGAGTAGGAGGACTCTGCCTTTAATATATGTGAACTAGTTCTGTGAACTGCACAGATACAGAGAAAGGGGTCAACTCTCTAAGAATGCTGACTTCTCTCCTCACTTGATGTTTATGTGTGTGGAGGGGGAAAGAGGATTAACTCCAGGGCAGTATTATAAATCTGGAAGACTACATAGGTCCTTGGAGAATGAGGGGCTCACTGGAGGGAAGATTACTTTGGCAGCTGTATGGAGAATGGATTAGGCAGAGGAGAGACTGGAAGCAGTGGGTAGGATAATTGGGAGGCTGTTACAGCAATCTGAATGAGGTGATGATGTCCTGAACTAGGTGGTGGTCCTGTTAAGTAGAGAAAAAGGATCCAATTCAAGAGTTGTTATAGATATTGCATCAACAGGGCTTGGCAAGTGTTAAAGAGTTAAAGGTGACTTGGGAGGACAGTGGTGTCCTGAGCAGACAATACCAAAGTTTGGAGGAAGAGGTTAGAGGAAACAACAATGAATTAGGTTTTGGACACACTCAGTCAAGTTAATGATAGTGAATCCGGCAAAAAATGTTGAACAAATACTCGATAGTAAAAGGCTGAAGTTTCGGAGATGATTATTGGGCATATATTGGAATCATCTCCAAGGAAGTTCTAATTAAATGCAAAAGAACTCAAGTGATCTCTGAGAGAGAAGATACAGAGGAGAAGTGAAAAGGGTGAAGGGACCCAGAACAGAGCCTCAGAGGTTATTCACACTTAAAAGGGCAGAGAGAGAGAAAGGACTCAGAGACTGAAAAGTAAGGAGGTAGCAAATGTAGTTCTTTTTTTCCTTTATGAATTTGGCAGTGAAAAATAGAGACAAATGGGGAGGGGAGAGGAGAGAGGGAAGCAGAGACAGAGATACACAGAATGAGAGAGAGAGAGAGAGAGAGAGAGAGAGAGAGAGAGAGAGAGAGAGAGAGAGAGAGAGAGAGTTTGATTGATGTGAAAAGCTTCCAGAGGTGACAGGAGGACATGAATAGAGGTTTATTGTTCATAAGAAGGAATACTTGTTTCTCAGATATTAGAGCAAAGGAGGAGAACACGAATGACAAAGCAGTAAGTTGTAGAGTAAAAAAGACAAGGAAGCTCATGGTATCTTGATATTCTCAGCAAAAGCAGAAGGCAACATGGCAGTAGCATAGAGAATAAAAGAGAAGGTCTGGAACAACTGCTTGAGAACAGTCTGGAGAGTCATTGTATAAAGAAAAGCATGGTAAAGTGCTGGATTTGCAGTTGAGGACCTAGGTTCAAATTCTAACTTTGACATTTACTAGCATTACATTACTTGACTACTCAGACTCAGTTTCCCCATATGTAAAGTTCATAGCTTGATTTAAGTGACTTCTAAGTTCCTTCACAACTCTACATCCATGATTTATAAGAATAAAGTGAGTTTCATATAGCTCTTAGGGTCTAATTGAGTTAGAAAAATATAATGTTTTAGTGAACCCATTTGGTTGTGTTTTGCAATTTCTTCTCAAAATGTCCAGGAATATAAGAGTGGAACTAAATCATTAAGATGGTAAGAACTATATAGAGTCAAGAATTGACAGGGTATGAATGATGGTAGAATGAGTTGGTTAGGAATTAAAGGCCTAGACCAAAGCCCAGTGATCTGACCAGCAGGCTTTATGGAAACCTTTGTAAATCCTGACCAGTGCTGACATCCAATCATATGCCTGACCTGCCCACATAAGAAGGACACAACACCTATAGAAGAGTTGATATCTTGACCAAGATGGCACACTTAATCCCTTGGACCCTCCTCCATGGCTGAGGCCTCCCATGACTTCCTGAAACAAATTGTCTTTCTCCACTGACTTCCCTCACAGCACTTTTAATTAGAGTAGCTGGCAGTTCATTTTGTTTTTCTCTCCAGCTCTTTCCCTGGTCCTTCACATAAAGGAAGCAGGCTTTCCCTCCTCTCTCTGGTGACTGTCCAGTAACCTGACCCCTGAGGCTAGTTCCTTATTCCATATCCTTCCCATATTCCATGGTTCTTCAGGAGGAACAGAACACATTGTATTCACAGTCCCAGCAGAGTGAGCCAAATCAGAAGGAGCTGTAGTTGACTGGACCATTGTCAGACTGACCTCAAAAGCTTCCAGTGCTGGGGGGGGGGGGTAGCTCAGTGGATTGAGAGCTAGGCCTAGAGACAGGAGGTCCTGGGTTCAAATCTGGCCTCAGACACTTCCCAGCTGTGTGACCCTGGGCAAGTCACTTGACCCCTATTGCCTAGCCCTTACTGCTCTTCTGCCTTGGAGCCAATACACAGTATTGACACCAAGATGGAAGGTAAGGGTTATAAAAAAAAAAAAAGTTTTTTTTAAAAAAGCTTCTGGGAACAGGAAAAGAATGCAGGGATAGCCAAAAAATTAAAGTTGTAGATGTTCAGGGTGACTTGCCCAAATCATCAACACTCGTGGCATTATTCCCTGCATTTTGATTTGTTACCCTGATGTTGTCTTCACAGACCCCCAGTGAGTAGCCCAAAATTGGCCAGTACCTCCTGCTGGTACTGAGAGGAACTATGGACCTCTCCCTTCTCCAACCCAACCCTCATTGCCCTTTGTTCAATCCTGAACAACAGCCGACATCTGCTGTCTGTTGGGTGCCAGCCCTGAACTCCTACCTCTGCTAGAGGTGTTCCAGAGGCGACTCCATCTTTGTTGGGAACCATTTGTCTTGCCATTGCTCCACAAGGTCCTCTAACCTTTGCCATCTGCTTTGATACTCTCCTTACCAAGAAGTACTCACTGGCCTTTCTACCTGCAATGAAGTAGAAGGTAATGGTCATAGAGCACTGGGCAAGGAGTCAGGAAGACCTGAATTTAGATTTTTACCTTGGGCATTACGAGCTAGGTAACCCTGGGTGAGTCACTTAATCTCTGTGCCTTTCAGCTCCCTCCATGTAAAATGGACATCTTAATAGCACCTCCCTCCCATGGTTGCCCTGAGGATCAAAGGAGATGTTTGTAAAGCACTTAGCACTGATACTTAATAAATGCTTCTTCCCTTCTCCTTACGTGTTGTCTCCCCCAATTAAAATGTAAGTTCTTTGAGAGCTGGGGCTATCTCAATTTTCTATGTGGGTACTGAGTAAAGCTTAGCAAACAGTAAGCACTTACTAGATGCTTTTCCATTGCTTTCCATTACATTACTAGTTTGAAGCTCAGCTTGGTAACCAGTCTCCTATTTTTAGCTCATCATCTTGGATTGTGCCACTCCACGGATACTTTGGTGATAACCCCAATTTTCAGGTTACTTCTATTCTCATCCCACTCTGACCCAGACTACTCAGCCCCAGGCAATGATTTCCCATCACCTCCCCATGGTATCCAACACGATGACAGGTAACTTTATTCAACAGCCTACTGAATATCAACATCAAATTAGGCACAAAACAACTTGACAGGCGCTCACCTAAGGCATTCTGCAGTGTCACGGAGAATTTCCTATATACAATCCAAACAGAAGGCTTCCTTATCTATAGCAAAGTTTCTCAAATGTTCCTTTGAAGATAACAACATACAGATGCTATCAGTGCCAGGAACATACAGCATAATGCAAAGAAATCCATTGTCATGGGGGAAAGAACGGCCTGTTCACACTGTAAAAGCAATGTCGATAGAAATATATATATATATAAATATATATATATATATATATATATATATATCTTGTGCAAATTGCCATAGAGAGTTCCACAGATAATCAGTGAGTTTTTTAGGCATTTATAAGATATCTTAGACAGGCACAGAAATGAGCTGGACCCAGAGTTGACTAGGAGGAGCAAATCAGGCTGTATTATATTGAGGAAATTCTTTCAAATATCTCAGTTTGCTGACTTCCCTAAAAGCCCATTTCTTAGCATCAGTCCCAGTGGTGCTATGTGACTAGTCATCAGAGACTATCTCAGAAGAATCAAGGCTGAGATGACCCAAGGAGCAGGAGAAAGAACATGGCGAGTGTAAGTAAGGAACATCAAACAAGAGACCAGAGCCTAAATGATTGTCCCAAGTTATACTGGGAATATTTCGTTCTGTCATACATATCATCAAGGATCCCAAAAGGTCAGCCTTTGAATGATGAGTAGGAGGTAGATGACAGCTTAAATACTATTCTAGTGCCCCATGTGAACTCCATGAGAGTAGAAATTATTTCATTTCTGTCTTTACAACCCCACAGTCGTCAAATTGCAAATACATGGCAGGCCCTTAATAAATCCTTATTGAATTTAACTTGGTAAAATGAAGACTTTTGATGCATTAAATGGTTCTTGTATTTGTTGAAAGATGTAGACAAGATTTAGACAAGAATTACATAGAATGAAAAGACCTGGAAGGGTTGAAATCTGTATCTATCATGCTGATGAGATTAAGGTTCTGCCTAAAGCATCTCACTAAATGCTATCATAGCAATCCTGTTAAGAAGGTAGCTCAAATATCATAATTATCCCTTTTGAAAAGGAGTTTACACTTATTATCTTTATTCTCTCACCTCTTACTTCTCAATCTCTTGTAGTCTGTTATATAATTCTACCACTTGACCGAATCTACTTTCTCGAAAGGTACCAAGAATTTCTTAATACTAAATCCAATAACCTGTACTCAGTCCTTCTGCTACCTGAGCCCTCTTCAGCTTTACTCTTTTACCTCTATCCTGCCCTTCTCTCCAGACTTTCCTGCCTTGGATTCTACAATACTCTTCTCTCTTGGTTCTATTTCTATTCATTTCAATCGCCTTTGGATCATCATTCATGTTCTACCTAAGCACAAATGCCCCTCTGGTCTCTCTCATTCTCTGTCACTCTCAGCTATAAGGTGAGAGGCTTTATAAGATGAAGCCCCTTTAGGAAAGCAACAAAGAAGCAAATGTGCTTGTGTGGGTATATGTATGTACATGCGTCTTTTATTTTATTTTTTTAACCCTTACCTTCCATCTTGGAATCAATACTGTGTATTGGTTCCAAGGCAGAAGAGTGGTAAGGGCTAGGCAATGGGGGTCAAGTGACTTGCCCAGGGTCACACAGCTGGGAAGTGTCTGAGGCCAGATTTGAACCTAGGACCTCCTGTCTCTAGGCCTGGCTCTCATTCCACTGAGCTACCCAGCTGCTGCCCATGCATCTTTTAATACAAATATTTTGGCTTTTATTTGAAATCTCTATAGAGGTATGCTCTTACAAATACAATTCACAAAAAAAAAAAACAGAACTAATAGATGATTAAGCATTCATTCATTTGGATTATAGTTTTGGATTACTGTATATTTTTTAAAAATCCATGGTAAAGGTGTTGCAGTTTCAAGGGTACTCAGGGATCCATTTTCTATATATTTGAAGGAAAAGAAGATAAGAGACAGCTGCAAAAAAAAAAATCACAGAAAGTGTTATTACTTCCTCCCTTAAAAAGAGATTGAGAGCAACTACTGATTATGTACCTACTTCTTCATCTCTATAAAGTCCTTATGAGAAAGAACTGTATAAGTATATTGGGATTAAACTGAATAAAAACAAGAAAATAACACATACAGGCTTTCATGGACTATTTTCTATAGCAGACCATATCTTCACAGTCATACAACTGACTGAAAGCTGAATTCCATTGTGTTTATTTTTTTATTTTTACACTCCTCCAAAAACAGTAGGCATAACTGAGCCAAACACGATAATAAAGGCTCTCCTTTTCCAAGGTAACTACCATTCAGACATTAAGCTCATATCCAATTCTTTGATGAAGCAACCACAGAGTTCACTGTTTAATAATATTCTGATTACCAATATCAGAAAGACGTGTAATTACAAAAAGTGTTTGCTGTTGTGAGGGAGAGAGAATGTCCTCCATATGGTATTTGTCCAAATAAGGGAAGGGATGTAAATCATGGAAGTCAGAGAAAACTTTAGCTGTTGGGGTGGCAAGATCAGGGGGAAAAAATCACTTTTGGTTACTGTGGAAGCTCTGCTAAGTTTGTTTTTTTTAATTTGAATGTTGTTGTTGGGGTGAGTTTGGGATTTGTTGTTTGTTTTTTGGCTTCACCATCAATCCATTCCTCTTTACCTGGGGAGCACTCCCCCAACCCCTATCTGCTCTCATACCATATAATCCTTATTTTGTTACTTGCTGCACTTCTCTTTGGATTACATTGCCCTTTTTCCTCACAAGTCTAGCTACACTACAGAGTTAAGTTCATGATTTTGAAATTAAAACTAAACAGCAAAAAGAGAAAATGCAGCATTTTTTTCATTTTAATCGACAGAGCCCAGGTGAAGAACTCAAAGTACAAACATTGCAGAATAGTTGCCTGCCTGCATTAATAAAGGGATTTGGTTCACTGGGAAATCCCTAGAGCAATAAAATCACAGGTCCAGTTCCTCACCTCAAAAAAAAAATCTAGGAAGCTTAAATTAGCTGTCAAAATTATGTAAAATTAGGTGCCATAATTATTACTTGACATCTCATTACTTTCTTGCTCTTTGAAATGAAGAAGTAATAATATTCTCTCCTACTATCCTCAACCCTCCTGCCCCATCTGAACAATAGGTCTTGCTCAGAGAATGAGGATGCATTGAGTCATGTAACTGGATTGAGGCAATGGGCTTCTCTTGCTAGGCAGAAGTAACCTTCTCTATTTGAAACTGAATTTTCCTTTAAAAATTAAGCAGCACCCTCCAAATGAAGCCACTAGCTCTCAGCTCTGACAAAAGGTTAGGAATGCTTTTGCCTCCAGTCCTCAGAGGGAGCTGAGGAACAGGTTGCAAGGACCTTATCAAAGAGAAGTAACTTTTGTCAGGCTTACACATGAGTTTACTACCCCAGAAATATCAGTAAGACTATTAAAAATATAAGGAAAAAAAAAGAACTTTCATCCTGTCTTTCTATCTTCACCACCACCCTTTCCTCTATATCTACAGTGATGCTTTTGTATTCAAATTCTCTCTGATAAGCCAGAGACCACATTTCTATAGTTCTGTGTTTCCCTACTGGTCCAGGAAGTCTCAGCTGTTTCTTTCTGTCACTCTCCCTGTTAATTCAATGATCCACACTTTTCAAATTCTATCACTTTTTTATTCTCCATCCATCTTGGATTCTTTATAACTGGAGTTTTGTACCAGTTGGCTACATAGCTTCTAGCAAGTAAGTCCAATTGGGCTTGAAAGGACTATTGATTTATAGTCTGATTTGACTCTCTTGGCTGGCACAATGGGGGAAGTATTTTTTAGAATTATATTTGCAATTTAGAGTTATTTATGATAAATTTGCATGTTTATTTGGGGTCAGAAATTTCTTGTACCTGCTAGTCCTCATTAACTATACCCCACTCTGAGAAAGTTCTATCTGTTTTCCACATGGATTAAATATATAAAAGATCTAGGAAATTAGTGATTGGGAAAAAAAAGTCAAATTGGACTTAGTCTGAATCCCTTCCCAGAACAGTGTCTTTATAACACAAGAACCCTATAAAGTAGATGGTGTAAATATTCTCTCCATTTGACAGATGAGAAAACTGAAACTTGGAAAAGTTAATTAACTTGATAAAATCAAACTATCCAGTAAGTGATGGAGCCAGGACTCAGACCTCATGAAACGTATAGTGATTTTTCCTTTTTGAGACTCAATCGCCTTCTCTTGCCTAGGTTAGAAGCACACTGGAAGCTTTGTTCTGATCTAACCTCTTTTATTCCTCCTTATTCCATTCACATTCCTTCTCCTCTACTTAGTGCCCATCATATTGATGCTCATAATTCCCAAACTCAAGTCATCCACTAACTTCAACCTCCTCAGTAGCAGGGGTGATAGATGTTCCATGGGTGGCTCCAGTGATTATTTATGTAAAATCCTGAATTTTGCCCCACCAAAGACAATTTTGTTATAATAAGGAATCTTTAAGACTGCCTTTGTATGGAAGTACAAAGAAAGGCTTCCCTTACCTCCTCTACAAACCTCTTCCCCCTCTCCCAGATTGATGATGTCTTATATTCTTTTAATAGGAGGCAAAGCCTTTTCATTACACAAAAAAAAGATAAGGCTAGATATTCAAGTAGTTTTGAAATAGACAAGGTAGTGATTTAGATCCTGTGATGAGATTAAGAGGAACTGAGTCTGAATAAGAATGGACTAGCTGTCTGAAGAGAAGGGGGACAATGAGGTATTGGGTATTGGGACAGGTACAGGAAGGGGAGAAAGTGGGAAGTGGTATAAAACTAATTAAACCTATTTCACAGTGTCACCCAAGGCCAGACCTAATAAATACTTCCTTGGTCATTATTCACATGTGGAGGAAGGGAGGGACAGGATTCTACATCACATAATTCTAAAGTAGGTTCCATACTACTTACTAGTTATACTTAGGATGGAGTCCATTTCAGTTGAAGGAAGGTTAGAGTTATGTTGGTATTAAATTTTCTTGGGTTGTCTTCTTATTGATTTAAAGATTATGCAACATCTCACTTTGTGATAAACTTAATATAGTCCTCAGAATCATGACAAATCTAAAGACAAAATTCCTATTCTAAAAATGGGACCACTAGAGATGACAAAATGGACAGAACACTTGAAATAAGGAAGACTTGGATTAAAATATTGCCTCAAAACATTTACTAGCTACATGACCATGAGTTAGTCAGTTAACCTCAATTTCCTTCTCTTTTAAATGGGGATGATATTATCTATCTAATAGGTTGTTATAAGGACCCAATGAGATAAAGCATATTAATCATTTTGTAGACATTAAAGTGCTATACAAAATTGTGATATTATTATTACATACTAGCACTCTTTTATAAAATTTCATTTATCAAGTCCCTTCTACACACTATTTTTGGATTTCTTATTCCATTTTGCTGAATATCCATTTCTTCTCTCTTAGGAAAAAGATCTTTCTAACCTCTCTGGATTTTTATATATCATGTTCAGGCTTAGTTTCAAGTGATCAAAATAGATGACTTTTTAATAAACTCATATGAATATTTTGAATCAATAAACTATTGAACAGACCAGAGTGTTTTGTAACTTGGGGAAACAAATATTTGAATTTTATACTTGACTTCTGAACAGTCAGCAATAACACCAAACAGATATTGGCTGATTGTTGTCCTTCATACTTGAAAAGGACCAAAATGATATCACTGGGTGACGTCTTCTAATTCATGTATAAATTAGATGTAAGTGAGGCAGAGTAGCACAAAGGTATCAGCTTCATTCTCTCTTCTAGAATCTTCAAAGTCCAGTGGCAAGACAAAAGTCAGGAATGATTGCACGTCAGCTCCAGGAAGGGTGCGTGGAGAGGAGGGAGGGAAATATTGTGATTATTGTAACCAAGGAATAATGTTCCAAATTGACTAAATAAATTAATTTTAAAAAATAAATAAATAAAAGCAGAATTGGCCAGATGGGAAAAGATCAAATAAATAAATAAATAAGTGAATAAATAAATAAATAAATGGATGAATGAACAAATAAATAAATGAATGAATGAATGAATGAATAAAGGCCAAAAAAATAAAATAAAATATTTCTCCCTTTTCCAGCTTAAAAAAAAAGTCAGGAATGACTGATTATGGACTGGGATAAAGTGAATGACCTTGGCTTCTTCAACATCTAATCAAGCTCTAAACACTTCTCAGTACTTACTTCTGCCACCTTCATGATTGTTGGAAAAAATTGTTCTCAGCAGTCCCTTCTGCCAGGCAAAGTCTTCACATGCCTGGAGTAGACACGCCTCTAAATCACCAATGAGTTTGAGGTTACCTTCAACCTGGTTTAGCCCATCTGCTAAGATAGTTTACTGGGGTGTAGCCACTGCCAATGCTACAACTTCCTAGAGCCACAAGTGAGAGTTGGGTGGAAGGTAGGCACCAAAGGTAGATGAGCAGCCCTGGAAAGTGCTTGACAAACCCTGACACCAGAAGTGTTAGTCCTCCTTGAATACTCCATACACGCCAAAGTATAGCCTGGTGAGAAACGAAGGTTTGTCTTTTCCTCATTTTATTAATAATGATAATAATAACTGACATTTACATGGTACTCTCAGGTTTTCAAGGATCCAAGACAATTCCAAAAAGGTCATGACAAAAAAAGCTATCCACCAGATAGAGTCTGAATGTATATTGAAGCACATTATTTTTCACTTCATTTCCTTCATGAGTTTTTTTCTTATGTAAGCAACATGTGTTTTCTTTCAAAACATGATGAACATGGAAATATGTACTGCATGATGGCATACTTATAACCTATATCATATTACTTGCCATCTTGGGAAGGGAGGAGGAGAGGGAGGGAGGGACCCATGTTGTATGAAACTTGTCTAGTAATTTTTTCTTTTTGAGATTCAATCTCCTCTTTTGTCTAGATTTGGAAGTACGCTAGAAGCGTTGTCCTGATCTAGCCTCTTTTACCCCTCCTTAGGTAGGCTTTAGGCCATTCACATTCCTACTACTCTATTCTACTTAGTACCCATCATAATGGTGCTCAGAACTCCTGAACTCAAGTCATCCACTGACTTCATCCTCCTTAGTAGCAGGAAAAATTGATGTTCACAAAAATGGTTCCCATATGGTTCACTAAATGTCAGAAAATGATTTTTGAAAATTTTATCTACATGGAATCTGGAAATATATATATAATTTTTTAAATCTCCATTTTCACAGATAAAGAATCTGAAGTTCAAAGAATTTAGATGATTTTCCCAAGGTCAAATGGCTAGTATCACAGCTAGGATTTGAATTTAGCTCTTCCTGACTCTAAGCTCAGAATTCTATCCACTACACCACACTGAATCAAAAATATCTCTTGTCATTTGAGTTTTCAAAAAAACAGCTAGAAGGTCCATGAAAACATCCACTGTGTAAATATTTTATTTTGTACCTGTGACAAATATGCTGGGAAACCCTCCTGAAATTACACTATAGCCACCTTTCCCATGTTGCAAATCTGATCACCCTCCTCTCAACTTTCAACATTTCTTTCAGAAGGTTTCCATGCTGTGATCTAACAGAGAAACTTAGGGATCAAGGGGAAATGCCTCGTTCTATTTTTTCTTTTCATAAAAATTAGTGAAATGAACCAAA
Organism: Monodelphis domestica; assembly: GCF_027887165.1. Lineage (NCBI taxonomy): Eukaryota > Metazoa > Chordata > Mammalia > Didelphimorphia > Didelphidae > Monodelphis > Monodelphis domestica. Next base: position 145,623,070 of record NC_077227.1, on the reverse strand, counting down.
TCACCATGAGCTGGGCTCATACTAACTTCTAACTAACATTTCAATTCTTATCTAAAAACAAATTTCAAAAATACTTGTTCCCAGAGGCTGTTTTAAACAGTTTGCCAGATTGTGTACTGCCCTCAGTCTCACCCTGCAGTAATAAGCACTTCCCCTGCTGGCACCAATAAAGAGAGGAGACATCTAGAGCAAGTAGGAGGCAGATGTCCTATTAGAGCAAAAAGAAGGCTATATTGAATTCTTATTTTTCCTTGATCACTATTTTTTGCCTCCCTTGGTAGGATTAGATGTTTCTTCCTGAAAGCGAATCAGCTCAATGGGGCTCCTTTTAAAAGCTCTATGCATAGAACAGCTGGGAAATACTCCCTGAAAAGGAAATCTTTATTTTCTGTCTAAATGAATAAAACCCCCACCTCCTTGTGTGCACCCTATAGGACCCTATTTACACTGATGAATGAAAAAGACAAAATTTAATATTTGAAAAATGCTTTCTAAAGAAAAAGCACTACTTGTACCACCATTATTAACAGACAGATTAACTTTCTTGTCTCATGAAAAAGGAAAGTCATGGTTCAGGTCACCCTGATATCCATCATATCATTCCAGAGCTATAGAACATTCCATAGGAAAGACTCTACAGACTGACCTATCTATGTACATTCCTTTTTCTGTGTAGATATCAATCTCTGGGATACAGAAGATGATGAAAGGCAGCATGGTGTAGTGGAAAGAACTTTGGACTTGGTTCAAATTCCAACTCCCCTACTTATTACCTGCTACTTAACTCCTCTGGACCTCTGTTTTCTCACCTGTAAAATGAAAAGGTTGGACCAGATGATGTCTAAGGTCCTTTCCAGTTCTAAATCCTTTCGTGTTCAGTTATTTCAGTCATTTCTGACTTTTCATGACCCCATTTGGGCTTCTTTTAGAATAGTTTGCCATTTCCTTCTCCAGCTCATTTAACAGTTGAAGAAACTGAGGCAAACAGGGTTAAATGATTTGTCCAGAGTCACACAGCTAGTTTCTGAGACCAGATTTGAACTCAAGAAGGTGTCTTCCTGACTCCAGGTTCAGCCCTCTATCTATTGTATCACCTAGCTATACCTCTCAATCTTGGAATAAGCTAAAGTAAATTTGAATTCTCAGTCCTAACATTACCTTCTCCCAAATTTCATGTAAAATCATCATATGTTATTTAGGAAGCACAGTCATTCAAAAGAGCCTTTATTAAGGTCCTATTATGGATGGGACACTTGTCACGGAATAAAAATGCAATAACAAAAAACAGTCTTTGCTTTCAAGGAACTTGCATTCTACTCAGGAATATAATAAATAAAGGGAAATGCCCATAAAAGATAATTTGAAGAGGGAAATAACAGTGTTGACTAGGGAGATCAGAAGAAGTTTCCTGAGCTGAATCTTGAAGGCATTTCAGGAATCTAAGGAGTGGGAGTGAGGAGGAAGAACATTCAGGTATACAGAAGAACTGGTGCTGTTAAGCCAGGGAGGAAGGTAACTGGCAAGTAGGACAACTGGACTGACCTGCAACATATGTGAAAGGAAGTCATAAGAAGTGACTGTAGAGCTAGACTGGTGCCAGACTGTGAAGGGCTTTTAATGCTAAGCTGAGACGTCTATAGGAAGTCACTAAAAAGTCTCAGAAAGAGACTAATGTTGGCAGACCTACACATCAGGAATATTATTTCAGTAGCTCGGTAGAGACTAGGTGGGAGAAATAAAAGACAAAGTGGAAAGATCAATTAGAACAATATGATAATAGTCCAGACAAGAGGTGATGAAGTCCTAAACTAAGCTAGGAGCCATATGAAGAGAGAAGACAGATATAAGAAAAATTGTGGAAGTGGAATCAATATTTAAATTAATTTAATTAAATTATTTATTATATCTATTATATATGTATATAATTATATAAACAATATATAATTAAATTAAAATCAACAAGCTGTTTTTGTTTAGTTGTTTCAGTCATGAAGACTGTGACCTCATTTGAGGTTTTCTTGGCAAAGATAATGGAGTTGTTTGCCATGTCCTTCTCCAGATCATTTTACAGATGGGGAAATGGAGGCAAATAGGATTAAGCAAATTGCCCAGGGTCATATAGATAACAAGTGTCTGAGACCAGATTTGAACTCAAGATAAGTATTCTTGACTCCAGATCCAGAGCTTTATCCACTATGCCACCTAGCTGTCCTAGAATCAACAAGACTTGTCAACTAATTGTATATAGAGAAGAAAAAATCAAGGATGGCTCTGAAGTTATAAACCCGGCTGCCTGAAAGGAAGATGATATCCTCACTAGAACAGCAAAATTTGAAGGAGATTTGGATTTTAGAGAGAAATCAACCAGTCTTTTTCAGGAACGTAATTGTTTGAGGTGTAAAGTTTCCAACAAGAAATTGGTTATATGGGATTGGAGATCAGCAGGGAGATCAAGATTCTTTTGGAAATTCTCTCACCCATCCAAGCTGGCTGCCCATCACCTTATCCACAGTGGTGCCCACCCTTTCCCTTGTTCAGACTGCCTCAAGGCATTTAGTCACCAATCTAATCTGGCTTCCTGTAGCTGGACCCACTCATCTGCCTATCCTCTGCCCAGACTGCCCCAAGTCCTTCTGCTACCCCTCCAAGTTGGCAGCCCACCAGCAGTACCATGCCACCACTGCCCCTGTCCCACGTCCCCCATCACCTCCTGCCCCAGAAGACCCTTGACATTGCTGACTGAGCTGTGGCTGAGCCTTTAGCCAGTGCCTACTCCTGTCCCTGCACCAGCAGAGCCGCTGCAGAAAAGGAAAGTCTAGGAAGGGAGAGAAAAGGGTGCAGGTCAGAACCCTGCCTTTTGGTGGTACATCCTCTTCACTCCCTCACCTTCTTTCTCCTATCACCCCTGCTGTCAATAAAGAGACTCATTTCTTTAAAAAAATGTTTTGATTAATTATTTATAATAATTGAAACTTAAGGAGATTGATGAGATTACTTGAAGAATGAAGAAAAAGGAGAGAAAAGAATCCCAAAAAGCCTTAAGAGATACCAATAGTTACTGGGTGAGTACTGGGTGAGAGATCAATGAAGATACAGACAATGTTTAAGAAGTAGACCTACAAATAGGACAATAAACAGGAGAAGAAAAGTGTCAAAAAAAAGTTGAGGAAAAATTATCCAAGAGGAGACTAGAAAAAGCTATAGAAAAGCCAGGCAAAATGAGAACTGAGTAAAAACCATTAGATTTTGAATTAAAAAGATCTTTGATAGAAACATTTTTGTAAATACATAAGAGGTCAGAAGAAAGTTCAGAAAGAAACACAGACAAACAAGGCAATGTTGGTACTATCACATTAAATTTAATATCTGTCTTAAAAATAAGTTGCACATAAGAGGCCCATGGATGCATATATGATACTCTTTTTCTTACCTTTTTAAAATATAAAAATTTTCATATTTGTCAATGATTTCCTAGTTCATAATAAGAAATACTTGAATGGTAGAGCCGAAGGGCAAATTGTAAGTGGCTAAGCAGTGGCAGATATGGATCAATGGAGAAAATGATGTGGAAGGCTTTTTCCAGGAGTTAGGACTATGACTACCTTGGCTCAACACAACCAACATGCCTCTTCACCTCTTCTTGGATAATTGCAATAACTTCCTAGATGGTTTCTCCTGCCTCAAGTCCCTCATCTTCCTGATCCTTCTTCCACAGTGCTACCAAAATGATTTCTCTAAAGCAAAGATTTGACTATGCCATCCCACTAGAGGGAAGAAGGGAGAGAAGAAAAGAGGGAAGGACAGGGAAAAAAAGAAAAAGTGAAGAACGGAAAGAAGGAAGGGAGAAACAAGGTAAAGAAGGAAGGAACCAATGAACTCCAGTGACTCTATTTATATTACCTCAGAATCACATATAAAACCCTCTCTTTGATCTTTAACATTCATAGCATCCTGACCCAATCCAATCAACATGTACCAATGTGCCAGGAGATGTGCTAAGCCCTGGGGAAACAATTTTTTAAAAAGACAGCCTCCATCCTCAGAGGGTTTGCATTCTAATGGGGAAGACCACACAAAAAAAGCAACAGTAAAACAGGGAATGGTCAGGACCCCAAGGAGTACCTGGAATGGGGGATCTTGTTCTGTGAAGTTGAAAACAGGGCAGCATATGCAGAGAGAAGTGAACCCAACCAAACTTTCTCAGCTTACTACACATTACTCTCCTTCATGCACTCTTTAGCTCAGCCATACTAGCCTTCTTGTTGTTTCCCCACACACAAAATTCATCTCCCAACTCCATACCATTCCAAAAAGAAGAGAAAGGAGATCATTCCAAGCATATGCAACAATACGACAAGGGAGACAGAATTATTCTACTTAATTTTTCTTCCAACCTCAAACCCTACTGTTTACTCTATAATTTATAAAACAGGCATGCTACTATGTACTATCTCACCAAATTGTAAGGAATGTTTTAAGAATTCATGAATACCAGTGGATATATAACCTATGTTCATTGGTTTCCATTTCATTCTCCAGACAAAACTGCCTCCATACACTACATGTTATGTTTGAACTTATGCTTTAGTCTTAAAAATTCCCTGATTTAAGAGGCAAGTTCTTTGTCCATAAAAGCACTCTTCCATTTGTTTGCTAACTAGGAGCAGGTAAGCTGGGTCATCTTTCTCTGGCATTCATTTAATATATTTCCTTTCCAACTTTGCCTTAGCAATAAAAAACAGATAAAGAAAGTTTATTTAAGCACTAAAAGTAGATCTTATTTTATTCAAAATGTGTAACACCCCATTTACCCTTCTTAATTAGTCCTACCAAGTTGATATTATCAGTTAAATGGCACAGTGAACCACAGAAATGCTATACTCCCCATGAATGTTTCCTCTCATAATGGATGGTATGAAAACAATCCTTACCACAGTCACCTCAAGCTTTTGCAAATTTTAAAATTTATACTTTCCTTATAGAATTAAATAATAGTATACAACTGTTTTTGCTTTAAAAATACTGAAATAAATTCTTGCTGGGTGGCTTAAGGAATTATTTTGGGTTTCTATTGTGACAGCAAAGTCTGGTGAATTTTTCTCTTATATCTACATGGTTATAGTTTTACTACACTAAATTCTAAACTCCAAAAGGATCTGTGATCTCTTTGATTTGAGTATCCCTTCCAATGATACAGATTTCAAATAATCCTGTTCAATCCCTTTCCGTATAGTCTCATAAATTGACCATAAGAGAACAGGAAAGTGAGGGGCAGGAGGGGAACAGATGTCTAGGGCCTTTCATTATTATCCTAACATCATGGTTCTTCCTTATTGTCCCTCACTCTTGCCATGGAGCTGGTTATTCTTTTTATATCTTTCTGTGTTTTCCTCTGATGCTATTCTCTCTGTCACTTCTCATTCTTAAGTGGAATTCTGCCTACACCCATCTACAAAACAAAGAAGTTGAGCTATACTCTGTTGTGTTGGTGGGGGGGGGGGGAGTTGGGGGAAAGGTTCAATGTCATAAGGAGTATAAGTGGTGGGGGGATAATTTGAAGATAAAAAAATTTGTATTATCTATTATTCTTCAATGGCTTCCAGGTTAAATCTTGCTTGTACCATTTTTTTCAGCATAGCCACAAATAGAAAAGTTTCTCTAGCACCTTGGCCAGTTCCCATTTGAGCACACCTGGGGTTTTCTGTACTGTTCAAAGCCTCAACTGAGATGTCATCAAATGTCATGTTTGCTGATGATTTTGATTTCAAAACAACAATGATTGCTGTGCACATGTCTTAATATTATAAGAAGCTTTATGTTTCATTCTAGGAATTTATTGAGAGGGGGAAGGGAGACAAAGAAAGAATAATCGTTTATTAACTGTGTCAGGCATATGCTAAGTGCTTTATATATAGTATCTCCTTTGATCCTTACAACAACCCAGTGGACTAAGTGCTATTTATGATTCCCATTTTATAGTTGAGGGAATTGAGGCACAGAGTTTAAGTGAATTGCCTAGTGTCGCCCAGCTTTTACTCTAGGCCTAGAGGTCTATCCACTGGGTCAGTCATGAGGAATGGAAGAAGTGATAGGGTAGGGCTCAAACTCTGACCCCTTCCTGGTGCCTTTTCCTTTGGAGTTGCACTTTATTTTTTTATTTTTAATTAATTTTATTTTTTTGGTTACAATACTCACTTTATTTCCCTCCCTCCCCTCCACCCCCTCTTCCCACAGCCGATGCGCAATTTCATTGGGTATTATTTGTGTCCTCGATCAGAATCTATTTCCATGTTGTTGTTGGCACTAGGATGTTCACTTAGAATCTGCATCCCCAACCATATCCTTTCGAACCATGTGATCAAGCAGTTGTTTTGCTTCTGTGTTTCTACTCCCGCAGTTCTTTCTCTGGATGTGGATAGTGGTTTTTCTTGTAGATTCCTCCAAGTTGTTCAAGATCACTGCATTGCCACTAATGGAGAAGTCCTGGAGTTGTGCTTAAAATAACTAAACTTTGAACTGACATCTCTGCCTTCATGTGTTAACTGTAGGATTTCCACGGCATGATTCATCTCTATCCATTGGAGCAGCTACTTGTATGGATGTCACATGCTTTATGTGGTTGTCCACTTTTGAAGATTTAGTTATCACAAGAGCATTCATTTGGTTTAAGAACTTTGACTTCGCATCCGATTTCTTAGTATCCTAATTGTCTGATCCAGACTTGTGATTATATCAATGCAAGCAAACTCCTGTCGTGAAAAATCTCTCTTGCTGTAGATCTGTAACTTGTCTGTAATTTATTGTCTTAGAAAATTACTTAGAGTGTTAAGATGTTGAATGACTTGCTCATAGTCATACATCTATGTGTCAGAAGAAGCACTTGAACCTTTGTTCAAGATCAGTCCTAAAACAGGCAGGTAGGTGGCTCAGTGGATTGAGAATCAACCCTAAAGATAGGACATTTTAGGTTCAAATCTGACCTCAGATACTTCCCAGCTGGCCCAGTGGCCCTGGGCAAGTCACTTAACCCCATTGCCTAGCCTTTACCACTCTTCTGCCTTGGAACAAAGACACGGTGATGATTCCAAGATGGAAAGTAAGGAAAAGAGAGAGAGGTTAGCCCTAAGCTAAGCTATGCGACCTTCCTTTATCTCCTGTTACCACATGTAATTTCAAAGTCCTAGGTTGGTACTCAATTATTTCTAACTTTGTCACAAAGCTGTAAATTTTCTCTTTGATTCTCTCTCTCTCTCTCTCTCTCTCTCTCTCTCTCTCTCTCTCTCTCTCTCTCTCTCTCTCTCTCTCTCTCTCTTTCTTTCTTTTTCTTTCTCTCTCTCTTTCTCTCTTTTCCTCCCTCCCTCTCTCCCTCTCCAAAATACATACAGAGACCTACATTTATATACAGTCTAGACAAAGTCAAGTGAGACAACACATGCAAGTACATCACATTTCTGGCTCTGAACAAAATCTGTGAGATCAGGGACAACACATGTGCTCATATAGTTTCTTTTTCTTGAGCAGTAACAAAGCATAGCAACTCTACATGCCCAGGATTCTATTTTTCAAATGTCAAATTACATAAGCGCTTTTTGGTCTAGGAAGCAGTATGGTATACTAGAGCAGGTTGGCCTTGGATTCAGGAAAACCCCAAGTTTAAAGGTCTGGCTCTGATTTATGCAAGTTGTATAGCCATGGACAAGTCATATAATATAATTTTTTAAATCCTTACCTTCTGTCAATATCAATTCTAAGATATAAAAGTGGTAAGAGCTGGGCAATGGGGATTAAGTGACTTATCCAGGGTCATATAGCTAGGAAGTGTCTGAGGTCAGATTTGAACCTAGGACCTCTCAACTCCAAGCCTGGCACTCTATTTACTGCATTTACCTAGGTGCCCTAACAAGTCATATAATTTTATAATGCCCTCATCTACTTCTAATTCTATCAATTCCATCAATTCTATCAATAGCTCGAATTTTCCCAAAAAGAATTCTCTATAATAAGGAAATCATAAGACCAGACCAAAATAAAAGAAGAGGAGACATCTGAGTTAAATCCAGGATCATTTATCTGTACATGAATTTTCTGTGAGTCAGGGGTGCTGCTTGGAAAACAGATGAGATTTTGCTCTAAAATTTAAGCAAGCTTCTTGAAAGGAAAAAAAATGACTACTTGTATTACTTGCCTTCTCAGGCAGATCTTGAAACATTATTAAATACACTTAACTTTATGCTAAATTCTCCTTTATGTATACTTTAGTATTTCAGGTAAAAATAGCTGAAAACCTTCTATAATCCTCTAAACTGAACCAAAGTGCACATTCATTTCAAAGAAATGAGTTTTTCAGTGGCTCCTCAATAAACTGTAATTTAATAACTAATCTTGCATTGGGGGTGGGGGGGAACCTTGTTTTCATGAGAAAATTGATGAGAACTTTCCAGCCAAGGATATGCTTAAATTCTTTTGTTTTGCATATTTCAGTCTTTGAAAATAAGGGTTCCCCCCCATTCTTTTCTTTTTTCTTTTTTGTTCACTTAGTATATTGAAATGAGATGTTTGGGTTATCACAATGACAAGTATCTCTGCGGATGCCATTAGCCTGAATCAGTGCACTTCTATCTGTGCCTAAACTATAACAAATGGCACTGCAGCAGAGGTCCCCAAGTACTGCGTAGATGATAACCATCCAAGTGTTTGCTATTAACAAGGCAGCCAGTCACCAATGGAGCCCATGATACCCCACCCTCCTGAAGGCTCAGGCACCAGAGCAAAGTGCTCCCTATCAGCAAGATAAGAGAAATGAAAAGGCACAGAACAGTCAATGAGCCATGTAGCATGAATGATGCCACATCTTAGACATTGTCACCATTTTCCAGAGATCATTTCAAACAGAAATCATAGTGCGTCCCTTTGTCCTGCCTCTTCATAGCCAGATGGGGTTGCTTCCCTAGTGACCCCCATGTTTGCCAATTACCTGGGAATCAGGAGTGTGACTGAGCCCTGTTAGCAGTCAGGCAAATACACGTCTAGGTCTGTGAAGCCATACTGAGGTCCTTACTGAGGGAATGTAATATTCGCTCATCCCCTTAGGGCTCAGGTCTATAATAAGGCTGTGAGCAGAGAAAAGGTGCTACTTCAGACCTATACAACTGGATCTGCCACAAAAGACAAATGACTAGAACAGCATTCCGTAGTCCTCTGGTTTGTTGTTGCCATATAGACATTGGCAAAGAGCCAAGAACAAAAGGAACTGTGGCATCAAGTTCCCCCCAAAACTTGAATAAATTCAGAGTGGTTTGTTGATTGGGTTTCTTTTTCATACTTCTATAGGATTAGATTTTCAACTCCAAACTCTTGACACAGAGCAAAAATCTTCCAGGATAAGAGCTATAACTAAGATGGGAAGACGAGCACTTTGCCCTTGGGAACAAAATTTAGAAGGCACTCTGAGTACTTGAAGTCACTAGGCAGCATAGAAACAGACCATAGTATCTAATTTGTAATACTGATTAGTTTAAAAAGGAAATTACTAGATGAACTCCTTCCATGGTCTGTCACCTCTCCCTGACACTCAGCAAATACATGCCTGCCCATGCAGGTCTGTGATGCTTGCTCTGGGTGCAAAAACTCCTCTAATCATAGCTCTTTTCAGAATATTATCTTAAAATAGTCCTCTATTCTTCCTAACTTGTGCTACTCCTTGAGTCCCACTGGATTCGGGGGCCATTTGTACCTGAAAAGGATCAAAATGTCATCAATTGGGGAAGTTAGGTGGCTCAGTGGATTAAGAGGCCAGCCCAGAGATGGGAGGTCCTGAGTTCAAATTTGGCCTCAGACACTTTGGGCAAGTCATTTAACCCCCACCATTGCCTAGCCCTTACCACTCTTCTACCTTAGAACCAATACATAGTAAGAGGTTTTTTTTAATGTCATCAATGGATATGTCTTTTGACTCATGCATAATTTGTATATAAGTGAGGCAGAAATGCACAAAGTCATCAGCCTCGTTCTTTCTTCCAGAGTCATCAAGGTCTGGTGACAAGACAAAAATAAAGATGACCAGTAATGGCTTGGGACACAATGAATGGCCTTGGCTTCTTCAATGTCTAACCAAGAGACAAGTGCTCTCTAGAGCCCACTTCTGCGACCTTCCTGCCAGTGGCACAAATGGCTCTTGTCCATCCTGTCCAGCAGGGGATGTGTTCACATGCCTGGGGCAGGCAGCTCCCCAACTCACCAACAGGTCTGAGACCCATTGATTACTCTGAACCTGGTTTTGCCCATTTGCTGAAATGGTTCATGCTACAGCTAAGAGCCAGAGAGTCGGTGGACCCCACAAGAGGAAAGCAGCCCTGAAAAGGGCTCAGCAAGCCCTGTTCCCAGAGGTACCAGTCTTTCCTCAGCCCCCTGCATACTCCAGGGCCATTTTTAATCCTGACAGCAAGATAAACCAAAACTATGATATTTAATAGTCTCGTTGTCTAACATTTGCATGTCATTAGACAATATACTTTCCTCAAAACCATCCTCTAAGATCTGTCTTATATGTGTTTTGTACATCAGTCTGTACATTTTGTCTCTTCCATCAGATTGTAAACCCTCTGAGGTGAGGAACTATTCCTTTGGTCTGTGTATCTCCAGCACCTTTTACAATGCTTGGCATATGGTAGGTATTTAATAAGTACGTCTTGATTGATTTATGTCCATTTTATAGAAGAGAAAACTAAGAAAACCAAAAGGTTATGCAACAGAGTAGTATAACATATAATGTTATGTTATAGTTAGTAAACAGTGAAGCTGGAACTTGAACCCAGTACTCCTAATTCACATTGTCCATTATACCTTGTTACTTCTTGTTATAGGCAGCTAGGTGGCACAGTGGATAGAGTGTCAGGCCTGAAATCAGGAAGACTCATCTTCCTGAGTTCAAATCTGGTTTCAGGCACTAACTGTGTGACCCTGGGCAAGTCACTTGCTTTTTCTGCCTCAGTTTCCTCATCTGTAAAAATGAGCTGAAGGAGGAATGCAAACCATTCTAATGTCTTTGCCAAGAAAATCCCAAATAAAGTCCTGAAGGGTCATACACAACTGAAAAATGACTGAACAACAACATCAAAATCTCTTGCTATAGTGTGGTAGAATGGATAGAGTACAGGAACTGGTACTTGGAAATGGCATGTCTTAAGATACATATTAATAGTACATTCATCTTAGCTAGTTTTCCAGCATTAGCAAGAATTCTTGCATGAAGTCAGTTCTGTGTATTCACAGCTCTTACTTCTGAGTCATTTAACCTCTTTTACCTCAATTTCCTCATTGGTAAAATGGGCATGTCATACTTGTAATATGTTTTTCACAGGGTTGCTGGGAGGCTCAAATGAGATATTTGCTGCAAAACACTTGGCTGTTTGAAAAGCACTATATAAGTGACAGATCCTATTGTTATTTTTTGTTGTTGTTGAGTCATTTTCAGTGACGTCTGACTTTTCATGGCCCCAGTTGGGGTTGTCTTGGCAAAGATATGAGGGTGGTTTGCTAGTTCCTTCTTCAGCACCTTTTTTGCAGAGAAGAAAATGAGACAAACAGGGTTAAGTGACTTGCCCAGGATCACACAGCTGGTAAGTGTGTCTGAGGCTGGATTTGAAGTTGGGTCCTCCTGTCTCTAGGCTCAGTGCTCCTTTTATTCTGAACTACATGCTAGGTTACTCAGAAGCAGTCATGTCAAACTCAGATAGAAATGAGCACTACTAAACTATACATAAAGATCCCTGCATTCTGCATACTGACTTAGAAAACTGCATACTGACATTATGCTTTTTTGTATTTTTAAATTTATTTTGTTAAACATTCCCCAATTATGTTTTTAAAAAAAACACCTTACCTTCTGCCTTATAAATGATTCTATGACAAAAAGGCAACGCAATTGGAGTTATGTGATGTCGCACAGCTTGGATATGTCTTGAGACTAGATTTGAACCCAGGACCTCCCAACTCCAGACCTGGTCCTCTATCCACTCTGCTTCCTAATTGCCTCTCCCCATTACCCCAATTCCATTTTAATCTGGTTCAGGACACACTAAGGAGTATCGTTGGCCACCTGCAAGCCCTCTGTCCTTGTGCCTGACATCTCTGCTCAAAAGCCTCAGTATTGAGCTCCTTATGCTCAAAATATTAAAAAAAAAAAACAATACATGGGAAAGAAATTCAACCAATTGGCAACCCAACTCACACTAACTTCTGATGATCACTGATATAGTAGGCTAGGGCTAGAGTGACAAAGTGAATATTCTCTAGTGAGTCTGAAAACATAAAAAGCAACTCCAGTTGGTTGCAAGAAAGTCGATCCTGAAGCATTATTATTAGACTAGAAGGTCTATTCCAGCTTTTTAGCACACAGATACTTTTGAACCCATACATTTGGAAAAAAACCTGAGGAGTGAGTAGTTGCTATCAATATAAAGGACCAGTTTCACAAAGGAGTCCCTGAAAAGCTAGCTAGGATGGACTTATCAATTGATATGTACCCCATGTTTACCCTGTGAAATCAAGAGGATTTTTGTACAGTCTTCCCTCAGTTTAGCACGACTGACTCATGACTGTGTCCTTATTTATGTCACTTACAGCAGGAAGTAACAAACAAACACACAGTGTCCACTCAACCTCCTGGTGGTGTTTTGCTTCATAATGTTTAGTCATTCCCCATTTCTAGACCTACACTGGATCCCCACAGCAATGGAACCCTTTGGGGAGAGGGGAGAGTCTTCCAGTTATTTTGGGAAGCCTCAGCAACCTGAGAATAATAAACAACCCTGTTGGTGAATAGGAGAGACCTGCAAAGGAAGAGAAGTAGGAGTAGGAGAGGGATCCTAATAAGATTTAGTGAGAATGGTCTGCCCCAAGTTGAAATCAGAAGGAGATTAGCCCTACTTTCTAGTACTATAGAAGTTATCATTCAAGAAAAAGCTAGAATGCACATTGAAACGAAAAGCAAAGCCACAATGTTGAACTTGTGGCTGAATCAGAAAGACTTCGTTTTTATGGATTCAGGATCAAACTCAGAATTCTGTGTCTTTTTGGTTCAGAAATCATTCAAAGTAATTCTTTGAGTTTTTTGACACCAGGAAGCAACTATGTAGAAAAGGATGAAAAAGTCAATGCAAGTAAGGATTGGCTCGTGTTTTTTAAAGATAGCTGTGCCCTGAATAACATCAGAACATAACATGAAACTGCTAGCACTGATGAGGCAGCAACTCAAAAAATTTTCTCCAAATTGGTTAAAATCATTGAAGGCTTTTGTGTCAACTAAATCTTCATCGTCATTGACACTGGGTTTTGCTGGGAGAAAAAGTGTTATGGTTCACACCCAACATCCTAGAAGGGTAAAAGTTGGTCTGATTTTAAAGAAGTTAAAGATAGATTTGTTAAGCAGCCCAGCATATAAAGGACCAGTTTGGGAATCAGAAGAGCCTGGTTCAAGTCCTCCCTCTGAAGCATAATTGCTTCATTTATCAGTGCTCCCTGGCAACTCTTTAAGTCTAAGCTTCAGGCAAATAGTGGTTTGTGCTGATGGAGGGAGTTTCCTTTACTGGTAAAATCATATGTCTAATCCAACATTTTCCAAATAGATGGTCTTCCTTTTCCTTGGATCTAATAATGTGAGGGAATTCAAGATAAACCTCTTATTTTGATGTCTCTAATTTAGTGCACTTAAATATTTTGAAAATGATAGAGATTCAGTCATGTGGGAACCAGTTTACTTCCAACTTTAGGTCTATGATCCTTTGAACCCAAACATAATCACAGAATCTCAGAAGTTCCTAGTTAGGAAGGACCTTGGAGGCCATAGAGCCAAAGTAGAACATGAGCAAGAATCCCCATCTTATATTTCTTATATTACCCCCTAAAAGCTGGTCTCTCTGCTCACACTTGAAGATGTGCAAGAAGATGGAATTCACTCCGCTCTCATGCTACTTTGGCAATCACCACAGTGATGTCAGGGGGAAAAAATGTTTCTACAATTTAACTCTAATTTGAAGGACAAAAAACAAAGTCACTGTTGATTCTGCCAAGGTAATGTGTAAATATAATGCCAGAGGGGTTTGTGTTTCAGTGTTAGCATTTTTATTTCTTCATGTGGGCTTATTCCTGTTCTATTCCTTCATATTTTCACTAGTTGAGTGGGATGGTGATTACTAGGATTGGAGCATAGCTAAGTAGTTTCAAAGATCTGTCATGCAAAAGCATACATATCTGTTTCTTGTTACTGATACCTGACATAATGCTTTTCTGGCAACGAGGGTGGGGTTTGCTTTAAGATGGATAAAAGCAAGCAGTGGGAAGTCTAATCTCTTGTAAATTCTGCAATTGGATTCTCCCTTCACTTTGAAATCTGAGCAGAGTTTATGCTTTCAATGACACCGCTGGAGCATGTTGAAGAATCTAATGCCAGTCAGTTGCAGATGTGCAAAATGACTTTTCTTATAACTCAAAACAAGAAAACAAATGCAGAATCATTAATTTTTAGAACTGGAAAGGATTTTAGAGGCTATACTATCCAAATTTTTTCATTTGTCAGATCATACAGAGATTCTATGATTTGCCACATCCCAGTAATTTGCATCCTAATCATATGCCCAAATAGGATACATTGTAAAGTCAAGAACTCTTCCATTTGTATCTTTGTGTCCCCATACCTACTTAATAAATGCTTTTGAGTTGAATTGAGCTAAGATTATTGAAAGCATTCTATTTAATGAAATCATCAAACATGGTTGAAAGATTTAAACTTCACAAAGAGTATCAACAGTCTGATGAGATAACTGAAGTGTTACTGTTAGGACAATTGGAGTTATTCATACATGGAATGGGCTACCTTTGGAGAAGTTGCCTTCTCATCAGAGGTCTTGAAGATATGTAAACTTCTAGAGGGTAAGAATTATGCCTTTTTTTTTGTATTTGTATCCCCAGGGCCTAACACATAATAGGGCTCAATCACTGTTTGATTTATTGATTGATAACCAATTTTCAGATATGTTGTGCAAAGGATTATACAATTAAAGATTGGGCTAGATGATCTCTGAAGTTCCTTCCATTTGAGAGTCTATAATCTTAATACTATAAATCCATAAATGCCTTAAAATCCTATCACAGGATTGCCTGTCCTGAAGAATTCACCATGAAACCTGTAAATGGTACCTATTGCTTGAACTAAATGACTTGAGACAAGGTCCTAACCATTGGTATTGGATTATATCTGTCACAGAAATGAAAGGAACAATTTCTTTATTTTTTATTATTTTTTAAAATTTAATTAATTTAGAATATTTTTCCATGGTTACATGATTCATATTATTTCCCTCCGCTCTATCCCCCCTCCTATAGCCTATGAGCAATTCCAATTTTCTGTCTGCTCTGAAGATCTGTGACCTGCGAGCCTGTGTAGCTGTCAGTGGTGGGAAGGTCAAAAGCCATCTTAGACCTGACCCCACTTGGGTGAACCCTAACATTCAGATGTCACCCCAAAACTACTAGAAGACCTATTTATCCTAAAAAAGTTATTTGGAAGGATTAATAGAGTCGGGTAGTTAGATAGCTGAGGAAAATCTAGAAAGACGGGCCAGGTCCTAGGGATCTTGGAAGACAACAGAAGACATCTCCATGCAGAGATCATAGAGGTGGGTAAAGAGCTAGATCCCTTAGAGCTAGGGAAATCCTTATTTCTTAATCCTCCCCTCCATCTTACCTGTTTAAAATAAACCCCTGTCATGTGTCTAGGATTCACTGACCCAGTGAAGAGGCTCACAGCCTTGCCTTGTGGGGTACCAAAGAACCAACTAAAGCTTGGTATCTTACCATTACCAACACCAACCATCAATAATATCCACATTATTTCAGGCCCAAAGGGCTTTAAAAGAATGCATGCCCTTTGATCCAGCAATATGACTACAAGGTTTGTATCGCAAAGAGATTTTTTTAAATGGTAAAGGATCTGTTTATACAAAAATATTTATAACTGTGCTTTTTGTGGTGGCAAAAGAAAATTGAAAATGAGGGATTGTCCATTGATTGGGTAGGTGCTAAACAAATTGTGGTATATGATATTGATGAAATACTTTTGTGCTATAAGGAATGATAAACTGCTTGATTTCTATAAGAACTGGAAAGACTTACATGAATTGATGCAGAGTGAAATAAGCAGAACCAGGAGAATATTATACACAGTAACTGAAACATTGTGGGATAATCAAATGTAATTGACTTTGCTACTAAAAGCAATGCAATGATCCTGGACAATTCTGAGGGACTTATGAGAGAGAATGCTATCCACATCTAGAAAAAAACTGTGGGAGTAGAAATCCAGAAGAAAATATATGATATATCTCTTGTCTATATGAGTATATGATTTGGAGTTTTGGTTTTGAAAAATTACTCTATTATAAAAATGAAGAATATAGAAATAGGTTTTGAGTGATAATGCATGTATAACTCAATGAGATTGATTTTCAGCTCTGGAAGAGGGGAGTGAAAAGGGGAGGGAGACAACAAGAATCATGTAACCATGGAAAAATTAAAAAATTAAAAATAAATAAATAAAGATTAAAGAATAATAAACTGTCACAGTATTAAGGAACTTTCTTTGATATTCTTTCTGTACTGGGTCTACTGGTTATTCATTCTTATGTGCACATGATTTTTTAGTTTTCCAATTTGTTTCTATACTTTTCTATTAGCAACTGATAATTAACATTTAAATTACAGTTACTTAATGTATTACCAAATATTTTAGAGGCGCTAAGAATGTGATTTTAATTGTAGTATTCTTTTGCTGATTGGTAGGAAATGTGCTTCACTTAAAGAAAATAAGACTTTGGTGAAAGGAGGCAAAAATGTCCTCAGGTCCTTTAATTAAAGAAGGAATTAAAGCAGGATTTTGAAGAATGTTGGAAATAATCTAATACTTTAAGGACAAGGAATGTATATTACAAAGCTCAGAAATCAATAACATGGTTTATTTTAGTTTCTGTGGTATCATTTTATGGGATTATACTTATAAATGCTAAGTAAATATATATAAGAAAAAAACCTGTTAGGTTGAACATTTAAATTCTGTAAGACATTTCACATAATGAGCAAAAAAAGTAAAAATGTCCAAGATTGTAATACATAGAAACTATAAAACCATTAATGTTTTAGGAAGCTACCACTACAATAATAATGGTTATTATAAGGTTATTATAAACCAATGTAAAAAAATTGTTAACATTATCCAGTGAAATAATTATTCTAGTCCATTTGAATATAAATGTGTATTGTTAATGACTATCTCATTAACCTTAACAATGTCAGAGCACTCTCACTATCCAATTTTGCTAAATCATTGCCTAAGATAATAGTTTCGAGAACTTTTCACTCAATAATATAATTCAGATACTTGATTGGGTCCTAACAAAGGCTGCTGTGCATCTGGACAATATGAAGAAGTAAAATAGCATAATGCAAGAAGCAATAGAAAGGCAGTGGAGAGATGTGGGTTCCAATTTTCTCTATTCTACCATCTTTACTGTCTAACTTCGGACAAGTTGCTTATTGCTTTGTGTGTCATTTTATGACTGCTGGAAAAGAGAAGCAAATCTGTTCCACACAGGGATGAAAGAATAAAAATAATTACTTACTTGTATAGTATTATATGTTTATATAGAATAATATCCCCTTCCTACAAAGTATGGTAGAATAAATTGGATTATAAATTAAATGCTAGCGGATATTAAAAGAAAAAGCATCATAAACATCCATTATAATTCTTAATTGTAACAAAAATAATTCCAGAAGTAATTAAAATGTGCCTAGTCTAAAGCATCACTAGACCACCATAAGTAGCCAATACGTATTTTATGAGCAGCATCTGGGAGATCAATAGAGAAAAAGAAGTGGTATTATCAGGGGGAGTATATAGTACAGAGAAAATAGATGAAGAGTTTAAGAAACAGATCATAAAACTGGCCCAGAGATATCATATCTTAATGTTGATGTCCTCAATTGTCTGGACAGATAATGAAATGATTTATCTAAACTAGAACAAACAATAAATCCTTTACTTGCCAAAATAATTTGATGTTTTAAAGGGTTAAGAGAGTAGCAAAGGAAGTTGCTATTTGAGACCTATTCTGATAAACAAGGATTGCTGAGCCACTGTTAGTGATCTCTAATCACTGAGAATGGGAGAGAACTGGAGAAGAAAAAAAAATGTCCCAATTTTCAAAAAGGGGAACCCAAAGGGGTTTGCAAACTACAGGCTGATTCACTTAATTTCAGTTCCTTACTCTTCCCATATAATAGTGTTCTGTCCTTACCCTATGTCTGATCCCTCCTTTATTTCTTAACCTGTGTAGCACATATGAACTCTCACAAGGCTGGAGCTAAGACTCCCTCTTTTCCCCTCCACCCCTAATAAATAATTGCTTCTCAGGAGCTTGGCTATAATACTTCCAACACAACTTTCCAGATGCTCAAATTCCCAGGTCCTGAACTAGCTGAGTGTTTTGTAGATGTTCCACAGGGCCCTCTCTCAGCCCCTCCCCTACTTCCCCCTCTCTTTCTCTATTTCTGTTGCTGTCTATCTTTCCCTTCTTCTCCCGGTCTGCCTTACTCCCTCTCTCTAGCTCTATCTAGTTGAGGAGAAGCATTGTTTCATGATTCACAGTCCTTTGTATACAGTAAAGATTTAATAAATGTTAAATTGAAAACTGGGTTTAAAGTAGGGCTAGGATTTGCATAGATGTAGAAGAGAAACATGGATATTCCAGTATGGGACAGTGATATGAGCAAGGATAAAGTGGCAAATATAAATATGGGCTATTTAGTTACTGACTGGGAGGAGCTTGAACTGATTGGCTATATTGTAATGGGGAAGCGACCTAGAAGGATGTAAGATGTTATAACCCACCTAGGAACTCCTCAGGGCTAATTAAACACCAAACCCTTTGATTATGGAAACAAAGTTTATTTTAACAAAAGGGATAAGGGGAACTGGTAGTTCTAACACTCTTCAAACTACCTCTACCTAGTTCCTAAGTCTCCTGCTTAAGGAAAGCCTTCCGTTCTTCTTTGGGCCCTACCTCTACCTCCTTATGCTACTAAAACCCTTTTCTGAGCTATCTAACTTAACCTAATCTTCCTACCAGTAACTAATAAAGAAAGAAAGGGAAAAACCTCTGGGTTTGGCTGCTGAACTAAGTTCAGAATCAAAGTTATAGATGAAAAGCTTTGAATTACCTTAGCCAATAGGAATTCTGGTAGATGGACCACTGCCAGATGAAGATTGGACTCAGGGAAATTAGTTTCCTCTAAGTAAACCTTCTACCTGAATGCCAAAGATCTCTCCATGAAATCCCGACTTTCCAGGGAGACTCTCTTAGAGCAAAACTTCTCCTTCAGCTTGAAATTGTAGGCAGAGAGACAAAACCCACTCCCAGCTCAGATGAAATCCAAGAAGGAAGTGAAGTTCAGTTATTTTCAGTTTTAGACTCCTACAATTCCTACCTACCCAGAATCCTTTCCCAGGGTTTATCTCAAAATTCCCTTCTTTCTACTAACCCTAGAAAACCAGTCTTATTCCTAATTTATTCCTACATTCCGCCCTCTGAGCATCTGATTTGTCATATGCTCACCACTACTTAAATCCCCCTTATTTTAACTAATCTATTTTACTTATCTAATCCCACACCAAACAGTTCTTAGCTAAAACTTATCTAACTATTATTCCTCTCTAACACTACCTCACACTAAGGAATTAGGGAATAAGGAAATTACAATAAGCAATTACATAAAAGAAAACAAATACAAGTGTTGCAATAACAATAGCAAACTCAACAAACAGAATGTAACAAAAAATTGAAAAGATAAAGTTACATATAACACAAATATATTTCATCCAGGTAAGACTTCATAAAACTAATATGAATCTCTTTTAATTAATGTATCCTAAAAAATTTTGGTGAGTAATGAGAAATAAGACTGAACAGGTAAAATGGATCCAGAGTATAAATGGCCATGAATAAAAGTCATTTGTAATACCTGTCTGTCTACATCCCAGAAATTAGCACAGTGCATTGCCCATAAAAGGCAATAAAAATTGCCCATAAAAATAAAAAAAATGTCCATAGAAAGAAAAAAAATTGGCCATAGAAGGCAAAGGTTTATTGAATTAAATTGAATTGAATAGATTCTTGCTAAACTGTCTCTAAACATGCTTCTAAAAAACTAATATACCCATTAATTTCCATTTTAATATAGTATAGTATAATAATTATCTAGTTATATCTAATTCTATATTATATTATATAATTATACTAATTACATTATAACTATAGGTTCCCATAGCAAATGTCTTCCCACAGTTTAAATTTAAAATTTTTCATGAAAAAGGGGTAAAGATAGGGTCCAAAATGTTTCATACTTAATGAGTGTACTTTTCTACAACATTTTCACAAGTCTGAAATGTCATTTTCCACTATTCCATCACTTTCTCCCCTCCTAAGTCATCAGAAATTTCTTCTATGCCTAGGAATGTGTCGAGTTCTTTTCATCTTTTGCTCCAGAACTTGATTCCTCCCCTGTTCTTTTGTCCAAATAAAATAATTCATATATTAGGGGTCTGTAAGAAAGTAGGCAGTGTGGGCATCAGAACCATAAAAATAGAGAGTCAAATAGAAATATGTCCCAGAATCACAAAATTTAGAAAATTCTGGCAACACTTGTGGTGGTGCAGAAACTATTGATCTTACTACCAAGTTAGCAAGAGTTAGTTAAAATTGGAAGCCAATGGAATAATTAGCAGCCACATTCTAAATGAGTTCCCCCTGGCCTTCCCTTCAGGTTCCATCTCCCAAGCATCCTATCCATCAGTGGCCTAATGGTGTCCTGTTTCTGTGTCTTACTTTCCTCTTTGGCATAATAATAAGACCTTTGCAACCTGTGTCACAAGAATATTAAAAGACATATTAAAGGAAATGTGGTCAAATGGAAAGATCACTGGGTCAGCTATTTGCTTCCTATGTGACCTTGGGCAAATCACCAGATCTGAATCTCAGTTTCCTCATCTGTAAGGCAAGGAGCTTGGGTAGATAAAATCCTATCCATTTCTAAATTACAATCTCACAAATGTGCTCTGGAAATTAAGCAAAACAAATGCATGCTTTTTATGATCATAATTCATGGTAAAAAAAATAATAGAGCTGGGACTTAATATCACACTTGGCTGGTAAATGGCATCCCATAACACATGATGTGCCATGCCTGGAATGTTGGAGCCTTCAAATTCTATTTTAAAAAATGTGCCCTACTTACTTGATCTATAAGTTCTCTATTCCATAAAACAAGTTTTTCTAAATTGAGGACATCTTTGTATTTCCCCACTTCAAAAATAACAATGCTGTTGTCTTTCCTGCAGATACCCTGCAGATAGAGCTTTAAAGATTTTCTCATGACCAGCAGTGCTAGCCACACTGCATATGTGATGATCTACACCTTGCCTGGTGGCTGTGACCCCCAGGTGTGAAGCCTGCACCATGCCCTTTCTTCCGCTGGGTGCCACATGATGCCTTTTCTCAGCTTTACCTCAGAGCCAAGTTCATGTAGCTGTTGCTTCTGTTTCCCTACAGCTTCTGTTTTCCTACAGCTAAGCTCCAGGCTCTTGTTCATGAATCCTCGTGGTACTTCCTAGACTCAAAAGTTCAGAGACAAAGGTAGAAGAGACTTCAGAAGTAATCCAGTCCACCTCCCCCTTTTGACAGTTGAGAAACCAGAGGCACTGAGGTATTAAATGACTTGTCTAAGGTCACATAGGAAAAGGTGTGACTCCTAGACAAGTCATTTATGCTCTATGTATGTATTTCCTCATATGTAAAATGGGCATGAGAACAGCATCTATTTCCTAGAGTAATTGTGAAAGTAAATGAAATTATATAAGTAAAGTGCTTTTTGATTCTTAAATGCACTATATTGTTGCTGTTGTTCAATTGTTTCTTTTGTGTATGGCCCTTCATGACCCCCTTTGGGGTTTAATTTAGCAAAGATACTGGAGTCGTTTGGCATTTCCTTCTCCAGTTCATGTTATAGATGAGGAAATTGGGGCAAGCAGAGTTGAATGACTTGGCCAGACTCACATAACTAATAAGTATCTGAAGCCACATTTGAACTCAGGAAGATGAGTGTATCCATTGTCCCAACACTCTATCTACTGTGCTCCTTAGCTGCCCCCTCGCTATCACCATCATTAGTATCATCATTATTAAGTGCCAATGGTAATGTTTGAAGCCATATATTCTAACTCTAAATCCAACCTTCTTTCCAGCGTGCCAGGTTCCATAAGTCTAAAGCCATCCTACCTGTCATGTTGTGCAGCCCCTCTTACCTTTATCCCATCCTTCTCTAGTGATATGAAACTGGAAGCCAATCCAATTGGTACATTGTTCTAGCTTGGATTTGTATTCATAATTGCAGTGTTGCTTGTTTCCCAAGCTGTGTGGGATACTATATAGCAGCATAAATCACAAATATACCCACTCAGTCCCATGATGATACAAGAAGAGGTGACCCAAAACTGACACCACAGATGGCTCACCCTGGCGATGGCGACCACATAGGGCCCCCTGATCATCTCTTTTGCATCTCTGACCAAATGTTCTCTCCACCAGGAATTCTATTCATTGATTCCATGCCCCAAACAAAAGCCTACATCTACCACTACCGGATCATTCTCATGCCAGTAGTCTCCCTACCCCTTACCCCCTACATCCATAACAACACCAACAGAAATGGTGGTGCCTTTAACCATGCCCCTTAACTGCTACAATGGTGAGAGCTAGAGAGGGAAATGAGTGACCGTGCCCCATAACTTCTCAGGACCTGTTTCCTTATCTGATGTGTGGTTAGAATTTTGTATCCCTGGACTTCATTTCCCAGAATCCTACTTTCATCCTCACATTCCATCCTTATGATTTGTAGATAAAGGTTTCTGTAACTCCACCCCCTCTCTCTCTTCTCCACTCTTCTCTGATCTGGGAGAAACCCCTCTTTTTACTCACGGTTTTTACTTTCCTCAACTTCAAGTGATTATGAATAAATCTTATAAAATATAATACTTGGAGTTAGTGGATATTAATTTTTAATCTTATACTGGAAAGTAAGGAGGTTGGACCAGACCATCTCTAGGTTTCCCTGGAGTTCTAGCCTTCTGCAATTCCCTGCCTGCATCACCAGAAACAAGATATCTGTGCCCCACAGTGTCCCTGAACTCCTGGAGCCCTTTTTCTCTGCACTATTCACCAGGAAAATAATTGTATTTCTTGCTTCTGCTCAATCTTCACCTGTACTGAAGTCATTTCTCCAACAAGATTCTAAGCATCTCGAGTTCAGAGACTGCGGTTTATGTCCCTAACAGAACCCAGCACAAAGCCTTGTCCAAAGTAGGTCCTCGACAAATATTTGTTGATTTGATCTGATTCCAGTCATCTGACTTCTGCTCCCCATATGGCACCTGCTTAGGTTTCTGGCTGTCATCCTTTTTTTGAAAAGAATCAAAATGGAAATGTTCAGCATTCCAAGCAAAACATGTTACAAATATAAGCAGATGCATTGAACCAAATATATGATTCAAGGCCTCTTGGCTTGTGAAAGGCATTTTAAAAAACATACAGAAAAGAAGTGATTTGTGCCAGCCATATGTGAATCACTTCATTCCAAAGTAAGGAGATGTATAGAAGCCCAAGACTCTTCAGCAGCATAAATATA
This sequence comes from Monodelphis domestica, assembly GCF_027887165.1. Lineage (NCBI taxonomy): Eukaryota > Metazoa > Chordata > Mammalia > Didelphimorphia > Didelphidae > Monodelphis > Monodelphis domestica. Next base: position 145,599,280 of record NC_077227.1, on the reverse strand, counting down.
CACATCAATTTTAATGTGAAAACCATCACTTCCAAAGTAGCTGCCAAGCACTTGGGATCCAGCCAAGATGCAAATATTGTTCAAATATCCTACTGTATCTCAGTTAACTAATCACCAGTTTCCCCCAAGACAAACTAGATCTCAGTAAAGTGGTGACATTGATAATTTTCCAAGCATAGCACAAAACATCCGTTTAGCGAGCTTGCTTTCTGGATGGCGATAATGGATACCCTCTGGGGAATGCTCACCCCCTTCCTGACTTCTTCCCCTGTAGGAAGAAAACTATATTGTGCTATAAAACCTGTCATTAAATGAATATTTGGAGTCCTGGCCTGACAATTTATTTTGAAAACTTGGATGGATCAGCTGAGTTCTTTGTTTTTTCCATGCGTGGCATATAGAGTACTGTATAATCACTCCTTAACAACACTGTGAGAGGCAAGCCAGAGCCAGGAATCCCTTTTGACTCCAAAATTTATCTTTTATTTTTTTTGCCTCTGTAGTCAAGCATACTGGGGACCTGTTTTGAGAGTCAGAGAGGTGACAGTTTGGCATTATGCAAATTATAGGCATGTGTGTTTTAAGGAACATGTTTGAAGACATTTTTTAAAAAGCAGTTGCTCATACTCAATATTTCTCTAGTGGTGATAATTTCTTTGAACCAAACTTTTCCCTAGAGGTATAAGAACAATTTAAAGGATTATCTGCTTCTAAGCAGATAATCCCCCCCAAAAAAACTCTTGATTTATGTCTTAGAGCAGATACTAGGCTTTGGTTCTAAGGCAGAAAAGTGGTAAGAGCTAGGTGATGGGGGATAGGTGACTTGCCCAGGGTCACACAGCTGGGAAGTGTCTGAGGTCATATTTGAACCCAGGACCTCCCGTCTCTAGGTCCGACTACCTAGCTGACCCTCATACTTTTTTTTAAAGGAAGGCTATGTCAGAGACTACATATTGGTTAGGCTGAGGTCCTAAAACAAACCTCACATATCAGTCAGCAAGTATCTATTAAATGCTTATATAAATTGCTTACAGTAACCCAAGCAGAAATCATCTATTAAATGCTTACTGTATGCCAAGCACTCTGCTAAGCAATAGAATGCAAAGAAAGGCAGAAACCTAAATGAGCTCCCTTTTTAATCAGGGATATAAACACAAGAAAAAGCAAATATAGACAGAAATCTGTATAAATCAAACAGCCTCCTTGCTGTCTGTGGCTCACTAGCTGTCCCCCATGCCTGTGACTCTCTCCCTCTCCATCTTCCCCTTCTGGCTTCCTTCAAATTTAGCTAAAACCCCACCTTCTGGAATAAAGAGCCTTTCCTGATTCCCCTTAATACAAAAGTCTTCCCTCCGAAGTTATCTCCACTTTGTCCTGCCTCTCCATCTATAATTTGTCTATATGTTGTGTGTGTGTCACAGATAAATATGTCTTTTATATATATATATATTCATGTAAATTGGAAATAACTTTGGAGTAAGGGGACTGGAAATGGGAGGGACCAAGACTCACAAAGAAGCTAGAATTTGAGCTAAGCCTTGAAGGAAACCAGAGAAGCTGGAAGTTGGAGGTGAGGAAGGGAGTTCTCAAGGCTGAGGGGTGGCCACTGCAAAACACAGATGAGAGTCTGGAGATGGAATAGCATGTGTTTAGAAGAACAAGCAAGCCAGAGTGTGGATTACAGATATGTTGTTATTATAATTGGTCAATCTCTGTCCTAAAAGGAAAGACTTTTTTTTAAACCCTTACCTTCCATCCTCCAATCAATACTGTGTATTGGTTCTAAGGCAGAAGAGGGTAAGGGTTAGGCGATGGGGTTAAGTGACTTGCCCAGGGTCACACAGCTAGGAAGTGTCTGAGACCAGATTTGAACCCATGACCTCTCATCTTTAGGCCTGGCTCTCAATCCACTGAACTACCCAGCTACCCCCTAAAAGGGAAGCCTTATAAAGAAAATACTCCAGATTGAATTGGACTAGGGCAGAACACAATGGCATTACTGCCCTGGTCCAGAGACTATGCCTCTTACAAAAAGCAGCTTCGAATGGCGTAAACTATTTTTCTGTCCACCTCACAGTGCTCTGCAAATAGGTGTGGGACGAACATTTATTGGATTGAATTCAACTGGAATTAGTATATCATCTTCATGGCTCTTTGCTAAGGTCCTTTGGATTCACTCTGATTTGGTTTCTAACAGTTCTTTTAAGATGTGGTTTACACCCAGAATGTGAGCTCCTTGGGGACAGAAGCCTGAGTTCTGCATTTCTTTGTATCCCAAAGGCATAGCTCGGTGCCTGTGCAAATGACTAGATTATCCAATACAATCTTGTGAATGACCAGAAAAGTTTTGATGGAAATTCTGACTAACTTTGTTAAGCTCTGAAACTTACTTACAAGATATTTCAGCTTCTAATAAAGTTCAATTTCACAGAATCTCATCTGCTAGTTTGTTAGTCATATTTTTAGACCTATCCTAAAGCATAGGTTTGTCTATCTCTTTCTTAAATCTTTGTTTCTTCTTTGCTTCCTTCATTCATTCATTCCTTCTTTCCTTCTTTCTTTTTTCTTTTTCTCTTTGTTCTACTCTTTGCCTCTTTCTTCCCTACACACACACACACACACACACACACACACACTTCAATAAATACCAGTGACTCCTTATTACCTTTACACTCAACTATAAAGTCCTATATCAAACCTTTAAAACCCTCTATAGTGGCAAGTAGGTGGCTCAGGGGCCAGAGAACCAGGACTGGAGATGGGAGGACCTGGGTTCATATCTGAATCAGATAGTTGCTAGTTATGTCAGCCTAGGCAAGTCACTTAAATTCAATTTCCTATCCCTTAACATTTTTCTGCCTTGGAACTAATACTCAATATCAATTCTAAAATGGAAGGTATGGCTTTTAAAAAAAAAGAAAGAAAAAAGAGACAGATTTCTGCAATGGCATGCACTATAAGATCATTAAAAGTACTTAACACAATGTATTCTGATTTCCTATTCAGTTGTGATGACAATTTATTTTCTATCTACAGCACTTACCCAAAACATACATATTAGTGGATTAATTCAGTGGATTACCCACCCTATTTTGTCATAATCTGAAAAATATAAATTTTTCATCCACTTAGTTTTTCCACAGTAGATGGTTAGACAAGTCTTTTTTATGTTACTATGAATTTCACTGAGAAAGCTCTGGAGTATACCCTGTTCAGTGCAAATAAATACAATGATATCTGTGAATAGGAGCCTTTTGAGAATTTTGACTATATTGAGCATTTTGACTATATTGAAGGGGGAATCTTTTCATTTGGACCCCATATTGGGCATTTTTCACAACTCTAGTAAATATCTTTGGTAAAGGGGAGAAAATGAAGGGAATCAGTATTTATATAGCACTGACTATGAATTAGGAACTTTTACAAATGTGATCTCCTTTGATCCTTACAATGATCCTTCAGGGCAGATTCTAATATCTCTATTTTTACATTTGAGAAAACTGTGACAAACAGAGGTTTTAGTGACTTGCCCAATGTTAACTAACTAGTATATCTGAGGTCATATTTCTCTTCAAATCTTCCTGACTCCAGGGCCAAGGCTCCATCTACTCTGCCACAAGCTGCCTCTACTAAGTGAATATACTTCTATTTCATTACTTCAAGGATCTATGATTTCATAGAATCATAGGATGTCAGAATTTTATGGGACGTCAAAGCCAATGGCTCAATTAATCAATGAGTATTTATTAACCCTCTACTATGTGCCCTATAATATGCTCTCTGAGGAATAAAGGCAAAGGTAAGACCATCTCTGTTCTCAAGGATATCAACTTCCACATATTGGGGAAGTCGATATGCTCATAAATAAGTATATCCAGATGTATACAAAATGGGTCAAAGACAATTTTGAGAGGAAGGATCCTAGAAGCTTGGGGAAGCACGTAGGGCTGCATGTAAGGTGGTTCTTGGACTGAGATTTGAAGCAAAAGACTGATTGTAAGAGGCAGAGGAAAGAGAGGAGTACATTGTTGGCATGTGGAACACGCAGTGTGAATACCCAGAAATGGGTAAGCAAGGAACAGCAAAAAGGTCATAGTGCAAGAGTCAGACGGGACTGAAATAACTGAACAATAACATGGCATGGTAGAGGAGGTCCTAGGGAATGAGACAGCAGTGAAACCTAGAGAGTAAAGAAGATATAATTTGCCTTTACCTCCTTCTTAAAATGGAGGCTCTGGAAGGAACCAGCCAATCAGAGGACGAAACTGCAAAAAAGGAGGGTGTTTCCAGTGTGAAACCAAGAGTAGAGTGAGTTTCCAAAGAAAAGAGGTTGCCATGGTATTATGGAGAAAGTCCCATGGAGATGACTCAGCTGTGCAATCTGGAGAGGAGTAAGAGTGGTGACGATGTGAGTAGATGCGAGGCTATGGTTATATGAGATGTAGTGGCGAGAGAACTGACAAGATTTAGCACGTAGAGATATGTCCATTGAGAGAGAGGGGGGGGGGAGTGGAGTTAAGGATAACACCTGGCTGAGAAGGATGGTAGTGTCCTCACAGAAACTGTCTTGGAGTGGGGAGGAAAGGGACTTCATAAATGCATTGGTGAGGTCGGGGGTGTCTTTCCCAAGAAAGTGAAGACTTCCCCTGGTGAAATGGACAGATGAAATCAATTTGTTTCAATGGCCAGGAAGGTAGCTATGCAAGGAAATGCTAATTTTGTTGGTGGCCTTTACCCTTACCTTTTCATTCATGGATTTCTAGTAATTTCTCTTCCTAATAATATCTATTCATAGTCATTTCTAAGAGCTATAGAATACTTAAGCCTTAGTCAGACATCAAAGGCACCAAGGTCATCCACTGCATCCTGGGCCATCATCAGTCCTCTTGATTTTTGTCCTGCCACTGGACTTCAATGCTCTGAAAAAGAGATTGATGCTGACAACTTTGTGCAACTCTGCCTCACTTAAATCCAACTCACCTGCATATTAAGATATCACCCTCCTGATGCCATTGGTCCTCTTTGAAACAATGGATGAACCCATACCAGTGATGTGATATGGTGGAAAAAACAAAAGTTCTTGAATTAAAGGACATAAATTGAATCTAGCCTCTAGTACTTCTCCTTGTGTGATTCAAACAAATCACTTAACCTCTGTACCCCCTACTTTCCTCACATGGGAAGTGGGAAGGTTAGACTAGATGTTATCTGACATCCCTGCTAGAGATATGATCTCAAAAAATATCACTTCTTTTTTTATTTTTGAAGTCCACAAGTCCTGTGCCTAAATCTTTTTCTAACTAATTGAGTTATTTTTAACATTAAAATTCCCAAGTAACTCCCTTCCTCCCTCCCCTCCCTACATTGAAGAAAGCATCATTTGACAAAAAGAGACATGTGTATATTTATAAAACTATGTCTTACTTATTTGTCTTCATCAGTTCTTTCTTTGGAGATAGATATACACAAGACATTCTTCAAACAATATTTCTGATAAGTTATATAATGTTCTTGGTTGTGCTCATTTCACTCTTCATCATTTCATGTAAGTCTTTCCATGTCTTTTAAAACATTAACCTGTTTACCATTTTTAAACCCTTACCTTCCATCTTAGAATCAGTACTGTGTAATGGTTCCAATGTAGAAGAGCCGTAAGGGCTTGGCAATGGGGGTTAAGTGACTTGCCCAGGGTCACACAGCTCTGAAGTGTCTGAGGCCAGATTTGAGCCTAGGACCCTCTGTCTCTTGGCCTGGTTCTCAATCCACTGAGCTATCCAGCTGCCCTCTTTGTCATTTCTTACAGCACACTATTATCCCATCACAATCATATGCCACAACCTGTTTAGCCATTCTTCAATTGATGGGCATCCCTTCAATTTCCAGAACTTTGTCACCACAAAAGGAGCTACACTGTGAGTTAAGGTGGAGATAATATGGTAGAGAAGGTACATAGACCTATCTGATCTCTACCAAACTACTCTCAAAACATTATGATGTAATGCTGCAGAATGAATTCTCAAGCATCATAACTCAAAAAGACAGAATGAAATCATTTTTCAGCCCAAAACAAATTAGAAGGCTAGAACAAGGGACCTAATTTCCTGGAGTGAAGATAGAATGCAAAGCAGCACGCCAAGGCAAGCCCCACCATGGCAATGAACCCTAGATACAACTTAACGAGCAACAAAGACTTCCAGAGCTCTCAGCCATGGATGGCAAAGGAGCTCAGACTACTGCTCAGAAAGAGATTAGAAAGGTCCCTTTGCTGGCTCTGGGTGCAAGACAATTGTTATGTTGCCCATTCAGAAATCCAGGAAGCAGTCCTGAGGTTCAATCTCAGGGGAAGAAGGAAGACTAGCATAAACCAGCATTTGTTTGCTGCCACAGGGGAGAAGGGAGACCTGGTCATAGCTACATGGTGGGGGAAAGTGCTCGGGGTTACTCAAAGACAAGACCACAGGCCCAGAGAGTAGTGAACACATCTCTCTTTACATCATCCCACTTTGGAAGAACTGAAAATGGATAGATCCCCAAAGTTAGGTCTAAAGGCATCTGCACAAAGAACCTAAAACTTGGAATAGTTCTTCCATCACCAGTGACAGATCCCAACTTTAAGTTATTTTTTAATTAAAAGAAAAAATAAAGGCTAGAAAATGAGGAGAAAAAAAAAACCTCAACATGGAAAGTTACTTTGTTGATAGGGAAGATCAAAGCACAAACAGAAAAAGACAACAATGATAACACTGCTACATCTAAAACCTCCAAGAAAAATATGAATTGGTCTCAAACCCAAAAAGAATGAATGGAGGAGTTCAAAAAGGATTTTTTAAATCAAATAAGAGAGGTAGAAGAAAAATTGGGGAAAGAAATGAGAGTGATGGAGGGAAATCATGAAAAAAGAGTCAATAGCTTGGTAAATGAGCCACAAAACATACTGAAGTAGTTTATACTTAAAAAAAATAGACCAACTGGTAAAAGAGACACAAAAATCCAATGAAGAAGAGAATTTTTTAAAAAGCAGAATTGGCCAAGTGGGAAAAGATACATAAAAATGCACTGAAAAGAAAAAAATTTTTAAAAGATAGAATTGTCTATATGGAAAAATAAGTACACAAATTCACTGAGGAAAAGAATTCTTTACAAAGTAAAATTAGCCAAATGGAAAAGGAAGGACTCAAGAAAAACCATGCCATAAAAATTAGTCCTGGGCAAGTGAAACTAATGACTCTATGAGACTTTGAGAACCAATCAAACAAAATCAAAAGAATGAAAAAATAGGAGAAAATGTGAAATATCTCATTGGAAAAACAACTGACTTTAAAACAAATCCAAGACAGATAATGTAAGAGTTATTGGATTACCTGAAAGTCATGATCAAAATAAGAGCTTAGAAATCATCTTTCAAGAAATTTTTGAGGAAAACTGCCCTAATATTCTAGAACCAGAGGGCAAAATAGAAATTGAAAGAATCCACTGAGCACCTCCTATCAGAGATTGCCAAAGGATAACACCCAAGAATATTATAACCAAATTCCCGAACTCCCAGGTCGAGAAAATATCACATGCAGACAAAAAGAAAAAATTCAAACATCATGGAACCATTGTCAGGATAACACAAGGTTTAGCAGTTTCTACATTAAAGGATAAGTTGAATATGATGGAAAATGTAAAAATTAAATTAAGGTAGGTGAAAGAGGTGAGAAAGATTGGGAGCTGGTGGAAAAGAAAATGGAATGGGACAAATTATCTCACACAAAAGAAAAATGAAAGAGTGTTCACAGTGGAAGGGAAGATGGGGGAATTTGGGAGGGGAACATTGTGAATCTAACTCTCATCAGAATTGGCTCAATGAGGAAAGAACAGACACAATCAATTAGATATAGAAACATATCTTACCCTCCAGGAAAGTAGAAGGAGAAGGGAATAAGAGAAGGGGGTGGGGTAATAGAAAAAAGGGGAAATTGGGGAATATGGTAGTTTAAAACTAAAGGTGGAAATGGGATAAAGAGTAATACCCACTAATCATAATGGTGCAAATTTTTTTATGTCTTTCTAACAAAGGTCTCATTTCTAAAATACATACAGAAATGAGTTGAATATATAAGAATACAAGTCATTCCCCAACTGATAAATAGTCAAAGAATATGAACAGGAAGTTCTCAGATAGTGTAATTAAAACTTTCTTTAGTTATGGGGAAAATATTCTAAATCACTATTAATAAGAGAAATGAATGCAAATTAGAAGGTTGTTCACCTTACACCTATTAGATTGGCTATTATGACAGCAAAGTAAAATGACAAAACTTGGAGGGGATGTTAGAAAATTGAGACATGAACATTGTTGGGGGAGTTGGGAACTGATTAAATCATTCAAGAGAACAATTTGGACCTATACACAAAGGGCTATAAGACAGTACATTTCCTTTGATCAAGCAAAACCATTACTTGATTTGTATTCCAAAGAGATTTTTTATAAAGGATCCCCAACAACTGGGGAATGTCTGAGTAAATTTTAATATGTAATTATAATGAAATATTATTGTGCTATAAGAAATAATAAGCAGATGGAGCTTAGAAAAACCTAGAAAGATTTAGATGAACTGAATCAGAGTAAAACAATCAGAGCCAAGAGAACATTGGATACAGTGACAGAAATATTATACAATGAATGACTGTGAATAACTTAGCTATTCTCAGCAATATCGTTATCCAAAAGTATTCAAAAGAACTCATTTTTTAAAAATGTTATCTGCTTCCAGAGAAAAATAACTGATAGAGTCTGGATCTATATCAAAGAAAATTTTCTTCACTTTTTTCCTTAATTTTTTTTTATTTGAGTTTTCTTCCACAAAAGAATTAATATGGAAAAATATTTTATATGATTACACATGTAAATTCTATATGAGATTGCTTATCATCCCAAGTGGGGATATTGGGAAGTAGGAAGGTAGGGAGGGAGGGAGAGAATTCGACTCACTATTCTTTAAAAAATGTTGGAAATGGGGGGCAGATACGTGGCTCAGTGGATTGAGAGCCCAGAGATAAGAGGTCCTGGATTCAAATCTGGACTCAGACACTTCCTAACTGTGTGACCCTGGGCAAGTCACTTGACCCCCATTGCCTAAAAAAATTAATTAAATTTTTTTTAAATGTTGGAAATGGTTTTTATATTTAAATAGGAGAAAAATAAATGATAATTATTAAAACCATATAGGTTCTTTTCCTTTTCTGGGACTACCTTAGGAAATAAAACTAATAGTGGTATTGCTGTGTCAAAAGACATTCACAGTTTTATAACTCTTTAAGCATAATTCCTATCTAAAATGGTTAGATCAGTTCACAGTTTTGCCTACAGTGTATTAGTGTCCCCATTTTCCCATATCCTCAACATGTCATTTTACCCTTTTATCATTTTAGTCAGTCTGCTAGGTATGAGATAAAAGTGATCTAAGTCATTATGAATTAGAGAAATGCAAATCAAAATAACTTCTTTTCAACTATATATATGAGATTATAATGGAAAAAGATTATAAAAAGATCTGATACATGAGTAATCAAACTACTTTGAAGTGCATCCAAGACAAATTTATACTGAATCTCACATCAAAAAAATTAAGTAGTTAAATAGTTAAAATAAAATTTCAATATATTTATTGTATTTTTGTCAAAACTATTCCTAGGAAGTTGAAGTACATTTGTAGTCAATTCATTTCTTAGTAAAGAGCCTTTTATCAAGGCCCTTTTCTTTTCCTTCTATTTCTCCTTAGTTCTGTTACTTGTCTTTTGGTCATTCCACAGCTCCTTGGCATGTTCAACCAACAGGAAAAAAATTAGATGGGAGGGAAACTCAATCATATGATTTTGCTGCCTCTTAACAGCTCTGGTACAAGGTCGCATGACAGAAGAGGTTGAAAGTGCTCCCTCTGACTGATTCTTTAAAAAAAAAATCTACTGGTTTCAATTACCCATGCTACCCCTACACAGAAAGAAATTGCCATAGCTAATTAAGAGTTAGCTGTACATTTAAATTGGTACCTAAAGTGGCAAGGTGCTAATTCCACTTAGTGTCTGGCATGTCAATGCACTATTTACTATGCTTACAAATGACACTCAAAACCTTCTTAAATTCACTATGAGCTTTCATCACATCAAATCAAACCTTCAATGTGTCATTCACTCATTAGCTTTGTCAGCTAACTTGTCAAAAGAGTTGATGGCTTCTTTTAATTGTGATAAACTTGAAACACGCTCCATATATTTAGAATGGCATTCTGAACTAAGACCTCAAAAAAACCATCAAAATTCACCTGAGTGCTGAGGGGAATAATGGTTTCACAATACTGTGTTGGAAAAGTATTCTTAAGAGAAGTATATACTATCTGGTGTATAATTGAAAATCTGTTACCCTAAAAAAAGAACTACATTTCCCGGGAGCCCACTGACTTCCTGTCATTATGTACTTTCTGTAGACAGGGGATATTAGGCAGGGATGTGGAGGGTCCCACCTTTTTTTTTGGCCCTGTTGGCAAGCATGGTGATGGTAAGTGGGGATTTTCAAATGGCTAATCAGCCATGGGCACATTTTCTTTTCCTTTTATCCCTCTCTATTCCTTTATTTCTAATGATCATTAATAAATCTCCTAAAATATGTTATTTTTATTATTGCACATTAATTTGGGGCTTTGGGATGTATCAGGTGAAGAGCTTGGCTGAACAACATTTGAGATTTGAGAGCAAGAAAACATCCTCTGGAAGAGATATTCTGGATAAAAAGGTGGTGGTCAGAGAAAGGAAAATATTTACTTGGGTTAGAGATGTTAGATATCCTTAGGATTAAATTAGTAGGTGGCACAATAGATAGAATATTAGATTTGGGGTCAGAAAATCCCAAGTTAATATTCATATCCAGTCTATCATATTCACATGAAAACCTCTTTACCTCTCTGCCTCAGTTTCTTTATCTGTAAGGTAGTTGCCAAGATTGTTATGAGGGCCAATTGTGATAATATTTAATAAAACACCTTGAAAACTTTTAAGCCCTATGAAAATGCCAAATATGTATATACACAACTATATAATAATAACCAATATTATTATTGTTATGTCCCTAAGATAGCAATTGGGGGGGGGGATGTGTAAAGAGTAAAAAAAGCATATTTTCTATACTATTACAATCATTAATGGATGGCAGAGTTGCTCAGTGGATAGAGTTAAAAAAATCCGAAGTTCAATGTCTATCCCACAGAGTTGTGTGTTCGTAAGAATGTTAGCCTTTCAATGCCACTAAGAAGATTCTGTGTCTCTATAACATTGTTACAGAGGAATTGCTGATCTATATCACAAGGGAATTTCTACATTGGGGATGAGAGTTTCAACACTAGCAGTTTCCCTACACTGGTAAAAACAAAGATCTAAGCAACAACATCAAAACTCAACCTATCATGGGGCCAGCTGGGTGGATTAAGGACCAGACCTAGAGACTAGAGAGGGGAGGTCCTGGGTTCTAATACGACCTCAAGTACCTTCTAGCTGTATGACCCTGGGCAAGTCACTTAACCCCCATTGCCTAGCTCTTACCACTCTTCTGCCTTGGAACCAATACCCAATATTGATTCTAAGATAAAAGGTAAGAGTTTTTTTTTAATTAGTTAATTAACTAAAATTTTTAAAACCTTAAGTTATCATGTCAACCAGTGTTGTTGGCCTCCATAGGTTCTTTTGGATCCTAAAGTAAGTTCTCCTCATTAACAATTGACCTACCAATAATGCCTTTTCTCTAATTGTGTTGGTCACTCAGGCACACTCAAACTGCTCTAGGAAAAGAGCCTCCTTTTATTACAGTCTCATTCTGCAGTCCATCTTCAGCCTGAAGAATTCCCTGCATCAAAAATAGAACCTTGACATGTAGATGGTGCATGGTCTATGCAGACTAGCTCTCTAGCTTGGAAGATGGGAGTGCAAGGGGGCAGCCAACCATGTTAGCATCCGTTCCCCACGAACTCTAAAGAGAAGCACTAATGGCTGCTCCATATTTGCCACTCAACCTGGGTTTGCTTCAGTTTCTTTATCTATAAAATAAAGATAATAATAGCAACTACTTCTTAGGGTTGCCGGGAAGCTTCAAATGAAAGGGTTGTAAAGCTTAGCACAGTGTCTGGTCCATAGTAAGCACTATATAATTGTTAGTTATTTGAATTTTTTATAAATAACTACATAAGCATATGTACACATATGTCTACAAATATACGTACACACATATGAAACCCTGAGAGATGGGTACGATTTTGACTCCCATTTTACATGTGAGAAAACTGAGGCAAACAGAGGTTGAATGACTTACCCATGGTCAAGTCATCTACACTCTAATCCAGTGTACCTCTTGCCTCTTATACTTATATAAAATCATCCATCTCTTTTTTTTAAATCAGGGATAACTAACTCTTAACCTGGATACACATTCATAAGTTTCTATTAAATTAAAATGGAACTAATTAAGTCAAGGATGTATTTCAAAAGGATTATCTGCTTTTCACTTGCTTGCTTATAGGTAGTCCTACTATGGTCCTTCTTAACAGAATTACAGATTATCAAAAGTAATAAATGGATCATTAACAGCTATTCAGTCCAAAAGAAGCTGAAAAAAGAATCCCATCTATATTATAGCTGACAACCCTTCTCTAAAGATCTCCAGGGAAGGGGAACATATAACCCCCTGAGACAGTGCATTCCACTTTGGATGGAATAAAATCCTCCAAATTTCACAAGGTTCTCATCAGATCACAGTTGAACGAAGGACACTGAAGTTGAGGCTGGGATGCTTTTTCTACCCTACAAGTGATTCTTTCTCAGAGGCTGGCTAGATGCTTTCATCATTAACTAGTAAAATGCTCAAATTCCTGGGTTCTAAATTAGCTCACTGTTTTACACAAAATTCACAGAGCATTACCAAGTTCTTTTAGTCTCAATGTACTTCCTGCGCATCATTCCAATTTATCCAATGGCTTTCAAACACTTTTAAATTAATTATGGACTTTTTATACTTGTTTAAAGTTTGATTTATTGATTCTATAGAGATGACTATACCTTGTTTGCATCTAGTTCAAACTCCTCTGGTTGAATGATTATTCTGATCTGATTCCTTAGTACTTGAACTCTTTCTTTCTGGCTGCCTATAATCTTTTAACTTTTTTTAAATTGTGAAACTGGATTTTCGTTATAATACTCCTGGGACTTTTCCTTTGAGGTTTTTTTTCAAGAAGTGATCAACCTATAGTAGCTATCCAAGTTAAGTATTGCTGGATAACTCAAAGTACTCCCCCTTTTCTATATTGAATTATAGGTGACAAGCAGTTTTCATCCACTTTGTTTTCCTATATGAATGGTTAAACCAATCTCTTTTGCATTATAATGGATTTTACTGGGGAGCTTTTGTATTCTGGTCTTAATACAATTACTATCAAATCAGGGATCAATTTAACTTCTAATTCAACAGCTATTTATGTGCCTAACATATGTCAAGTACCACTATGTATTAAAGATACAATAATCCTCATGTTTAGTGGTTCTTGCATCTTCCATGCTACTAGCACAGTGCCTCATACATATTGAGAGCTCAATGAATGCTTGGTGACTTCCATGTGAGCATGTGTCTCCTCATTTTACATTTTATTTTATTGGCAATAATGAGGGAAAGATTGAACAAGGTCCTCTCCATAGTCATGTCTATCATAAAATATTTTTAATACACAATTCAGGGATACATTGTCCTTGGAGAACTTTCAAGACCTCGTTTTGATCTGCAGTCAAATTTATTTTTTAAAAATCAGTTAACAATAGATTCATCTAGATCCTATAGTCTCTGCTATTCAGTCAATTTTGTGACCATAACGATGTGTTGGGCTACAGAATAATGCACAGGACTATGAGAAATTGACTTGGTTATTTGCGCTTTTTGATTGTTTGAAATCCAGCTAATAATTTATAAGATTTCAGCAACTGTCACCTTCCCCCTCCATTCCACCCCAACCATTTCAGTTTCCTTTTGCATATTGTCTTCCCCCATTAGTTTTTAAGCTCCTTGAAAGCAAAGGAAAGACTTTCTTTGTTTTATATTTACATCCCCCTATACCAGGTCTATAATAGACAATAAATATTCGTTTTTTTCTTCTTCTACTCTTACTAGGCTCTGGAATCAGTGTGAGCTGACATAATCATAGAAGACAGTAAAGGTAGAACTTGAGCTGACTTAAGCAATAAATAAATATTTAAATAGAAGGAAAGGATAAAAGAAGGAACATGGGATATGAGCATTGTGGTGGAGACATGAAGAGAGAGAGGTTTTGCAGAACAAGCCAAGATGCAAGAACCAAGACTGGGGACCTGTCTGCAAAAGTCCAGTGTAGTACCTCTATCTCCATTGCAAATAGACAGCCCTCAAGTGTCGCCATACTAGCAGCATTCTCTAGTCTCAAGCCAGAGTACATCAGTCACTGCAACAAGAAATAGTGCCACACAGATTATCATTTCTATTACAGGAAGAACAATGAAGAGATTTGCCTGATTGGAATAGAGGGTGAGAAATAAAAATGTCCTGAGACTCATTATTCAGGGTCATGAAAGTCAGGCAGAAGGATTTGGACTTGATGCAACTGATGATCTTTTCAGAATGGCTGACCACCAGGTTCCCCACCTCTCAATCTCTCCAGCTGGGTCCACTAAACCTATACCTAATGGATTAGCCCTGCTTCGAGTTCCAGGATAAATCCTAGGCAAAGAAGGCATAAAGACCTCAAACTTGGGTGTCTCCACATCAAGTCATGCTTCTTGGTGGTCCTACTTCAGCCTTGATCCCTTGCTTTTCCACTTGGCTTTTGTCCAGTCTGTTAGAAACAAGTCACTTTCTGACCTTGACCTAAAACCCCATCTGGATTCCTTAGCTTGTATCCTGGTGTCTATGAGCCTTGAGCTTTGATCCCTAAACCAGATCTTCTGTTGCTGGGTCACTTCCTATTTACCCCATATAAATCTTGTACGTACACATTTTGCAGTTTGTCTCTCCCATTAGAACATGAGTCCTTTCGAGTAAGGATGGTATTTTTCCTTTTCTTCATATCTCTGGCACTTAGCACAGTGCCTGGCACACAGTAAGCATCAGTAAATAGTTGTTGTCAATCATGGTGATTCCTCACCAGCTTCTGCCAGATCCCTATTGCCTACCACACTTGGTTGATGCTCTGACCACCTGCCCTGGCTTCCTCCCAGCAACCAAAGATAGGACTTTGCTCTACTGCCTGCCCTACTCTCTTCAGATCCATCTAGGTTTTCGGAGTCCTCCTGCTCACTGAATATTTCTAAGAATATGATTTGCAGTCTTAAGCAAGGTGATGAAAGCAATATTTTAGGCGGTGGTATACAAGGTGGTCTTCCTTCGTCCTAGTGAAAGGCAGTTCAGCATGCTGTATGCAGGGGAGGACAAGGGCTTGGCATTAATTATAGAAGAGAAAAGGTGACTCAGAGAGAGACCTTGAAAAGGATGGAATGTCAGGACATCAAGGCAGACTGACTACTGCAGATGAAAGAGAGGAAAGAATTAAAGTGAGACCCAAAGTTTCTATGCTGGGAGCCCTGGAAAATGGTAGCACTGGTATCAGAAATAGGTTATTTGGGAAGGGAAATTAGTTTGGGGCAGAAAATGTTGTATTTTGCCCTATAAAACCTGCCCCTGTGAAATCTCCAACTTGGTAAGTGAGATCTCTCCTTTTCCAATTTAAAACTGCCTCAAAGGTTTCATTTTATCAAGAACTTTTTGAAAATTCATCAGGCATTTTTTTCTCGATAAGATTTTCCTGGAGCCAGCCTCCTAGGGATGGGTGCCCTACATAGATATCTAGAATCTCATACAATTTTCAGGAGATTAGAATTCTCTCCGAGGAAAACATCTGAAACATGGTTAGTGCTGATTGATGGCTCCACTTATCTAAGTCATGTATTAATTACCTTATTCATTTACTTTTAGCTACCAAAATAATAATTCCACGGAAGCTATTTAAGGATTTGGAAACTACAACCAGACATTATTTTTATAGATACACTTCATGTTTTCACTTCTCTGTAAATATAGTAACATTCCCACTCTGTACGCAGGATTCCTGCCATCTGCCTGACTATGGGACCTTGAAGGGGACCCTTGACTTCTTGTGCCATCAGTTTTCTTCTCTGTAAAATGAGAAAACTAGAAGAGATGTTCCAAATTCCTTTCCAGTTCCCCCAAAATATTCTGTGGTCCTAATATCAACCATGGAGAACATTGCCTCAACCCAGAATTGGAGATTTAAGGAAAATATGCCTCAAAGCCTATACAACTTTGTTCGACAAAGAGAAGTATAACCACTCACATCATCAGCCTACTGGCAATTTTTTAAAATTGTATTTCTTGATTTCATTGCTTAGTAAACTCCCATTGAAGAAATTCCTTTCACTAAGGCAAATCAGTACCTGCAATTTGACCTGCAATCTCAGGCTTTTGCCTGAAACATCAAGAGGCTAAATAAATGACTTTCCCAGAATCCCATTCTTGGTATTTTCATGCTACCTCAGAGGCAGAATTTGAATCCAGGTCTATTTGAATCCAAGGCCAGCTCACTTTCCACCAGTTTGCGTCTCTGACTGACTTAATATTATGTATAAAATCAAGGCTACTAATTTTATAAATTTGGTTTAATCCAATCTCCCCTGGCAAACTTCTTAAGTTATACTAGATTTTTAATTAGAAATAGCAAGGAAGTTAAATCAAGAAAGTTAAATGATGGCCACAGAAGATGACATACTGAAAAGTAGCAAGACTGTAAGTGTAGGTAGATTATTAACTACAAATTATTTTATGACAAATTGTCCTATATAACTCAATACCTCCTGAGAGCATAATTATATTATAGCCCAGTAAAATAATATATGTTCTTCATGATGGTACTTAGTCATTAAAAGATTGAATCATAGAATTAGGGCTAGAAGGGTCTTTTGTTATTATATAATCCAACCTTTTTATTTTACAAATGAGTAAACTGAGGCCAGGGTAGTGAGGCAATTTATCCAAGCTATAAGACCACAACTAGTTAGTGATAGTGCAATGTCTAGTGCAAAAACCAGGTCATCTGATTTACTATACCTTCATTCTTCTCTTCCAAAGGATAAGGATAATCAACATTTTTTTTAATTTGGACTTGGATATCTATTTTTCATGTTCTATTTGCATTTTCTGGCACCATGGAATCTGCTGAGATTCCCTTCCCTTAGCTTTCTCTCTATCATTGTCTCCAGGCTTTTTATACTAAAGCTCCTCAAAAGGTTTCCTTTTCTTTTTTTAAAAAACTCTTATCTTCTGCCTTAGGTATTGATTCTTAGGCCAAAGAGCAAACATTTTAAGACAAGTTTCTGGAATTCTAAGCTTAGTTACTTGAACAATTCACTTGGTAGAAAACCTCATTCCTCTGAAATGCCTGAAGTATAATATGTGTAGCAACATGGTAAGTCAACTAGGTGACACAGTAAATAGAGTGCAGGGATTTCTGTCAGGGAGACTCATCTCCCAGAGTTAAAATATGATCTCAGACTCTTTCTAGCTGTAGGACCCTGGTCAAGTCACATAATTCTGTTTGCTTCAGTTTCCTTATCTATCAAGTGAGCTAGAAAAAGAAATAGCAAATCACACCAGTATCTCTGCCAAGAAAACCCCAAATGGGATCATAGAGTCAGACACAATAGAAAATAACTGAACAACAACAAAATAGCAGCATGGCATAGAATGTGGCCATTTTGGGAAAGAATGTTAGAGTTTGGAATCATAAAATCTGATGTCCTGGTCTGTCACTTTGTGACTATAAGTAAATCATTTTAACTTTTTGAGCTTCAGGTTCTTGGTCTATACAACAGGGTTGTGATAATTATACTACCTGCTTCATAGAAGTATTGTGAGAAAATGCTATATAAATGTGGATTGCTGGTTGTCGTCCTTTTACTTGTCAGTGTGACCTAATGGAAAGAGAATTGGGTTTAGAATCAAAAGTTTGGGTTCAAGTCCTAACTCTGATACTTGAGCAGCCACAGTATAATCACTTAACTACTCTTAGTTTCATTATCTATAACAGATTTTTTTATTTTTTTTGTTTTGTTAAACTCTTACTTTCTATCTTAGTAACAATTCTAGGATAGAAGGGCAAGGAGTTAAATTGCCCAGGGTCATATGGCTAGGAAATGTCAGAGGTCAAATTTGAACCCAGGTCCTTCTGACTCCAGGTCAGGCACTATCTATTATACTACTTATCTTCCCCTTTGACCCTGATTCTTAAAGTGTAGTCTGCAGAACCCTGGTAGAGAGGGTGGCTTCTCTGAGACCTTTTCAGTAGGTCTAGGACATCAAAACTATTTTTATATGTTTATTTTAATTTTATTGATTAAAAATAAGGCATCTTTAATTTAAAATATGGTAAATATCAAAAATATATAGCTTATATAAACAAGAGCTCTTTGTGTTCTTAGTAATTTTTAGCTTTGTTTGGTATCATGATTGCTACTCCAGCTTTTTTTTTACTGTAGATAATGCATAATAAATTCTACTCCAGCCCTTTACCTTGAATCTGTGTGTGTCACCCTGCCTCAAATATTTTTCTTGTAAACAACATATAGTAGGATTCTGTTTTTTAATCTACTCTACTATCCACTTCCATTTTATGGGTGAGTTCAACCCATTTACATTCAGCATTTATGATTACTGTGTATTGCCCTCCATCATATTGTCCCCTTTAAATCCTGCTCCATTCCCTTTCTCTCTGTTCTTCCTCGGCAGTATTTTGCTTTTTGTCACATCCCCACTTCCCCCTTCTTCCAAATGTCTCTCCCCTTTTTTTGTTCCCCTTCTACTTCTCTGTGGAGTAAGATAGAATTCTATACCCTATTGATCATGGTAAGATAGAATTCGATAAGGGGGCAGCTGGGTAGCTCAGTGGATTGAGAACCAGGCCTAGAGACTGGAGGTCCTAGGTTCAAATCTGGCCTCAGACACTTCCCAGCTGTGTGACAAGCAAGTCACTTGACCCCCATTGCCTAGCCCTTACCACTCTTCTGCCTTGGAGCCAATACATAGTATTGACTCCAAGACGGAAGGTAAGGGTTTATAAAAAAAAAAAAAAGATAGAATTCGATACCCCACTGAGTATACTAGTTTTACCCTCTCTGAGACAGTTATGATGAGAGTAAGTTTAAGCATTGCCTCTCACCACCCTTATCCTCCCCTCTCTATAATGGTTTTTCATGTCTCTTTATGTTATATAATTTACCCCATTCTATGTCTCCCTTCCATTTTCTCTCAGTGTTACCCTCTATTTCATCCCTTGATTGATTTTTTACATATCATTCACATGCATACATATCATATCATATCATATCATAGATACATATTGTTCCTTATCATCACATTTACATATATATATCATATCATCATAATCAGCTTACTTCTCCACCCTCTTTCTAAGTAAATTCTTTCTATTTTCTTTACTACTAAGAGTAATTTTTGACAATTATAGAAATCCTCTTTCCATGTAAACATATAAACATTTTGACTTTAATGAGTCCCTTAAATTTTCTCTTTCTTATTTACCTTTTGGGGCTTCTCTTGTGTCTTCAAATTTTTTGTTAAGGTCTGGCTTATTCCTCAGGAATACTTGGAAATCTATCTTATTGAATGTCCATTTTTTCCCCTGAAAGAATATACTCAGTTTTGCTGGATAGGTGACTCTGGGTTGTACACCCAAATCTTTTGCCTTCCTGAATATCATATTCCATGCCTTTCAATTCTTTAATGTAGAACCCCCTGGGTCCTGTGTGATCCTTATTGTAGCTCTATGGTATTTGAATGGTTTCTTTATGGCTGCTTGAACCATTTTCTCCTTGGCTTTGGTGGCTCTTGAATTTAACTATTATATTCCTGGAAACTATATCTTGAGGATTTCTTTCTGGAGGTGATCTGTGAATTCTTTCTATTTCAATTTTATTTTTTTGTTTGAGGATCCCTGGGCAGTTATCTTTGATAATTTCTTGGACTATGATGTCCAAGGTTTTTTCTTGATCATGGCTTTCAGCTATTCCAATAATTCTCAAACTGCCTCTCCTAGATCTATTTTCTAGGTTAATTGTTTTCTCAATAAGATATTTCATGTTTTCCTCTATTTTTTTTCCCATTCCTTTGATTCTGCTTTATTGTTTCTTGATTTCTCAAGAAATCATTAGTTGTTAGATGGTCAATTCTGATTTTTAGGACCTGATTTTTCTTTGTCAGTTTTTGGTTCTCCTTTTTCAGTTAGCCCAGTTCTTAATAATTCTTAAGAATGTAAAAGGGTCTCAATACCAAAAACTGATTTATAAAATGGAAATAATAATGATAGACCCACCGCCAACAAGGGTTTATTTGGGGGGAAGTACTATGCAAATTTCTGTTTCAGAAATGTGATTATTTGTTCAATTATTATCATTCATTACAAAATGGACCAATATTCAATATTTGAGACCCTCCAAGCATGTGAGCTCTCTATAACTTCCCAGAGCATTCACCTAAAGTCAAAGGCAATTTATTTGATCTCTTTTGTGTGAGCCTCTATTAGGATCCCTCCAACAAACAGGAATGAAGTTGCCTTTATCACTCCACAAATTTTTGGGGGGAATCACAAACAAAACTCTCAAATTGAACCTACAATTATACATGGCCATTTGAGAGTCCTCAACAATTTTCCTTCCAAGAGACCATACATGAAAACCCACAGGACCCAGGCTAAATCTATGATTTGCAATTGAAATGAGTTGATTGGTGAGGTATGCTTCACATTCCTAAACTGGCCTCCTGCTGTGGTGACTGTGCATGCTTTGTCTGGACGTTGTTATTTCTTCTTCCACAAACTTTCATTTCCCCCCTTAACCAATTACCTCTTTTATTTTAAGTCTCAGCAGTCCTCTTCAGACAGCTCACAGTAGATATCTGACAGTGCCTTTGTAGAGACTTCAAGATGATAATAACTACTCTCATTTCTATAGCAGCTTTAAGATTTACAAAGCAAAACAATCCTGGGAGGGTAGTACAAGTATCATTATTATTCATCTCATTCTTCTCATCTTTATTAGTATAAAAAAAGAAAAATTATTCCTCTCATTTTGTTCACTAGAGTTCAAATTTTAATGGTCCTGCAACAAGTCAATATCTTGCTATTAAACTTTTAGATTTAATTATAGGTTCTGGACCTTTGCAGAGAAGGATATTGCATAGTCATTATTATACTGTTATTTTTTATTCTTCAAGAATTTGGACTATGGCACAGATATAAAATAAATGATTTTGTAGTTAGGTGGTACAGTGGAGAGAACACTGGTCTTAGAGTCAAGAACTGAGAGCAAATCTAACATCAGACATTTATTAGCTGTATGACCCTGGGCAAGTCATTTAATTGCTATCTAGCACAGTTTCCCCATATATATAATGGGGATAATAATAGCACCTACTTCCCAGTATAGTTGCAAGGATAAAATGTTGCTTTATTTGTAAAGTGCTTTGCAAATCTTAAAATTATCTAAATGCTAGCTGTAATTATTGTCATCATTATCATGTATGCTCACTGAAAATATTCTCTGAATAGTTCCAGTAAAAGATAGGAAGACAAAGATAAGTACCTCATCCTGTTTCCATATAACTTGGACTCCTTCTACTAGGTTTCTACACTTTAAAATCTTTTTATTCCATGTAGCTTAGAGCTTATGAAAATGTGATATGAGGATATCTATTAAAATTGTTCTTAAGGATTGTAAGCAAAAGTTCTCTCTATAATAAGACAATTTATTTGGTAGCTCCTTAAGGTTATCTGGGGTTTTATATTTGTAATTTAGGGATTTGTTACCAATTTATGAAGGATAGTGAACTTCTGATATATAATTCTAATTCCTTCTATTTCTTTCTTCTTTCTTATTGCTAGAGCTAGCATTTCTAGTACAATATTGAATAGAAGTTGGATGATGGGCATCCTTGTTTCACCCTTGATCTTGTTGGGAATGCTTCTAGTTTATTATCCTTATAGATAATGTTTACTGAAGATTTTATATAGATGCCACTTATGATTTTAAGGAAAGCATTTATTCCAGTTTTTTTTAATAAGAATGGTGGTATATTTTGTCAAAAGTTTATGGTATATAATTCTAATCACTTGATTTCAAGATATTCAGAGCACAGCTAAAGTTTTGCATCCTGCGGTGACATCAAAGTTTCTGCTACGTCATTTAAGAAACTGCATTGATCATTAAATCCAGTCTCCTTAAAGACTACCTTTCTATAATTTTTAGTAGCAAAGACTTGATCCTGAAATGTTTTGATAAACCCTTTTATTTCTGTAAAATAATCTAATTCAGCCATGTAAACATTTGTTTCACACTTCTTTGTCAACGTTTTGTTGGCCAAGTTCAATATGCCTGTGGAGTTCCTTTTGGTTCAACTTTTGGATGTTATTTATTTCTATCTTTATCCAGAGATAAAACTACTTTCAGTTACTTTCAATAAATCCAGGAGCAAATATATGTTGTTAGCCATTATATTGCCCTGTGAAGTAATTTCTATTTGCTCCAAAAGTATTTCTGTTTTAAACTGTTTTATTATGTGTTCTTTGACTATCTATTAATTCTCTTTAAGGAAGAAGTAGAGATGAGCCCTAGGTTTAATTAACACTGTGGAAGTTACTATTTGGACATCTTCTATATCAGTTGCCATCCATTTTAATGTGCCCAAAGTACATGTGAAGACTAGAACTCTATATGTTTCCATTGTTCTGTGTTCTTTCCATCATATTTTGACTTCAAGATTCCTGTCAGTTACTTAACGTATAAAGCTAGAGCTTTCTCCTATATGCACCTTATACCTCCCTGCTCCCCACATACTTTTTATACAGTGATAGTTGCCTCCTTGATGCTCAATGAACAAGACTCTCCATCTCTCAGTTCTGGGCATTTTTTCTGGTTACCCCTCATGCCTGAGATGTTCTTCTTCCTCATCTCTACCTTCTGACTTTCCTGGATTCCTTCAAGTCCCTTCAAGTCAACTAGAATTACAATTTCTACAGGAAATTTTTCCCAATGCCTCTTACTTCTAGGACTTTCATTCCTTTAATTATTTCCAACACATCCTGTACATAGACTATTTATTCTTTTTTTTTCCTTCTTGTGAGCTCCTTGGGAGATGATACTGTTTCTTTTACTTTTCTTTCTATACCCAGCACTTAGCACAGTGCTTGGTACACAGTATTAACACAATAAAAGATTATCAGCTGACTGTATAGCCTTCTATTCTTTGTATCTTTGTTGGAGAAGATCAAGATATTCTAAGTTTTGCCTTTAACCATTCATTCAAATTCTTCTTCAAATTTGAGCTCAAAACTTTTAGATTCTGTTCTTTGGCACACATTAGTTTTGTTTTCAGTCCAAAAGATATTTTGATATCATTGGAGAAAGTTTCTGCATGGACAGATAGCTGTTTAAAGTGTTTTTCAGGGGCAACTGGGTAGCTCAGTGGATTGAGAGCCAGGCCTAGAGACGGGAGATCCTGGGTTCAAATCTGAACTCAGAACCTTCCCAGCTGTGTGACCCTGGACAAGTCACTTAACCCCCATTGACTAGCCCTTACTCCTCTACTGCCTTAGAACCAATACACAGTATTAAATCTAAGATGGAAGGTAAGGGTTTTTAAAAAATAAAGTCTTTTTCAATGGAACCATATAACAATGTCATCTTCATATATCAAATGATTAGTATGTTGTTAGGTATGTTTCTCTTCTTGACTGGAAAGCCATATTCAGAAGTGATGATAATGAGCTCAAGGCTAAGCAGAACCTGGCCTTAAACTGTCTCCCTAGAAAATGTCACATTTTATGTCAATTGTTTTTTACTTTATTACATAGATACCATACTTTAAAGAGAACAGTTTTCTGTGTGGATATCAAATACTTAAGAATTCTCATTATTCTTAGATCTCTTTTATATAGTTACATGGCCAGTCCATGAGTGCAAAATTGTGTGAAAGGCTTTGCAAAAATCAATAAAAATATGGCAAATATTATGGGATTTTAACATGCTTTGCTTGTTAATTACTGAATTGATAATAAGTTTCTTTTTATAATGCTTTAGGAAATTTGGGGATATCATTTTTGCTCCTCAGTCAATGTAATATTTTCTTTTAAGTAATCATAGGTTTGTTTTGAGTGATATGAGCTGTGAATGATTTACATAAAGGATATAAATTTGGAAGAGTCTTGGGATTAGGCTTGTAGCATGAAAGAAGATGAAGACTTGCATTTAAAATAATCTATATCAGATTGTGAAAGGTTTGAGTCAATAATTATGGATCTTATCCCAGAGCCACTTTAAAGTTTCTCAAAGAAGCTAGACTTTCAGGCACCTTCCTTGACATGGGCAACTAGGGGGCACAGTGGATAGAATGCTGGGCCAAGAGTTAGGAAGACTCAACTTCCTGAGTTCAAATCTGGCTTCAGATACAACATAACAGTTGTGTTACCCTAAGCAAGTCACAATTTTGTTTTTCTCAGTTTTTTGTCTGTAAAATGAGTTGGAGAAGGAAATGGCAAATCACTCTAGTATCTCTGCCAAGAAAACCCCAAATCATGGGATCATAAAGAGTTGGACATGCCTGAAAAAGACTGACAGCAATTCTTGACATAACCATTCAATTGTTCATTATATTAACAATAGACAAGCTGTTCTAGGTTTGATCCAAAATAGGCTTTTGTTATATTGAAATTCTTTCAACTACATTGACCAGATATTTTTCACATCTTTTTTTTGGAAGGAAGGGTCTTTCTCCTTTAATTTCTTTGCTACTCAAACCTTTATTGATGCTATAGTTTTTAATGAAGTAAAAATTTTATTGAGATTTTTTACATTGTCTAAATTTCCTTCAATATCCTTCTCCTTTTTTCCTTCCAGAGAACCATCTCAAATAACAAATAAATTTTTAAAAGAAAAAAGAATAAGGAAAAAGAGAAAAAAATCTTCAAAATCAATCAATACATTGAAAAAGATCTAAAAGTATAATAATAATAAAATATAGCATTTCAGAGTACCTTACATACTATAAAGTACATTTTAGAGTACTTTATCATTGACAAAGTACATTATACATGTTCATAAATTCAATATTCCATCTATGGGGACCTCCTACCTTTACAAAAGAGTTGAAGATGGTGTCTTTTCATTTTTCTTCTTGGGGCCACACATGCTTGTTCTTTGCAATTTTTCAACATTCATTTTCAATTGTTTTATGGTGTTTCTATTTACACTATTGTAAACGTATATATTTGTTGGTTAGCACTTCTTATTTCACTCTGCATCAGTTCTTGTAAGTCTTTCCATGCTGCTCTTAATTCATTGATTCTCTCAAAACTATAATATATCCTATTGCATTCAGATGACATAGTTTATATAGTCATTCTGTAATCCAAGGGCAGCTTTGTTTTTAGTTTTTATACGACAGTTTTTGATCAATACTGAATTGCTGATTTATAATAAAAATAGCTAACTTATATAGTATGTGCTAGGTGCTAAGCACTTTACAAATATCTCATTTGATCCTCACAATAACTCCGAGAGGTAGATGTTATTTTTACCCCTGTTTAACAGATGAGAAAACTGGAGCAAACAGAGGTTAGTACCTTGCTTAGGGTCACACAGTAAGTATCTGAGATCTGATTACTAAGAATATTATTACATTCTTTATGTCACATTGCCTCCTTATTTTCTCTTAACCTATTTGACTTTCACTTTTATTAATTGATAAAGGGTATCAAGAATTTCTAATATACTTTGGTTTAAAGAAATTCATTACTTGTGCTTCTTCATCATTGAATTAGATTAGCAATATTGTAGTTCAGATTTCAACTGACCTTACTGGCTAAAGTTTAGATAACCTTCCAAAGTCTTTCTGCAGCTCTTCAATTGTTATTCCCGGTTAGCATTTGATGCCTATCCTTAGGAATATTCCTAGATGGTTCTACCACACTGTTGACAAAGATCATAAAACATTTTTACATGGGGTAGAAGAATGCATTCAACCGTGATGATTATAGCAGATGCCAGCTTTTTAAAATTAGTCTGTTTTGGTATAACTGGTCTATCTGGTGGAGTTTATATGATCAAATTCAAATGGGCTTTTCAAAACTCTGTTCTAAGTGAATATATCTCTCCTTCAAAATCATTTAACACATTGCCCTTATTTTTACCATCTATTTTGCTACTGGTTCAAACATCTGGAATGACTGTTCATCACATATTTACAATGCCTTTTAGATTCTTCCATTTTTTTCTCTTCAGGTTTAAGTAACTCCTTAGCTTTTACTTTTATTTCACATGATTTACATGTATGAATGAAATTATTCCTTATAATTCCCCTGTATCAAACTAAAGTACATTTCTGTATTTTTTGGAGCTGAAGACATAGGTGACAAAAAAAAAGCAATATGAAGCCCTTTTATGTGATTGATACTAGCTTTCTAATTTTATTATTACCCAGGACTGGCATATAATAAAGGCATTCATATTTCCTGAATACCCAAAGTTTGCCCACTTTAATAGCCAGAGGCATATTCCCCAAAGTCTTTCCAGTAAGTGGGCTTAGTATTGATGATTTGTTCTGATGTTATCTTGCATTCTTGTGACATCAAAATGCAATAGAGAAGCACCCTTTCCCTCACTCCACATTCTTCCAGGTATGCTACCTGTTTAGGAATAATTATATTACTGGTTCAGGATGATGGCCCAGTCAATGGAATCGCTGGAGTCCAAATGGCCATGGTTCTAATGAAGCCTTCACAAATACTGAAGTAGTCTCAGGGTGCACAGTCTCGACTAGACATCATCCTGGTTGGCATTCCCTTGCTTTGCCTCATTTCATGATATGAGTGAAAGGTTGGGTTTTGAGGAACATTTTATTATTCAGATGATGATAATGATGATTCTCTGTGCCTTCATGGTCCAGTCTGATTGTCTTTTCCATTTTTTGCTCTCTTTAGTTCCAATTTTACTTGCTCCATAAGCACATCTTAGACTGCAATATTAGTTTCTAAATATAATGCTCTTCTGCCTTCAACATTGGAAATAGCTTGTTACAAAAATCTTTGCAGATCTTTTCTATTTTTCTTCTAATTTCTTTTGTCCTCCTTTCATTTTTATCCTAAAATACCCTTATGTTGACTTTGCTTAAGTGGAACACAGAGAAGCAATGGAGAGTAAAACCATCTAATATGGTTTTACTCTCCATTGCTTCTCTGTGTTTGATGACGCGCTACTGCTTGTAATCATCCATCATCCTTCCCTGTAATATTTTACAAATGAGTTTATATATTGAACTGGGGTTATACTTGCTTTCTGTCTCTCTCTGCCTGACATATAAGTCAAGGGTTTTGCTGACTAAGGAGCTTTTTAGGCTCTTTTGGTCCTCGTTAAGGCACTCGATTTCTATTTCTTCAACTTCTATATAAAATTGTTATAATCCATATTGATGTCATTCTTTCTTCTTATTATCCATTTCTTCATTATCGATTACTTGCTTGAAAGATTGATGATTGAGTTGTTTAAACACTTGCCATATATTTAGCTCCTCGTTTTCTTATGACTTTTTACTAATACAAATCTTTGCTCTAGCAAAGTAGTGGTATAACTACACAGAGAGCTGATTCAGGGATAACTTCTGCAACAAAAGGGAGTCTTTTTTTGCCTACTAAAACATAATCAATTTCATTTTATGTCATGTTACTCGATGTTTGTTAGACCCATCGATAACATACTTTTCTTGAAAATAATAATGACGTAACTGTATGAGGCTTCTCTTTGTATTCTAAAGTCTTTAACCTCTCCTATTTCTTCTTCCTGGCTTATAGCTTTTGAAATATTTTTCATTTTCCTCACTTGCTTGGATCTTTATCCAAAGGTCACCAGATCTCAAACCATATATTGAAGAAGCAGCTAGGTGGTACAGTGGCTAGGGTGCTGGACCTCAAGTCAGGAAGACCTGGGTTCAAATCCATTCTTGGGTATTTACTAGCTTTGTGACTACAGACAAGTTACTTAACCTCAGTTTATTCATCTATAAAATAGAGATAATACAAACAACCTTATGGTTGTTTTGAGTATCAAATGAGATTATTATAAAAATATTTAGCTTTTTTGTCATCTTATACATAGTAATAGCTAAACAAATATTAGTTATTATTATTTTTTATTTGAGAGACCTTATTGAGTTCTAAGTAAAGTAAAAATTATTTGAGAGACCTTATTGAGGTCTAAGTAAAATTTTAAAAAATCTTCCTCTTCATCCTCCACAACCAATATTGATTCATAGGTTACAATTATTTTCATGGTGATCTAAATTTTTATTTTTAAATTTATTTTACAATATTTTTCATGAGTACTGCAATACAATATGACCCAATAGTTAATAAAATAATGTATCTGGTTGCCTTTAGGTTTATAATAAAACAAACTCCAGGGTCAAAAGAAGGGAAAAAATTTGGGACTCAAAACTTATTTTAAAATGAATATTTAAAAATTATATTAAATAATAATAAATTAATTTAAATTTTAATGTTTAAAAATTATTCATGCAATGGGGGAGGGAATAACATTATTTTAAAAGGGAAAAAAAGAAAATGAAGGACAAATAACAACATGAAGCCTACCTAACATGGTAGAACACAAGTGTGTTGTCCTGGCCTTTAAGAATCCATGGTCACCTCCTTGCTTTGAAGAGACACTGAAGTAAGACCTTTTGTTATTGTTGCCCAGGCCTGTGATTTCATCACTATAGGGGTTTCCTAGTGAGGAAGCTCCCTCTAACAATAAAGATCTTCAACTGTTCTGGGGTTTATAGAGTTAGAGTTGCCTGGAGGCACTAAGATGTCTATCCAGTTCTTTCTGAAATTAACATTTGCACTCTATCCACTGGGCTCCTTGATAGAAGGGTATCAAAGGGCTGTGGTAGAGGAGGGCATTGAAGCATTTAGGGCTTTGCTTCTGGCCTGTATAACATAATTTGGTTTGTACTGGATGTTGCTGCCCTGAGCCAATAATTTTTTGATAATTCCACCTTCTCTGAGGTGAAAAATCACAGATGAATGCTATTGCATATTGATTTGGAATATAACCTACTCAACTGTTAACTTAATGGTATAAGTAATTAATAATTCAATGATAAAAGTGCCAAATGAATACATTTTCCAACCAGCCAGGACATAACATCAAGTGTTGTTGTAACACATTAAATCCTTATGGTCGAGATAGGAGAATACTAGCAGTTTAAAAATAACTGTCTTTGAAATGCCAAACATAGCCCTCTTTTCCGCTCTGAAATTATTGTTCATTTATTCTTTCTTCCATGTTCCTCACAAGCTGAATGATAAATAGTCTTAATAGGCTTCAGAGACTGCAAACATATAGGCAATCTAATGACGGGCTTTCCATTAGTGACATTAGCACGGTGTTTTCTTGAAATTTCTAGAGGAAGCTGCAATTAGATTGAACTATTATTGGGCATTTTAATAAATCACACAGCATTCTGCTTAATTACCTTCAGTTCTCTCCTCTTCCCTTATTAATGAAGCAAGAGAGAAGGGGAGAAATTGCAGTCTTCCAATAATATTTGCTGTAGAATTGAAAACTATCAATACTTTGCAGGTAGTAGGTACTCAATAAATGTTTAAATTATCATCACTTTTTTCTTAACTATTCAAATGCCTAGAACTATCCCACCTCACCTAACAAAATTATATTCTACCCCACTGTATTGATGTAATTTTACATTATTATCCATCTTTGAAAATAGATGTTTCCCTTTAAATAAAACTAAAGGCAAATGGATATCTGCATTATATTTTTATGTAACCTCAGAGAACTGAAGGAATTATCAATTATTAATAAAATATCACTTCTGCCTCTTGTAATCCCTAGCTTCTTTTAATAACGGGCATCTCTTGCACCATTGCCTTCCCCATTCCCCAAGTTCTTGGGAAAACTCCTTTCTCACTTGATATTATGTTTGTTTGTCTGGATATGTTGTATCTACTGTAAAGATTCAAATTAATCTCAAATAATTAAAATTATATTTTAGGAGATTTAGTAATGATCATCAGAAATCAAGGATCAAAGAGGATACAAAATAAAGACCACTCCCCTTGGCTGATTAGCCCATTTCAAAATCCCCACTCACCACCATGCTCACCAACA
Source organism: Monodelphis domestica (assembly GCF_027887165.1). Taxonomy (NCBI): domain Eukaryota; kingdom Metazoa; phylum Chordata; class Mammalia; order Didelphimorphia; family Didelphidae; genus Monodelphis; species Monodelphis domestica. Next base: position 145,568,974 of record NC_077227.1, on the reverse strand, counting down.
AGGCCAAAAAAAAAAGGGTGAGACCCTCCACATCCCTGCCCAATATCCCCTGTCTACAGGAAGTACATAAGGACAGGAAGTCAGTGGGCTCCCAAGAAAGTAGTTCTTTTTTAGGGGAACAGATTTTCAATTATACATTCCCCCCAAGATCCATAGAAGACTGATCTCTCCAATGGAACTTGTAAACATAATCAACTTTTAAATTACAATAATTTGGGGGATAAAAGGAAAAGAGAACAAACCCATGATTGCTAGGTGCATTGACAAAAAGCCAGTTAGGGGCAATCCCCTTCGGTATAAGAGTATACATACAAAACAACTGCATTTAACCCCACACAGTTTGGATCACCACATCCCAAAGGTCACTATGGATCTTCTGGTGCAGTGTGCGGTTTGTGAAGGCATCTTCATGGTGCCTTCCCTGAACAGTTCACTTTCTGGATTTGGAGAGGTAGCATGTTTCTTATCCTAAAATTACTCTCAAAAAGAATTTAAACTTTGCAATTTAGAATAATAATAATAATACAACCCCCCCCCCCCCCCGCCAAAGAGGGTATTGAAAAACACAGGGATAACTTAGAAATGCATGGCTGAGTTATGAGGTATATGAATCAATTGACAAGAGAAATAAAAAACATCAAAAAAATCCAAAGAAAAAAGAAAAAATAATTTCTGGATGAAATATAGACTATCAAAGTCTTATGTGTAGAAATTTTAAGTAAAGGAAAATAAACCTGTAACAGGTTCTTGAATCAGGGCCCAATTAAAGAGATTTCTGTCCCACAAGTCTGTCAGACAAAATGCAGTAATATTTCACTTACCTATTTGCAGCCAAGACTACAGGAAGTTGACATATTATAACAGATTAAAAAGGACTGGATTTTTGTTTGTTAGGGAAGTGTCATTCCCTGGTCTGATTTTACCTTCACTCTCAGGGATAGGGAGAGCCAGGATGATAGCCAAACTTCGGTACTTGTCTGTGAATTTTTCACAAAGAGTGTGATACAAGGTGTCCTACATCTTAACATATGTCAAGTGCCACAACCTTGAGTCTCACACTAGGTACAAGTCCTTTCGTATTGGATTAGAAGTTCATCGATCCTACCTGGATTGGTTTGGTCCTTTTTTACTTTGTGCTCGATGGGTACTATGCAAATAGCTTTGTGCTTCTTTGGCACTGTGCAGTGGCTCTTTTTGTATTCCCTTCTCCTAGAATCAGACAGAATCATTAAGCAAAGTCCCATACTTTTTAAAAAATAATCAATGGCATCATTTTTATAGTCTAAAGCTTTGGGGTATGCATTGACATGAGGGCAAATATATTTTAGACTTATATTACTGAGAAGTCAAAAAAGCTAAAGAAAATCTTCTCAATACTGGTTATATGTGCTTCAAATACAAAAAGGAGAAAAAATAAAACTGAAATAATATATTGCACATGCAAGCAAAAGCAATAATAAAGGCTTTTTAAAATAAAAAATATATAGCTTACAATCATTGACACACTGCATCAGTTAAGAAAAGGTAGAATACAAAGGTTTCTCACCCAAAAAATGAGATCCATTTCCTTTTCAAATGTGGCCATGATCCACTGTTTACAAAGTAACAGTTTTTATAAAGAACAATAGTACAACATGTAATGCATATTCAAGAAGTATAAGAATCCCCAGAGTTATAAGAGCCCATTTAATGGCAATAAAAAACAAACCCAGTATCATTAGGATTCACATGAGTCTGCTATATGGCATTTTAAACTAATGGATACTTGTCACAAGTTTTTCAGGTGTAGCAATCTTTCAACCTTGGCTGATATATATTTTTAATCTATTACTGCCATCATTACAAAAATGTGACAGAGGAGTCTAGAAAAGACCAAACCTCTGTACTGTTGTGTTGGGTCTAAAAACATCACCAAGAATCTAGATCACTCTGGTGGGAGGGTAGACTAAGCAGAAGAGTTACAAATGAGATATGCTCCCTCTTGGGAGCCATCCAGGGGTACCATGCCCTGGGATCAACTTCCCAGTTCCTTTGGTTTGAGACTAGTATGTCCCATCCATTCACATTTTTACAAATGCAGAGGTGGGGATTATAATAGTGCTTCATTTCAGCTACTAAAATGGACCCTTTACCTCTTGTTACAAATAATCAGAGGCAGGCAAAATGATCAGAGTTGTCAAAAAAAAATTTAATCATGTCTAAAGACCCGTTAAAATAAATTTAAGATATTTAGCTCATTAAAATTTTTAAAGGCTGTTAGCCAGGTTGAGTCCATGACAATTAACAAATGCAAAATGGAAAAAAGCTGTTTATGGGCTTATTCAATAATATTTGTTCAGTATAGTTATAGGGGAAAGGTAACAGAATATAACAGTAGTTAAAACACAGTAGATTAAAATGATTCAGTGTAACAGAAATGTATTGAATACATTAATATATGCAATTAAAACAACAAAATTAAATCTTAAAACAATCAGCAAAATACAATAAAATACACTTTCATAAAACAATGTAGTCTGAAAAGGCTTAAAATTTTCACCTCCAGTCTCTTTAAAGTTCCTTTCTCTATCCATTCAGATTCCTTTTGTCAGAACTGTGGAATTTCCCATAGTGAGGGAGAACATGGGTTTGAGGACTCTCAAACTGGATGAATCTTAGAGACTGAGCAAACCCAAGTGGCAAAGGGTTGTAGGGAGATGAATTTCTCCCCTGAATCTCAGGCAAGATAAGTGAAAAGATCAGTGCACTCATGAATGGTAGAAGCTATTTGGAATAGGCAAGGTATTGCTCTTTCAAAGAGTATGCCATGCTTGTAATTTACTTCCTGTTTGGAAGAGTAACTTCCTTCTTCCCTTCCTCCCTAAGGTAAAATGCTAGTTTCCCCAGCCACATGGAGAGGGAGTTAGGAGGCTAATTGTTGCCTAAGGAAAATACACCCCAGTTTTTACCAGCTGCCCAGAGAGTGGCTCCAAGAATTCCTGGCTTCTCAGTAACAAAAATCAGTAGCCTAGCAGTCAGGATTGGGGTTGGGATCAGGGTCAAGGCAGAGGCCAATTCAGGAGTAGGAATAGGAGCAGGACCAGAGATCAGGAGTAGGATTGCCAGAGGCAGCAGAAAGGACCTGAGGAACATGGGCTCAAGCAGAGTCCTCTGGCTAAAAATAGCCTGGAAAGCAACCTGGCAAAAAGCAACTCCAAAGAGAGTTCAGAGTTCTCTTGGAGTTTGCAAGGATAGGTGGGTGGGTAGGGTGGAAGAAAAGTCTTGGCAGGAGAAATTTGGCTTAAAAAATTCATCTAGGCTATCTTTTAAAATTGAGAGTTTTTCCTCCAGCTTCTGGTTGCCATCAATGTAAAAATTAAAATTAATCTCAAATAATAAAAGATTATATTTTAGGAGATTTATTAATGATCATTAGCAATCAAGGAATAAAGAGGATACAAAATAAAGAGCATGCCCCCATGGCTGATTAGCCCATTTCAAAATCCACACTCAATACCACACTCACCAACAGGGTAAAAAAAAGGGCAGGACCCTCCATGTTCCCACCTAATATCCCCTGTCTACAGGAAGTATGTAAGGACAGAAAATCAGTGGGCTCCCAGGAAATGTAGTTCGTTTTTAGGATAACCGATTTTTAGTTATACACTACATAGTTTTGTTTTAGTCATTTCTGTTGTGTCCAATTCTTTGTGACCCAATTTGGGGTTTTCTTGGCAGAGATATTAAAGCAGCTTGCCATTTCCTTCTCCAGCTCATTTTACAGATGAGAAACTGAGGCAAATAAGATAAAATGGCTAGTCACACAAGTAGTAAATGTCAGAAGTCAGATTTGAATTCAGGAAAATGAGCTTTCCTGACCTCAGTCCCTGAACTCTATCCTCTGTGACACCCAGCTACTCTATCAATACAATAGAATATAAAATATTAGAGGGCAAGGAATGATTTTGTATTCACCATGTCTAGCATTATGTCTTTCATTTAATAAATGCTTTTTTGATTAATTTGCAAGTTGCCAAGGCTACTGATAAGCATTTTGAAGGAGGAAATAAGGAGGAAATGAACAAGTAGTTATTAAATGCCTTTTATGAGCCAGGCATTGTGTTAAGTTCTTTACAAATATAATCTCATTTGGGGCAGCTAGGTGGTGCAATGGGCAGAGCACTGACTGAGCCTAGAGTCAAGAAGACCTGAATTCAAATCTTACTTCAGATACCTACTAGCTGGGCAGGTCATTTAATCCTGTTTCCTCAGTTTCCTCATCTATAAAATGAAATTGAAAGGCATATAGCAGACTGCCCTAGTCTATTTGCCAAGATAACCCCAATTGTGGTCCTGAAGAGTCAGGCACAACTGAAAAACAGTTGAAATAGCATCTACTTTCCAGGTTTATTGTGAAGATCAAATGAGATGATTTTTGAGATATTTTTAACATAAAACATATTTGTTACAAGATTTATTCCATTATTGTTTTTTAAAGAGTCATTACAACTTAAGAGCAAAAATGTCCAATAGCACAAGATTAGGCTGTTTTCCTTCTCTCTTCCCAGAGAGGATGGCCCCTGTCTTCCTACTCATGAATAAATTTCCAGCAGCAATAGGAAAAGGCCTCAGTAGCATGGGTAGAACTGAAAATTTTAGTGGCAGTATTGTTTGCATCCTATCCTTTGTCCTGTTTATCCTGAAGTCTTAGTCCCATTGGTTTCATTTCTGTGCTGTAGGGCCATTTTAGCTTCTATCTCATCTGCCTCTATCCTTGCCACAGGAGGAGGTGGCAGGGCATGATAGAAATAGCATTGACTCTGGAATCAGAGGACCAGGGTTCAAATCTTGCCTCTGATTTCAAACACCTATTTGTAATCTTATAAGACTGATTAACCTTCACACTGGCCCAGAGAAGGTCATGCATGGATTGGGGAGGCATCCCACACAGAATCCAAGTCCATAACCCTTTCAACTATAACACCACCTTGTTTGTAGGGGTAGGCTAGTGTCAACAGCAGGTCTAAGGCAAGAGAAAGAGAGGGAGAAAGGAAAAATTGGAATGATATACTAGGAAATCACTAACTCTGGAGTCAACGTGCCTTAATTCAATTTTTGCCTTGGGTGCTTACTACCTTTATGACCCTGATCTTAGTCTTGTTGGACTTGAGTTTGCTCATCTATAAAATGAGGAAGTTAGACCAGATGGTCTACAAGCTTCCTTCCATCTCGAAATTTATGATCCTATGAATAGAGAGAATAGGAAAAGAAGGAAAATGTGAGAGAAAGGCAAGGGATAAAGCTATCCATGATAGTGTCAGAGTTCAACCATTGGCCAGCTTACTTAACTCTTGGTGATGACTGTGTCATCATCACTTGCCTAAAACGATTGTAACTGACCTTGACCGTACTCCATATTTTTTCCTTTCTCAAATCTTTCAAGTCTGCAAAGTTACCAAAGATTTTTGTCGTAGGTAATATGTTCTGAATTTTTATTCCTTTCTCACTGATTATGATGCTCCTGGGGACAGTAGCAGTTGCCATCTGTAAAGAATTCATCATAATGCTGCAACAGAAATACAACTAATTTTAGCCTCAAATGTTGAATTGCAATGAAAGTTAAGTTTCTGAAGAGGTAGAGGATTATGCCCCTTGTGGAAAAAACCACCTAGGAAGGAAATGTGACAATATTTGAGAAAAAAAATCCCAGAAAACAAAACCTTTCAACCTTGAATTCAGACTAAGTAGAACAGCTGAGGACCCATATGAGCCATGGTCTGTCTCATTCATTTCAAAGTATCTGTCAGCATTTTCCCAGAAACTTTAAAGCACAGTGATAAGCAAGTAAAAAGTCTTGGAGTCGTCTGAGTGCTATGAAAGATGCCAAGCAGACTCAAGTGGCCCAGAGTATACCTCTCTTATAAACACTGAGGCATCGCTTTTTATTCTCAACCAGAACCATAGAGAGGAGGGCCAGTGAACTCTGGAGGAAGCGAAACTTTGATGCCTGGGCTCCTTCAACAGCACCGTAGAACTGCAGGACAAATTCCTCCTTCTCCTGAACTTGGCCTAATGACTTCTTATCTTATTTTCACATAGTAAATTATAAAGTTGATTTGAGGCCAGATTTGAGCATTTCTTTCCCCCGGGATGATATGAACTGCTTGCCTTGGGTGCCAAAAAAAGGTTACTTGCAGCCTTTGGCTCTTTGGGATAGCATGAACCTGACAAGGTGGAAGGTTCAGATCTCTTCTGTAAATGAAAAACACCAAGCCACAATTCAGTGTAATATCAGCAGCTAAGTAGACGTCAGGGCGAAGTTAGTTTAGTATGCAGCAGCATGGAAACTTCTGCCTCCTTGATACTGAATATTTTCTTAGGGAGGCCCCTAATAGCAATCTAAGGCTTTCAGAAAGCAAGGCATCTGTCTTTAAAGTCTTTGGCATATTAATCAACACAGCAAGATGAAAGTCCTGGCAAGTGGAAGAAATGAAATTTTCAACCTCACACCAGTCATTCAGATCATATCAAAGACAAATCCAAGATGTGCCTACCTCTGGTCCAACAATCCCCCCAATACAATGTGTAGGATTTTAACATTTTAATCCAGTGGGTTTGAACTATAGAGTTGAAAAATATCCAAATCCCAGGTTCTCTTGCTCCAAAATCAAAAAACTTGGAAGATTAAAATACAAGTGAAGAGGGAGTCCTACTTTCAGGTATAATTTTGAAATCAAGGGCAGTTTTTTTAGGGTATTATTTTTTTATTTCACTAGTATAGGGAAAATATGATAGCTAATACCTAATAATAGTTAATGTTTATATAGCACTTAGTATGTGATAATAGAATTACTAGCTCTTTACAATTATTATTCTATTTAATCCTCACAGCATCCCTGAAAGGCACATGCTATTATTATCCTCATTTTATAAATAAGTAAACTGAGGCATAATCAGGTTAAGTGGCCTACCTAGGGTCATAGAACTACTAAGTGTCTGAAGATGGATTTGAACTTGGGTCCTCTTGACTACAGGACTAGCGGTCTGCCCACTATACTACCTAAATGCTGGTAAGAAAGCTCTCTACCAATTCCAGCTCAACAATCTCAAATTTATCATCCGAGAGAGTTCCCCAGGTCACTGAGATACTAGTGACTTGTCCAGAGTCATTTAGCCAGTATGTCATATGTGTCAGAAAAGGAACTTGAACCTAGGCTGGCCTGACTCCAAGGACAGTTCTCCATCAACTATGCAACACTGCTTCTCCATTACTTTTTCTCTGCATTTAGGTCCAGACAAGTCTAGAAACTTAGAAGAAATGTGATCCTTTACATAATAATGGGATTGCTCATATCCTTTCCATTATTGTAAAGCCCAGCTGGTCATGATTCAGTAAAAAGATCAGCCTTTGAATCTTTAAATACAGTGGCTCTGTCACAGCAGCCAGAAACTTTCATGGAGTATGGCATTACACACATATTCCCAGGATATTGTTTTACAGGTGAAATTTGACTTCTGGTCCCATGTACCAAGTCACACTCCAGATTCCTTGGAAATTTAATCTGGCCCTAAAATACACATGTGCACAGAGGTAGTGATAGCATGAATATTTTTCCAGAATAGGAAAGTCTTATTGTATTAGGGAAAGAACACACCAAAGCCCTTTTTTCTTTTGACTGCCTGTGAGAGAATGGGCTTTGACAGAGTGATCTGTTGAAATATATCTGCCAATTTTCCCAGATTGGTTTTTTTTTAACTAGGGCAAGTCTACTAAAATTACATTGGAAATTTTTCAACATACACTTGAATCAAAATTGGACCTTTATAGACTTACCTAAAAAGAATTTGAAGGTTTGTTTTTAGGGGATGGAATTTTTATGTTTCTATTTAAATTTTCAGATAAAGGGCAGGTATTACTCTATTATATATGGCTGTATTCTTCCTCACCTCCTCTCCTGGAATTTTAGAAGGTTTAAGCTGAATTACTCACCAATATACACACATGCATGCACATATATACCTTTTGTAGATTTGTAAGAATGATATCCAGTCAAGTAGCTGACATTTTTTTATTTTAAAAAAGCAACATATTCAAATGGGTGCTAAAAGACTGTCTGCCCTTTGATCCAGCCATAGCACTGCTGGGTTTGTACCCCAAAGAGATAATAAGGGAAAAGACTTGTACAAGAATATTCATAGCTGCGTTCTTTGTGGTAGCAAAACATTGGAAAATGAGGGGATGCCCTTCAAATTGGGGAATGGCTGAACAAATTGTGGTATCTGTTGGTGATGGAATACTATTGTGCAAAAAAAAAAATAAAGTGGAGGAATTCCACGGAGACTAGAACAACCTCCAGGAAGTGATGCAGAGCAAAAGGAGCAGAACCAGGAGAACATTGTACACAGAGACTGATACACTGTGGTACAATCGAAGGTAATGGACTTCTCCATTAGTGTCAGTGCAGTGTCCCTGAACAATCTGGAGGGATCTATGAGAAAGAACACTATCCACATCCACAGGAAAAACTGTGGGAGTAGAAACACAGAAGAAAAACAACTGCTTAATCACATGAGTCGAGGGGATATGGCTGAGGATATAGACTCTAAATGAACATCCTAATGCAAACACCAACGACATGGAAATAGGTTCTGATCAAGGACACAAGTAATACCCAATGAAATTGCACCTTGGCTGTGGGAAGAGTGGGGGGAGGGGAAGGAGGGAAATAATGTGATTATTGTAACCAAGGAATAAGGTTCTAAATTGACTAAATAAATTAATTCAAAAGCAAAAAAAAGCAGCATATTTAATATGTGCTAAACACCTATAACTAGATAATCTACCAAAAAGTATAATAAAATATTTATTAAATAACTACTGAATGAATGAAAAAGCATTTATTAAATGCCTTCAGTGTGCCAAACACTATTCTAGTCACTGGGGATAAAAAATATCAAAACAAAAATAATCCTTCCCCTCATAAGTGAATAGTGGTCAAGGAGGAGTACTTTGGCACTTTGGTCCAGAAGGTTCCTGGGATGATGAATGGGACTACATTGAAATATACTTGGCCTGCACCATTCAAGAATAATTGCAGAATTGATTTGATCATGGCACCATAACTGAAGAGATGGAGGTGTGTGAGGAACATCTAATCCAATTTTTTTATTTCTCTGATGGTACTGAGAAGGACCAAGGAGAGGTAATGGCTTTGAGGCCACATAACTAATCAATGGTGAAGCTGGGATAGAATCACCAACCCACACTACCAGCAACCAATCCCCAATGACCAAATCCCAGCCCTAACTGTCATCAAGCCTCCACAGTCAGCAATGGACCCCTCCCCCAACTGTCAGCAACTGTTAGGCCAACCAACTCATACAGGGCCCCTTTTATAACCTTCCCCTACCTCACTTCCTGTCTCTGTGGTTTCTACTTCCTGTCGCAGTGAGCTGGTTAATCCCTACACATCTCTATGGTAAGAGAACCTCCAAGTCCTATTAAATTAGAAAAGGAATTAATAATTCCTTTTTACAGGAGTAAAGGGAATCAAACACTTCCCAGCCGTGTGACCCTGGGCAAGTCACTTAACCCCCATTGCCTAGCCCTTCCCACTCTTCTGCCTTGGAGCCAATACACAGTATAGACTCCAAAATGGAAGGTAAGGGTTTTTAAAAAATGGCTCTCCAAGCCCTGGACCTGCACCTGGCAACATAGCAAAATGTACCAAGAAGGTCAGAATTGTTGGTAAATATGGAACATATTATGGTGCATTTCTCAGGAAAATGGTGAAGAAAATTGAAATTAGCCAGCACACCAAGTATACCTGTTCCTTCTGTGGCAAGACCAAAATGAAGAGATGTGCTATGGGTATCTGGCATTGTGGATCATGTATGAAAACAGTAGCGGGTGGTGCATGGACCTATAATACCATCTCTGCAGTCACAGTCAAATCTGCCATCAGAAGACTGAAGGAATTGAAAGACCAGGAAAAGCTTTTACTTAACAAATTTCTGTAGCCCAAAAGTTCATCAATAAATTGGTTAATTTATGTAATAAAAAAATTCCAGTTGAGAGTGCCTTCTCCTCTGAGATTATGTCCCCTCTCTTCTGTATTTTTCTTGTATGCATCTAGTTATTTTACGTTTTTTTCTTTCATTAGGATATAAACTTCTACCAGAAACTTTTTTTTGCTTTTTTGTGCTTAATAAATGTTTTTTTTTTAATTTTAAAAGAAAAGGTGGTTGACAAGGAGGTTATGAAGGTGAGTTGAGAAGAAGAAATGAATTAAAGAAGTATTGAGGGCGCAATTAGGTGGCTCAGTGGATTGAGAGCCAGGCCTAAAGACAGGAGGTCTTAGATTCAAATCTGATCTCAGATACTTCCTAGCTGTGTGACCTTGGGCCATTGTCTAGTCCTTACTGCTCTTTTGTCTCAGAACCAATAAACAGTATTGATTTTAAGTTGGAAGGGAAGAGAAATTTAAAAAAAAGAATGATTAAAGTTTTTTCTTAAATAGTGTTCTTGGAGAGGCAGTAAAATAATCTGTAGAACAGAATCCTGGGGTTATTTATGAGATGTTGTTTCTGATCTTCAAAAAGTTTACAGTCTTGGGAGAATAAGTTGCCAACCCAAAGAGCAATAGTACCTTATGTCACATAAAGCTTTAGAAGGTTATTAAAAAAAAAAAAAGTACTTTTTGGGGTCTAAGGGTGAAATTCATTCAAAAACCAGTTTCATAATTAGCATATCAAAAAAACTAGAGGTTGTTTTGCATAGTTGTTATAGTATCACCTTTGGAGTTTAGAAGACCTAAGTTCATGGACTTCTGGATTGTGTGATCTGTGACAAGTAGTTTAACCTTTCAGAGTCCACGAGAGTTTTTAAGACCATAAATTGCAGGTGATTTGCCAATCTGAGGCAATGGAAAGAATTCTCCAAAATGATGAAATCACAAGTCAAGACTAAAACAAAACAAAACAAAAAAAACTTTATAAGCAAGAATTATTGTAAAGAGAGAAGTTTTCCTCCAAAAGAAAATGGCATGATTTACATTGGGAAACATGTATTTAGGATTTCTTAAACCTCAGTAGGTTGGTTGACCAGGACGTTGAAGAGATTTTCATTCCATCTCAGACTCCTTGGACCGCAATTTGTCATTGCAAATATCATCTTGTCAGACCAACACTCGGCAATACTAAAGGCTAAAATTAGTTTTTGAAGGGGAAATGATAGCTTGCAAAATGGTCTAAAAGACCAATCTCTAGAACAGTTTAAGCAAGGGCTGATTGTTAGTCAATAATACTGGTCCATAAATTGGAAACATATGGATAATTCTCTCTAGACATCCCAAAGATTTCCATTTAGTATTATAAAACTGTGGTGATAGACGAGTGTGGCCAGATGTTTTCCTCTTTTATTCAGGCAAACTTCCCTAAGGAGAGAGCCCATGGGGAGATTCTCCAGTCCAGATTTCCCATAGATAAACACTTGGAAGAACCATTGCCAATCATGGTCTTCGAACTCCCAGATTTATTATGTGAGTTGATGGATACTCTGAGACTACAGCACTCAGAAAGCATTCCAGAAGACCCTCGTTACTTCAAAGATTATACCAATTAATAGATATTAGGTAGTTTTTGCACTCCACTCACTTATCAGTCTCCCCACTGCTAACTTTATAAGGAAGCAAGCAAGCTTGGATACCTATTGGAATGGATTCAAGGATACAGAGCAAAAAGGTCTGGCTGGTGAGAAGGTGAAAAGAGAAGACTGAATCTCACTCATGTCTAGCCTATCCTTGCCAATACCTCACTGCTCCACTAGCAATGAACAAGCTGGGAGAAATTGTTGGAATTAGCCCAACCAACGAACATTGAGGCAAATAACAACTGGAGAGTGGATTTGGTGATCATGAAAACTGTTAGGGGAGAAATAACAGAACTGAGGAATAGCTCCAGTTCCCAAACACCTCCCGCCCCTGTTCAGAGATTAGCCCTCTCCCAAGAGGCCATAAATTAAATCACAGAATTAATTAATCAGATATGTTGTATTTCTAGCAATCCATTTCCAAAAGAAGTAGCTATATGGAGCTAAACAAACTCAACTGTGTCTTTCCTATAACTTTTAGCTTTGGAGATTGTCTATATACTGTTTTGAGTAGCCTGGATCTAGGAGAAGCTATGAAAAGCTTTCACATGCAGCCATGTGATGAATGTTCTGTCTATAGTATTTAGTCCTTTCATTGATTCCATTAAAAAAATAAAATAAAATGCTATATTTAATCATACCTTTTTGCCAAGGTCATGTGACTAAGGCTCAGAGAAATAGTGTATATTCTGTGATGAATGTGGAGTTTTCTAGAAGGTGAGTACTCATAGCTATTCTGACTGGGTAAATCTACATTAACAATCCCACTTCAACCACACATAAAGACGGTCATACCTTTGATCTTGACATCACCAACATGGACCACTTTCATTTTTTGTGAACTCTGAATTTCCTTTATCTGATCACAATCTGCTGTCATTCTTCCCTTCCCACTGTCTTGAGATCCCAAGCCTTACCAAGTCCCCTAATTTATTATTCATTAACCTCTTAATTCCTACCCAGGTCATTACTTCTGCACTTGACTTCATTCTCTTCCTTTCCCCATCTTAAACCTTTGATGAACCAATTCAACTCTCTACTTGTCTCTTCTTTTGAGTCTCTTGCATCTTTACCCTACTCAAAATCTTGTCTTACCAAACATCTAGATTACTGGATTACTCCCACCATATCTTTGTTTCTACTCATCTGCTACTGAACAAAGCTAGAGAATAATCAAGAAACCATACTGACTGATCCACTACAAATTTAGGTTACATATCTTGACTAGGTCATCATAGCAGCAAGGCAATCCTTTTATAGCTCCCTAATTGACTCAAATAATATAATAATATTTGTAAAGTCTCTCAAATAGACTCAAATAATATAATATTTGCACAGTGTTTGGCTTGTAGTAGGTACATATAAATGTTTTGCTTCTTTTCAGCACTCGTACTACCTCATTCACCACAGAAGTTATTCCAAACCTTTTCATCCCTTCTCAAACCTCCCATAGATCTCCCTCTCCTCCTCCTCTCAGCTAAAAAAATTTAAGAAAAATAACTGAGAGTGCCTTATCCTCCCCTCCTCTTCATTTCCCACTTCCCAGATGCCTTATGCCACTTTCACCTTCACTCCTGTTACATACATGTTACATATGACCCTTTTTTTGCCCAGGTAAACTTCTCTTTCTGTATAAATAATCCCATCCCTTCTGCCTTCTCCAGCAGATGATCTCTGCTATCATTCCCATTCTCTCACTTATCTTCAATCTTTTCCTTTACATCACCTACTTCCCAACTGCTTACACACATCCATATTTCTCCCAAACTCAAAAAACCTTCATTTATTCCATCCATCTACCCTAGTTATCCCCCTCTCCTTTTGTATGGCTAAACTCCTTGAAGAGGCAGTCTTTGATAGAGAGCACCCCTTCCTTTTCTCTCACTCTTTTCTCATCTCTCTGCAGTTTGACTTCCAATCTCTTTATTCTACCAAAACTGTTCTTTCCAACTTACCAATGCCAAATGTAATGGATTTTCTCAGTTCTCATCTTTCTTGACCTCTCTGCAGCCTTTGACACTGTCAATCACCTTCTTCTCCTTGATATTTTCTTCTCTCAAAGTTTTCCTAACACTATTCTAGCCTCGTGTTCCTATCTCTGGCTGCTCCTTCTCAGTCTCCTGGGTGAATCTTTATCAAGGTCACACTTGCTAACTATGGATGTCCCCTGAAACTCTCTCCTGGAACTCTTTCTCCCACTACACCATTTCACTCAATCATATCATCAATTCTTATGGTTTCAATTATCACATGTATATTGATGATTCTCAAATCTATTTAATCAAGCTCTAATGTCTCTGCTGACCTCCAGATTTCTCTCTCTCTCTCCAACTGACTATTATTCTCAAACTGGATATCTCATAGACATCCTAAACTCAATATGTCCAAAACTGAATTCATTATCTCCTCCCCCAATCCCTTCCTCTTCTAAATCCTGTGATTACTGTCAAAAGCACAGCCATCTTTCCAGATACCCAGGCTCAAAACCTTGGTTTCATGCTCAAATTCCTCATTCTCTCTCCCTACCCATACCTAATCTGTTACTAAGTCTTGTCATTTCTTCTTTTGTAACATCTATTGCATATGCCCCCTTCTCTCCTCTGACTGCCATCATCCCAGTAGAGACCTTCATCACCTCACAAATGGACTATTTCAATAATCTGCTGATTAGTCCCCTATGTCAAGCTTCTTCCCACATTCTCCATTCATAGCTGTCAAACTGATCTTCCTAAAGCAGAGGTCTGATATGTCACCCTCAATAAATTCCAATGGCTCTCTATCACCTCCAGGATCAAATATAAAATCTTCTGTTTGACATTCCAAGAAAGTCCTTTATAACCTGTCATTCCCACCCCCAACAGCTTTCCAATCTCCTTACATCTTATTTTTTTCCATATGTTCGATAGTGTCATAACATTGGCTTCCCTGCTGCCCTTTGTACCATTCTCCCAATAGTGGGCATTTCCACTGGCATCTCTCATACCTGGAATGTTTTCCCTCCTCATCTCCACCTCCTAGCCTCTTTGTCTTTCTTCAAGTGCCAGCTCAAATCCAATGTTTTGGAAGAAGCCTTTCCCAATCCCCCTTAATGCTATCACCTTTCCTCTATTGATTATCTTCAGTTTATTCTGTAATTTATCTTGTTTGTATTTAGTTGTTTCATGTTGTCTCTCAAATTAGAGCCTTTACTCCTTGAGAACATGGGCTGTCTTTCACTTACCTTGTATCTTTTTTTTAGCACAGTGCCTGGAACACAGTAGGAACTTAATTAATGCCTAACTAATTAGTTTCCTGCTTCTAAGTCTTTTCTTCCCCAATTCATCCTGTGCACCAATGTGGCATTAATTTCCTAAAATACATTTTTCACCACATCTGTTCCTTGATAAACAAGATGCAAAAGATCCTTATTTATTATGGAGAGAAAGGGGGGAGGAAGGGAGGAAGACTGCAAATGTCTTTCTATTAGCCAATCATCAATAATTTATCAAGTTCCTACTACATGCATGCCAAGCAGGGTGCTAGGCACTGGTGTTGAAACTTACATCTCTTCCCTTGGAATACCATAGCTTCCTAATTGATCTTCCTCTGCCTCCTCTTCCTGGTTTCTCTCCACTTCAACCCATCCTCCATACAGCTATCCAAATGGCTTTACTGTCACTCCCCCATTCATTTAAGCTAGAGTAAAAGAAAAACACCTTCCCAACCTTGACCAATATACCATTCCTTTGCCTGTTTCTTGGCCTTTCTTTGCATTGCTTGTCCCTCATGCCTGGAATACAATCCTTCAATTCTATCTCTTAGATTCTCCGGTTCCACTCAAGACTTAACTTGATCACTACCTTCAACATGAAAACTTTCTTGATATTTATACCAGGTTCCCAAAATTACCTTTTACTTATTTTGTAAGCATCCATCTCTACATCTATATCTGGGACAGCTAAGCAGCACAGTAGATAGAGAACCAGACTTGAAGTCAAGAATTATACTAGTTTTGAGACCCTGGCCAAGTTCCTTAACCCTGTTTGCTTCAGTTTCCTCATCAGTCAAATGACCTGGAGAAGGAAATGGCAAACCACTCCAGTATCTTTACCAAGAAAACCCACAAAAAGATCACACAAGGGTCACAAAGATGGACACAGCTAAAAAATGACCAAACAACATATCTAGATCTATATGTTGTCTTCCCCAATAAAATGTAAATTCCTTTAGGGAGGGATTTTTTACCTCCATCTTTGGATCCCCAGTACTCCTGCACCTAACACATAGTAAGCATTAAATAAATTATTGTTGATTGATTGAAATACAGCTTGCCTTCCATATTAGACTGTGAGTTCCTTAAGAGCAAGTATACTGCCCTTACACATAATTGTGTCTCTTTTGATGTTTGTTGATTGGCACAGGAGACACTTTGATTGTCAGTGTTATTACTATGTTCTGGGTCTACGCTGAGCACAAGAGAAAACTGATCCCTGTAAAAGTACATCAAAACAGAGCCTTGGGATAAAACATGGAAGATTGAATGGCAGTTTGGTCCACCATCTGACATTCAATCTAACTTTTCTCTCGTTTAGTTAATGTCTTTATAATAACTTTCACTGACTAATGAGAATATGGCAACCCTCATTATTGACTAATTAGAATAATTAAATCTTTTTTCACATCCATTTTCCTATTTTTAGACTGACGTTTAGACTTGAAATTTCACAAACAGTTGAAGAGGAGAAAAAACAGCATCAGCTCTTCTTTAAAACATACTGTGTGAGTTATGTTATGAATGTCGGAACCAAGGGCATTGGTGTGTCTAGGCCACCCACACCATCATGCAGAAACCTCAAAAATGTCGCTTACAGGAGGTCAGAGCTACACAAACACTGGACTTAATTAAGGTAATCAGTATAGAAAGATCCCTTCCCCTCTCCCCCAATGGAAAAGGAAGGAAGATAATTACCAGAAATACTATTATTCTTCACTATTTGGGGTGAAACCAAACAGATTGAACTAATGAATATAGTTACCAAAGAAAAATGTTTTAAATTCCAAATAAAAATGTCAAGCTTCATTTAACCAATATTTTCTCTAGTAAATACTTTTCCTGCTTGTGTGTGTAATAAATTTTCTCCTTTATGTTCAGCATTTTACAGGAAATTTTTAGAAGGAAGCCCCCTTCCTCCTGGTAGATTTGAATTTTTACATAATTAAAATAACTCATACAAACTGTGGTTGCAGGGCAAAACATTTTGCCTTTATTCTCTGGTTTAGAGTATACACATAAACTTGGACTAGGATTTTAAGAGAGTAAAATAGGGTATAACAAAAACAACACTAAAGAGAGTCAGGAAACCTAAATGTTAATTCTCTTTTTACCTGTGTGACCTTGAGAAAGTCCATTTGAGCTCTTTAAACATCAGGGTAGAGAGATCATGATGTCAGTGGAAGAATATTGAACGCTAACCCTGGGAGGTGGTGCTCTCCTATCTCTTACAAGCCATGTATACTATCTATCTCTGCCCTAAAACAAAGTCATCTAACCTTTCTAGGTCTCAATTTATTTATCTGAAAAAATCGGGAATTTTTGGATTAGAATTAAATGACTTCTAAACTCTACCTCCTAGGACTGTTATTCCTTTCCTTTTTTGCAGAAGAGTTAAAAGGATGGACCTGGCATTGAGAACTACTGGAAGATGAGAACTTTCTAGGCTTCTTCCTGCCTCGATAGTTCCAATGATCTGAGTCATTCTTACATCAGTGTCACTTCCCGTCGATGTGGGTATTCTCTCCACTGGTACAAATTGAAGCCTATCCGTGCCTTTTCATACTGTGTGATTCTTATATATGGTCTCCTATGGAGACTTACGTAACATACTGCAGGCATTCCTCTAGGTCCTTTCGCATGTACGGAGTACCAATGGAGCATGAAGGCTGCCCATCTGTCACCCCTTTCTTCTTCCACATAAATGGTTCACCTCCTCTTCTGAGCAAATGTCCTCAGTGATAACCTGTTTGCCACTTTTTCAATGTAGGTCATAATTGGAAGTATTCTGTAGATTATTTGTGCCCACCATACGTCTCACCATTGTGCTTTGGGTCACCCAAGACTCAAATTCCTACTCTAAAACCTCATTGTGGTATGGAAGGGACCCTGAGTTCCCAAAACCTACACCAGCACAGCCCAATCTGCAGTTGATTCCATCACATTGGAAAGATTTTGAGATGGATCCAAGTAACAGAATAAGGTTGCTGTCCAACTCCAAACAAGCTAAGAACACATCACCAGTAAGGGTGGAATTCTTTGGCCACAATGATACATGAGTTTCTTCTCTCTCTGGGCCTGAAATCAAGAAGATCTGGGTTAAAATCTGGCTTCAGACATTCACAAACTGTGTAGCCTTGGGCAAGTCACTTAACCTTGTTTGCCTCAGTTTCCTCATCTGGAAAAAAATGAACTGGAAAAGGAAATGGTAAACCATTCCAGTATCTTTTGCCAAGAAACACAAAGAGTAGGATGTGACAACCAACTGAACAACAAGAGCAGGCTGGTTTTGGGCAGTGAGTGGTTGTTGCTGGAGAGGAGTGATTATTCCTGCTCCCCTCATTACACCCCGGGCTTCATACACAGTTAGCTTCTCTAGCAGCAGGTGAACCAGTTTGGCCTCCTTAAAAAAGGAGTTTGGGAGTTTGGGGGTTTTTTGCTGCTGTTATTTAAATGATAAAGAGGTTTGGCTTGGGAGGAGATGGATTTAGAAGCTTCACCCTAGTTATTGCTGACCTGGGGGCAAAAAGCCTTTCTGTTTCAATTGATAATTTTCTGTGATATTTACAGAGGCAATGTTTGCTATCCTCATAACTTTGAAATTTTGCACTTCTTAATCCAGTATTATTAAAGTTGTTTTCTATTTTTTATGATCTTAGATATTCATTATTACATTTTAAACCTTTGTCATGGGAGAAACTAGCCAATAAAGACCCAGTCCTTAAAGTATACACCAGAGGTGTCAAACACTCCACTGCAACCCTCCAGAGTATTACTAGAACCAGATTAAAATATAATTGGAAAATAACAATAACAATAATTAATATTTATATAGTGCTTACTATCTGCCAGGTAGACTTCTAGGTAGCACAAATGAATAGAGAGCTGACCTGGAGTCAGGAAGATTCTTCTTCCTCAGTTCAAATATGTCCTCAGATAATTAGTAGTTGTCCCTGGGCAAATCATTTAATCTTGTTTGCCTCAGTTTCCTTACTTGCAAAATGAGTTGGAAAAGGAAATGGCAGACTACTCTAGCATTTTTGCTAAGAAAGAAACCAAATGGGGTTATGAAGAGTCCGGCATGACTGAGACAACCATACAACAAAATGTGCAAGGCATTGGGCTAAACATTTTACAAATATAATCTCATTTGATCCTCGAGACAATAATCCTGGGAGGAAGGTGATACTAATATCCCCATTTTGCAGATGAGGAAACTGAGGCAAACAGGTTAAAGTGGCTTACCCAAAATCATATAGCCAGTGAGGGCCTGAAGCCATATTTGAACTCAGGTCTGCCAGCTCTCTACCCACTGCATCATCTAACAAATAAATAAAAATGCAGTATTACAGAGTATTAACGTGTTTTTTTTAAGTCAATATTCATCCAGCAGGAATCCTTATGTATGGATTAGTAGCCCCAGTTCTATTTGAGTGTGATATCACTGGTATGTACTATATTCTTCACCTGGTATCAACCCACATAGAGGCTTGATGAACTTGCTGATGGAAGGGCATGGTAGAGGGCCCCCTCTATCCCAATTCGGGGTCATATTTCCTTTCAGCTCACTGCATGGTGACAAAAAAAGCCTTTTTACTGCTTACTAAACCAAAACTAAATTATGTACAAGAAGCTTAAGGAGATGCAAGCTTTCTCTCCCATCTCTACAAGGTCCTGAAGGAAGGAGAAGAAGAAACATAAATAGCCTCCTAGTGGGGAAAAAGATGCTAGCTGCCTACTCTTCCTACCAGGGTACCATATGGCCATGAACAATTTCCGTTTGTCTCTTCTGGGTTTATTTTTCCTGATCTTATATGTGAATGAGTTTTAGAGAAAGACAAACAGGCAAGATTACAATGAACTTCAAAAGGACAGAAGATGCAAAAGAGTTCTAGCAATTGTAGCTGAGAGCAGAAGTCAGCTGATTCCAGTGAGGAGCCAGCCCTAAGGGGCAGCCTAACTGACCCAGGCTAGCAACAAAGACCTGATGGCTAAGACATTGACCAAACACTCCCAGAAATGAATTATCACTGTAAGTTAGTCTTCTCTATCTAGGGACCAATTGGGGTAGAGTTGAGAAAATATTCAAGGTTTGGAGAAAGATTTTTATACTTCTAACCTTTGAATAATTTTTCAGAAAACATCCCTTTGCAAGTGTTCATGGATGTCCATTGATATTCTGAAGGGACCAACTAGTCCAATTGATACAGGGAGATGTTAAATTGGAGGATGGAGACAACAGATGAGAGTTCATGAACAAGAGTATTGAACATTCCTCCCAATCCCTCAGGGTTACCCCTAAGACACCTGAGGGGAGAGCCAAGCTCTGAGTATCCAACGTGCCACTACCAGTGGGATTGACAGAGTAAACCCAGAGCCTGTACTTCAACTGAACATATTCAAAGTCTGGCCTAATTAGATTTTTCTACAATTCACAACTATCATTTGTAATTCTGTACTGAGAACAAGTCTAATCTCTCTTCTATATTCCAAGCCTTTAAATACTTGAAGATTTGAATCAGAGGAGCATACTTTCTATACTACATTTATGATAGGAATTAAAATATCATCAATTTAGAGCTTGAAGGAACTTCAGCGATCCAATACAAACCCTTCATCCCCCCCCCTAAATGTTATCTTTATTTATTTTATTCCACTAACAAATTTATACATAAGTTTTCCAAAGTTATATGTTTCATGTTGTCTCCCTTCCCTCTTCCCTGTTCCCTCCCCCCTCCAGGAGTTGACAAGCTTCCACTGCCAAACACTTCATTTTATAGATGAAGAAACTGAGGCCCAAAGAAGTTAAGTGACATACTAGTTAACACAAATTTACTATTTCAAACTCATTGTTCTTTCCATTCTACCATACTAATTCTCCCTCATGTTGTCCCTAAGTTTCTCTTTCTCTAGATAAAAAACTCAAATTCCTGCAATTGATTCTTATGTGGCATTATTTTGAGACATTTTTTTAAAAATGAAATTAATTTTCTAATTAATTTTTTATTTATTTTTGACATCCTTTTCATTTTAAATCCTGAGCTCCAAAATGCCCTCTTTCCTCCCATCCCCTCCCTTACCCACTGAGAAGGCAAGCAATGATATTGATTATGGAAAGAATATTTTTCATATAATCCATATTTTTTAAATGCACAAAGAATAAAGTTAGAAAATTATACTTCAATTTGCACTCAGAGTTTATCAGTTCTCTCTCTGGAGATGGATAGCATTTTTTTCACCATGAACCCTCTGGAATTGTCTTGGATCACTGTCCTGGACTAGAGAATCCAAGTCTTTCACAGTTGATCATTATTATAAAATTGCTGTTACTGTACACAATGATCTCCCAATTCTTCTCATTTCCCCTACATCAGTTCATTAAGGTCTTGTCATGTTTTTCATCATTTTTTATAGCACAATAGCATTCCATCATAATCACATGTCAATACTTGTTCAGCCATTACTTAGTTGATAAGTATCTCCTTGATTTCCAATTCTTTGTCAACACAAAAAGAGCTGCTATAAATATTTTTGTATATATAAGAAGATTTTTTTCCTTTTTCTTTGATCTCTGAGATATAGACCCAGTAATGATATTGATGGATCAAAAATTTTATAGTCTTTTGGGCATAATTTCAAATTGTCAACCAGAATGGTTGGACCAGTTCACAACTGTACCAACAGTTCATGGGTGAACCTATTTTTTCATTCATTCCCTCAATTTTGAGATTTTTCATCATTTTAATTACCCTGGTTTGAATTCTTTTTAGTTTATCAGCATCCTTTCTAAAACATGACACCCAGAATTGAACATCATACACCAGCTACTTTTGACTTCCCTAGTCCTAGACACTATATCTCTCAATGTAGCCTAAGGCTACCATATCACATTTTCCATTTACATTGATTTTGTGATCCCCTATTACCCCGAATCTTTTTCAAATGAAATGCTGTCAGGTTGTGATTACTTTTTCTTGTAAAGCTGATCTTAATGCTTTATTATTAACTTAATATTAAGCATCAACACAACTAATTGAATTTGCTTTATAAATAATTTATATTTAAATTAATTTCAGCATATAAAATGTCATAGCTTTTTAGTCACCCCTTTCTTATTTGCCCATTTGTTATTATTCATTCTTCTACCTATTAGCATTTAATCTTTTCATCTGGTTCTGCTTTCTTTTTAGTTTTGCATTACTTCACGAAGGTATTTTTTTCAGTTTTAGGTGTATTCCTCAATTGTGCTATATTATTCCATTACATTAATATATCAAAATGCATTTCACCATTCCCCTATTGTTGAATATTTAAGCTTCTTCCAGGTTTTGGGGTTATTGGGGGTTTTTTCAGTTAAAAGTAATTAGATAAAAAAGATAGATTTTATTTTTTGTTAACACTTTCAGGTTATATATATCCAGTCATAAAATTAATAGATCAAAGGGTATGATTATTTTTAAATTTCCTAAATATTGCCAGATTGTTTCCTCTCCCCAATACATTAAGTTTTCAATTCCTCCAAGAATGAAAAAGTATATTTGTTTCTCTATCTTCCTATTTTAAATAGGTCTTTCTTACATTTAAAGTTGTCATCTAGGAGAGGTTTCATTGAGGGAGATAAAATGAGATGGAGATCTAACTCTTTCTGACCATATTGCCAAATAATTTTCTTAATTGCATTTGCTAAATAATTATTTTCCTCATCTTTTTCAGTTCCACAGGCTTATCAAGTAATGATCATTTCTAAACATTTAGATGAATCTTTATCCTAATGAACAGCTAGATGTTGCAATGGATAGAGCACTGGATCTGGAGTCAGGAAGACTCAAGTTCAAATCTGGCCATAGATACTTATAAGGCAAATCATTTAACCCTGTTTACCTTAGTTTCCTCATCTATAAAATGAGCTGGAGAAGGAACAGCAAACCACTCCAGTGTCTTTGCCAATATAACTTCAAAATATATTTGCTCAGAAAACCCCCAAAAGTTGGATATAACTAAAAGGATTGAATGACAATAACAACAACTCTGTCTTATTCCATAGATCCTTTTTGCTCAGTACTGGATACTTTAGAGCTAATATGGGATGCAAAACAATGCAATGGATGGCTCACAAGATCACAGAGTGTTAGCTTCTTGAGGGTAGGGATTGTCTTTTAGCTTTTTTGTGTGTAGGTGACACTTAGCACAGTGCCTGGCACTTACTATATGAATAAATGTTGACCAGTTGATGAAATTATATTATAAAATAATAAGTGCATCAGTATTTGTCTGGAGCCATCACTTGTAACAAGTCATGGCTGCATCAGAGCAGTGCTTCTCTTTGTTTCATTAATGTCATTTTGTCAAGAATAATGGCCCCAATGTACCAGAGTATTATTGCTGGTAGCTCTGATAAACCTAGGAAAAATCATAAAGTGCCTAGACATATTTGCATAAGAAATACTTATTAAAGAATAGACTTTACTATTATGCACAATTTTCAACTTATGCAAAGTGTCTTCAAGTATGTTGATAGTGCAAAATGAGGTCCTACTTTTTGTGTTTGGCATCTGCTAGTGCCATATGCACACACAGATGTGTATTGTGTATATATGTATATATGCGTATATATTAATTGGAGAGTTTCATCGTTTTTAGCACATACATCCAGTCCAGCCATAGACATTGAAAGGCTCTAGAAGTATTGAGATCTTCCTTTATTTTAGTCATTATTCCATAAAATCCTTAGCGTTGTCCTTATATGGATTTTGTACATTTCTAACCTAACTAGATTAATTCCCAAAAATCTGATCATTTTTGTTATTTTTAATGGAATTTCTTTTAATAGCATTTTCCAAATCTTTATTACTTGCTAATAATAATGCAAGAAATTCTTTAGTTAGGAAGATGATTTTTAAACACAAATTCAAATAGCTTTAAATTTATCACAATTAAATTTCATCACTTTAAATTAAACACATCAATCTAGCCTATTTGGATATTTGGAATCTTTTCATGTAATATGTTAATTATCTCTCCTAACTTTGTGTCATCTGCAAATTTGTTAAGCATGAGTTATGGCATTAGGTCCAGAGTGAGAGCCATGACAGCTTCTCAGGTCTGTAGTTATCCCTCTGACTTCAGGAATATGCCCAACGGCCAGCACCAAAGTAGCAAAAATGCTCTTTGTGGTGGGTCTCCTCCCGCCATTGCCACTGCCCGCTGCTGCCATCTCCGCGACCTCTTGGTTTCCGCAGCAGGTGCAGTTCTCATATTTGGAGGTCTTACAACATGGCAGAGATTGAACTTGACCAACAAGATGTGGAGGATGCTGAAGAAGTAGAAGAAGAACCTGGTGAAGATGCAAATAGCAAAGTCCGTCAACTGACAGTTCAGGTGATGCAAAATCCTCAAATTCTTGCAGCTCTTCAGGAAAGACTGGATGGTTTAGTGGGAACATCTACCAGATACATTGAGAGCTTGCCAAAAGTAGGTAAGTGAAGGGTGAATGTCCTCAAAAACCTTCAGGTGAAATGTGCACAGATAGAAGCCAAGTTCTGTGAGGAAGTTCATGCTCTTGAAAGAAAGTAGACTGTTCTTTACCAGCCACTTTTTGATAAGAGAAGGGAAATCATCAATGCAATTTATGAACCTATAGAGGAAGAATGTGAGTGGAAACCAGATGATGAAGACATTTCACAGGAAATGAAAGAGAAGGCTAAACTTGAAGAAGAGAAAAAAGATGAAGAAAAAGAAGACCCTAAAGGAACTCCTGAATTTTGGCTGTCTGTTTTTAAAAATGTTGATTTGCTCAGTGATATGGTTCAGGAACATGATGAACCTATTCTGAAGCATTTGAAAGATATTAAAGTGAAGTTCTCAGATGCTGGACAGCCTATGAGATTTACGGTAGAATTTCACTTTGAACCCAACAAATATTTCACAAATGAGGTGTTGATGAAGACATATCGTATGCGGTCAGAGCCAGATGATTCTGATCCCTTCTCCTTTGATGGACCAGAAATTATGAGTTGCACAGAGTGTAAGGTAGACTGGGAAAAAGGGGAAAATGTTACTTTAAAAACTATTAGTAAGAAGAAGAAACACAAAGGATGTGGGACTGTTCAAACTGTGACAAAAAATTTCCAATGATTCTTTCTTCAATTTCTTTTCTCCTCCCGAAGTTCCTGAGAGTGGAGACCCGGATGATGATGCAGAGGCTATCCTTGCTACAGACTTCAAGATTGGTCACTTTTTTATGTGAGTGTATTGTCCCAATATCAGTATTATACTTCATAGGGGAAGCTACTGAAAACCATAATGATGATTATGATGAAGAAGGTGAAGAGGCTGATGATGAGGAAAGGGAAAAAGAAGCTGATGAGGAAAATGATCCAGAATATGATCCAAAGAAAAATCCAAAGCCAGTCAAGTGCAAGCAGCAGTGAGCAGTGTGCGCTGTGGTCAGGAGGATTACTGCGCTGTCCCATCCTAAACACAACTAGTAGTTACTTACAGCCTTATGATTTATATTTTCTTAGTAGAATCAAGTAAGAAATGTTTGTTTAAAAAGGGGGAAAAAAAGAAAAATGAACATTTTAGGACCAGTTCAAACTATAGGTTCATTCTACCTAGCATTTTCATATTATAATTTCTGCCAGATATGTAGAATGCAGTGAATCCCCTAACACATGCCCATTGCTACATAGTTTGGTTCTTGTGAAGTCTTTTGTCGTGTAGCTATTAGACTGCAGCTGCAAAAATTATCCAAACAGGTATTTGAGACAAATATTGGTTTAGAAAAAAGAAATCCTTCTGAAGAACCAAGCAAAGTATTTTTTTAGCCCAGTAGTTGAATGGGTTTAAGTCTGCTTGCACTAACTGTGCCTTCATTACTTTGTTAGAGAAATGCAGTGGCTTGTGCTAACTAGGAGACAAAAGCATTTTGAAAATTGATTTGAGAAGAGACTAGTATACGGTTAAGAATTTCCAGTAAGACCACATCTAATGTTCGTAACTGTCTGCTTGTTTATGGATTTTTGTATTTTAATGTGACCTAGTGATCTACAAAGAAACTTAGTCATCCTAGTAAGGCTATTGTTTACCACTGGGGTGTGAATAAAACCTAGTATTTTTCAGGAAAAAAATGCTCTATGTGGCAAATACCACCTTGCTTGGGTTGATCTCAAGCTTTCATCTATGGTCCATTCCCTAGAAACCCTGCTTAATCTTTGTATAATTCCCTTGGCACTAATAGAAGTCCCAATCTGCATACGGCAACCTTGTAGGGCCATCTATCACATTCCCCCATGTCTTATGGCTGACTGGGATGAAGCAACTATGTAGAAGTAACTATAGTTACTTAGAGCCCCTTGGAAACTAACTCTTCTATATTTATGCATCCTTCAAAAAAGATTGTGCCAGCAAACCAATCATAAACATGTTCCATTATGTCAAACTTTTGGAATCCTTTGAACCCAGGATTGAGACAATATGTCATCTATGTCTTTACTCAAGTTATTCATAAAACTTATTAAATAGCACAGGGCCAAGGATAAATCACAAAAGCACTTTGTTGAATACCTCCTTCCAAGGAAATATCAAAGCATTAATAATGCTCTTTGGGACAAGCCATCCAACCAGTACTGCACCCTTCTAGTTTTAATTACTTTCAGTCATTTTTTTAGTCATGTCTGACTCTCTGTGACCCCATTTGGGGTTCCCTCAGCAAAGATACTGGAGTGGTTTGGCATTTCCTTTTCCAGCTCATTTGAAAGATGAGGAAACTAGGGCAAACAAGGTTAAATGACATGCCCCGTGTCACACAGTTGGTAAGTGATGCTAGATTTGAACTCATGAAGGTGAATCTTCTGAACTCCAGGCTTAGCACTCTCATCCACTGTACCACCTAACAGCCTCCAGTTTTGATCATATCTCATTGTAATAATAGTTAACATTTACATGCACTTTAAAGTTTACAAAACATTTTACAAATATTATGGGAATTTTTCTCACAACAACCTGTTGTTAAAATAAATAATATTCACACCTAACACACTGGCCAATATAACAGCAAAGGAAAGTGATAAATGTTGGAGGGGATGTGGCAAAATTGGGACACTAATACACAACTGGTGGAGTTGTGAATTAATCCAACCATTCTGGAGGGCAATTTGGAACTATGCTCAAAGGGCAATAAAAGACTGTCTGCCCTTTGATCCAACCATAACACTGCTGGGTTTGTACCCCAAAGAGATAATAAGGAAAAAGACATGTAAAAAATAGTCATAGCTGCGCTCTTTGTGATGGTAAAAAAAATGGAAAAGGAGGGGATGCCCTTCAATTGGGGAATGGCTGAACAAACTGTGGTATATATTGGTGATGGAATACTATTGTGCTCAAAGGAATAATAAAATGGAGGAGTTCCATGTAGACTGGAACAACCTCCAGGAATTGATGCAGAGCGAAAGGGGCAGAACCAGGAGAACATTGTACACAGAGACTAATACACTGTGGCACAATCGAATGCAATGGACTTTTTTACCAATAGCTATACCATGACCCAGAAAAATCCAGAGGAATTTATGAGAAAGAACGCTATCCACATCCAGGTAAAGAACTGTGGAACCAGAAATGCATTAAAAAAATATATGATCAACCATGTAGTACGATGGGGATGTGATTAGGGTTTTGATGTTAAAGAATAACAAGGAAATAGGTTTTGAACAATGATACATGTATAATCCAGTGGAATTGCTTGTCAGCTTTGGGAGGAGAGAGGAGAAAGTGGCGAATAGGACTGCTTTGACTCAGATACCCTATCTGTAAAATGATGTATGATCCTATGAATGTCTCTTAATTGCTCTGACTCTCCCATTTCCTCTTCTATAAAATGAGGATTGCATTAACATCTACTACATAGGATAATTGTGAAAGTCACTCAAGATCACTGATTAAGGGATTTTGGAAATCTAAATAGCTTTCTACAAATGTCAGCTATTATTACTATGAAATCAAATTATGATGATTCTTTTTATTCTAGATATTCACCAACCATTCCAAAATCTTGACAATAATCAAATTCAGAACGCATTGGCCTATAGTAAGCAGATTCTATCCTCTTCCCCTTTTTGATATGGTGATATTTTTCCTATTTTGAAAACTTCCAGTTCTACAGATCTTCCCTGCTTTCCACAATCTCTCAAAGATCATTGACTGCCATTAATTCAGCAATCACATTAATTAGTTTTCTCTCTAGCCTTTGAGGTAGTCTATCTGGGTCTAGTAATCAACTCATTAAGAATTAGATGATCTCTTGCTACCTCCTAATTCATCTAGAGTTTCAACTGTCTGCTCTCTTTTTAGTCTATAGGCTTTGATTCAAAGATTATTCTCCTAAGCAAAGGAAATGCAAGACAATGAGAAATGACTAGGTCTACCATATCTCTTTAGTCATTTAGCATCATCCCATCCACCCCAAACAGTGACCCCATTCCTTCATCAATCCTCCTCCTTCCATATATATTTTAAAACACATTCACACACACACACACCCTTTTCTGGTGGGAGCATTCCTTTCTACCTTCACTTGAAACACTACTTTAACACCCTTGACATGGTTCTAACAGGACCGTGTCATGTTTTTGTATCCATCTGCCATTACCTGCCCTTGCTTCTATCCTCTGAACATACTCAAAAGGATCTTTGATCAAATCAACGTAACTTACAATGATGCAGATTTTGACCTTTTTATATCTGCCTATCCATATCCTCCCATTGATTTGATATGGGGATCCATTTGATGTTTGGGGCCCTTCCTCACTTTCTTATGACATCACAAGTCCATGTACCATGCTTGGGTCATCCCCAATGCTCCTCACATAACAAGCCCATCTTAATCTCCTGGATGACATTCCTTACTCCAATCTTTGAAGATCCTAATTATATATCCAGCTTAAACCCACCAAGCACTTTTCCATTGCCTCCAGCATGATAATCATTTTTAATTCTTTGAAAATTATAATGTTCCATGACTTATAGCCAAAAAACCCAGCAGAATGTTAGTATTAAAAACATGAGCTTATATTTCTGGGACAAGGTTGCAGTGATTAGAACTTTGCACTCTTCTGAAGCAATATATTCTTGATTCTTTCTAGCAGTATCTTGGAGGGAGATCATCCTTCCCTTTGAACCAGTCACTTGGCCTTGACAGGAAGATAAAACAATGAGCACAATTTGTAGGATATTATTGCGAAATGCTTCCTATTTCCATATTTGCTTGAAGTGAGATTTTCTGTTATTTTTGCTAGCAATCCTAAACTGCTTCTTAAATATGATTTATTTTTTACTATTTGTGCTTAGTTTTTTCCTTTGCCATCCCTACATATTCCTATTTATCCCTCAAGGCCCAGCTCAAATGGTACTTCTTTGAAAATTTCCCCAATTCCCTAAATCAGAAAAAAAAAATCTCCCTACTTGGCTCTCTTATAGTATTTTTAATTCTTTTATGTATTTATATTTTATGATATATTTAGTTAGTCTAGGAATTCTTAATCTGAAGTCCATGAACAGATTTTAAGGAGTCAGTGAATTTGTCTTACATTTTGATAGCCACATTTCAGCATCTTTTGTAATTTTATGTATTTTGTTTTCTGCCTTAAAAAGATTATTCTGAGAAGAAGCACATAGGTTTCACCAGGCTGCCAGAGGGGCCCATGACACAAAAACAGTTTGAAACTTCTGGAATATTTTTTGACCCAGCAATTCTACCACTAAGCCTACACCCCAAAGAGATAAAAAAAAAATAGGAGGAAAGGATCTACCTGTACAAAAATATTTATAGCAGCTCTTTTTGTAGTGGAAAAGAACTAGAAATGGAAGGATGTCTATCAATTGGGGATTGGTTGAACAAATTGTACTAAATCATTGTAAAAGAATAATATCATGCCATAAGAAATGGCAAACTATACAATCACAAAAAATCCTGGAAAAACATGAAGTGAGACAAAATGAAATGAACAGAACCAGAAGAACATGGTATACAGTAACACCAATAATATGCGATGATCAACTGTGAATTAATTAACTATTATCAGCAATTAAAGGATCCAGGACAACTCCAAGGGACAAAAAAAAAATCTATCCATCCCCATAATGAACAGAAATAATCTGAATGTAGATTGAAGCATACTATTCTTTATTTCCTCCATGAATTTTTCTCTAGTGTAAGCAATGTGTATCTTCTTTCACAACATGATGAACATGGAATTATGATATCATGATATCATAAACATGATAGCACATGTACAACCCATATCATATTACCTGCTGTCTCCTGGAGGAAGGAGTGGTGAGAGGGAGGGACAGAACGTAGAGAGCAAAATGTCAGTAAAGGAATATTAAAATTATATCTACATGAAAAAAGAAAAAAAAACCGTCTGGCATACTGAGCCGTGGAAATAAATCCTATTGTCCTAACTCATTCTCTATTGTCTCAGCCATGCATTTTTAGAGTTCAATGAATCTTTCTGGTCTGATTTAGTTTGGGAAAGAAAATGTCATCTCACCTCCTTGATTATAAACTTCTTGAGGGCAGGGATCATGTCAAGATCACTCAGCTTTGCCTCCGAAACGAACAGTGTTCCTTCCATATGGTAAGTGCTTAAATACACTCTCTGAATCGAATTAGAATGCAGTGTGCTGTTAAGGATAGACTGCTAATTGCAGACCACATGTATTTATGGAACTAAGATTCTGCATATTTCTTATCAGCCTGAACCGGCTGGAAATCTTGGAATTGGCCTATTTCTGGAATTCCTCCACAGAAACTGGTCAGTCACTGCCCAGGAAATGACTTGAGAATGTCATGCATTTCTTCCACACTCTTTTTTCTCCTTGCTGTGGGTGGGGGAGGAAGCAGAGAGCCTAATGTGATAGAGAACATTAATTTTTCCTTTATCCCATGTCAACCATCAGACGGTTTCACTCCACTGCTTTTTACAGCCCCAATCTTATGGCCCACAGAATTAAGATCATTCCTAAATTGCGTATAGTCGAAACACTTTCTTTTTTCTGCAAATATTATGGGGATGTTGAAGGGGTTGCATACTTACTCTCTCCTCATCATTTATTAATTTTTCTAATGGCACAGCCCTGGAGATTGATGTCATATTCCCTTCTTATGAACTCCATAAAACATAAATTTCTTTTTCTTCATTCTAATAGAGCTTTGTCATAATTTCTACATTGTCAGAGATGATATTCATAGATCATATCAAGGGCTGGAATGGACCTCAGAGACCCTTATAATACAGACGACACAACAGAGGTCAAGGTAGCTAAGTGATTTGTTCAAAGTCACATTGGCGGTAAATAGCAGAGACAAGATTTGAACCCATGGTCTCTGACTCTAGTTCCAGTGCTTTTTCCACTATAGCATGCTGATTCCTAGCCCATAGAGAGTCCAAAACTGTTCTGAATCCCTCTGAATACATGGGGTTCTGCCAATGTGCATGATCTACAAAGAAATACTCTCCCTAAAAGTCAAAATTCTAAGGTATAGTAGGTAGATCTAAAGATCATGCAGAGGCACAATTAAAAGCCATTAAGAATTATAGGCTAGGGAAATATATGAAGAGGAGAAAAAAGAATAAGAATAATACATATTAAAGTTACATAAAAAATAATAACCACAAAATCAAGAGAAAAAAGTATCAAAATAAAACAAATCCAAAGAGAACTCAAAAGTAGAAGATGTTTATATTAGCATCCATATATAATTCAAATATTTTTCAACAAATGGTAAACAGTGTGAAGTTTGTGTTTGTAACATAATTTTTTGGCATTTGTTTAAACCTTTTTTTTGTTTTTGATGATGGTAACTAAGAATATAATAAGATGAAACAAATTTTAATTAAAAAAAAAAAGAATTATAGGCTAGAGGGCAAGTAGTTGGCTCAGTGGATTGAGAGTCAGACCTTGAGACAGGAAGTCCTGGGTTCAAATTTAACCTCAGACACTTCCTAGTTATGTGACCCTGGGCAAGTCACTTAACCCCAACTGCCTAGACCTTACCACTCTTCTGCCTTGGAACCAATATATAGTATTCATTTCAAGATAAAAGGTAAGGGTATCTTTTGGAAAACAAAAAAAAAGAATTAAAAAAAGAATTATAGAATATAGAGTTTAAAAGGAACCCTATAGATCATTGTGTCCAATCTCTTCTACTTTACCAGTGAGGAACCTGAGGCCCAGGGAGAGTGACTCATAGACATCCAGTAACCAATACAAAATTCAAATCCAAGTTCTTTCATTCCAAATACAGGGCTCTTTTCACTCCTCAAAAAAACACAAAACGAGGAAAACCAGGTTAACTGGGGATTGAAAACTCTTGGTGTTTGAGGGAGAAACCCACCTGAGGGCTAAAACCTCATTGATCTGAAGCCAGAGAATATGGAGGTAGGTCAAGAAAGGGAACAGCAACTAATATTAAATAGTTACACTGAATTAGGCAGCCAATTGCTGCCTTGGGAAGTCGGCTGATTGAGGAGTTGCTCAGATAACTTGATGGCTTTTCTTTTCCCTCTAGAAATCCACCTGCTCAACTCCACAGGCTAGTCGGCAATGTCGGCAAGTTAAGAGAGTTTAAGGAAGAGAGGAGCCTGGGTTCAGTGCTTGGGCTCTGAGCTTCTTGACCTTCTTAGTAAGAGGCATGGACAGGAATCTTTTAGAAAGGAATCAAGCTTCCTATAAGGCGTGTCTATTGGGACCCCAATGGAGACAAAACAGGCAACCATCATCTTTCTACCAAAGCAATTCTGAATGAGAGAGCAGGCACTTCTTAGGGGAATAAGGAAAGGCAACCTCAACAGGAAGTTACTCTTCCCTTTCCCATAGAGTGATTGATCTATATCCCATTTCCTATTCCCTCCAGACTCGAAGCCTTTTATACTGTGAGGAATGAGAGTATAACATAGAAGGGGAAAGGATCTGGTGCTGCTACTTAAAAGACGTTAGACAAGTTATTTCCTCCTTCCAGCTTCTATAAAATGAAGAATTTGGGCTAGATGATTTCAAAAGTTCTTTCTAGTACTACCTTTGAAAAAAAAAACTAAACTTTTTAAAGTTATTTTTTTCATTCTTAAGCTTTTTTTTTTTTAACCCTTAACTCTTAGTGTTAACTCTAAAACAGAAAAGTGGCTAGAAATTAGGGTTAAGTAACTTGCCTAAGGATATACAGCAACAGCACTAGCTTTGGTTATCATTAAGTTGTTTTTTCAGTTGGGCCCTACTCTTCATGACTCTATTTGAGGTTTTCTTGGCAAAGATACTGGAGTGATTTTCCATTTCCTTCTCCAGCTCATTTTACAGATGAGGAAACTGAGGCTAATGGGGTTGAATGACTTGCCCTGGGTCACAAACTAGTAAGTGTCTGAGGCCAGGTTTGAATTCAGGAAGATGAATCTAGCACAAGTTAGAATTATACAATTCCTGTGATTCCTTCCTCCCAGTTGCCTTCTGTAATCTCATCTTGAAGTCCTCTAATCCTGATATATGGGCATTTGAGTGACACATTGGAGAGACTGCTAGACCAAGAGTCAGGAAACTGTTCTTCCTGAGTTCAAATCTGGCCTCAGACACTTACTAGCTGTGTGAGCCTGGAGAAGTCACTTAACCTTGTCTGCCTCAGTTTCCTCACCTGTAAAATAAGCTGGAAATGGAAATGGCAAACCAGTATCTTTACCAAGAAAACCCCAAATGGGGTCATGAAGATTCAATCAAACACAATTGAAATGTTTGAATAACAACAACCCTGATTTACAGTCATTTCCAGCTTCCCAACGAGTCACCAATGAGATAAAATTGCTGGAATTTTGCTGTTTTGTTCTCTAGGAAGTTTCTACTCACTATGGGGCTAATGCTACATGAAGTGGTGTTATGATCTCTGTTTTCCATAATGCCTAATACTTGAACAAAGACTGTAGAAAATATCCACTATCCTGAATTATCCTCAGGAGACCAAGTCAAGGGCCACTAGCCAAGGTTGGAAATATTTGCATAATAATGAACTTTTTATTTATTGTAGTCTTATTTAATTGCAAAAGGCTCTAACCTGAATATCTTTCTTTTTTCCCTGTGGCATTATTACCTAGTAAAAATTATTTCCCCAGTATCACCTTCTCTCAGGCCTGGCCTAAGGGTAGTTCTGCTTGAGCTTTGTCAAAAATCAGTCAATAAACCTTTATTAAAAAGCCTACAGTGTGCCAAGCACTGGGCTCTGCTGGGGATGCAAAGAAAGGGAAAACACCCACCCTGCTTCCAAAGAGTTCCCAATCTAATAGAAGAGACAACATGTAATCTACTCATGTACAAAGAAGCTATATATAGGATTCATTGAAGATAATGGACAGAGGGAAGGCACTAGAATTTAGAGGGATGGGGAAAGACTTCCTCTAGAAGGTGAGATGTTAGCTTGGATTTGAAGGGAACCAAGGAAGGCAGGAGGCAGAGAAGAGGAGAGAAAGCATTCTTGGTGATGAGAGACAACCAATAAAAATTCCTACAGCTGGGAACTAGAGTGTCTTGCATTAGGAACAGCCAGGAGGCCAGCATCACTCACCAGAGAGCAGTGGGGGTGGGGGGTCCCTTTTATCCTTAAGGCTTGCCCAGAATAGTCCTTTGCACATTTGTCATTGTTCATTTGTTACGGTCATGTATGACCCTTCTTGATATCATTTGGAGTTTTCTTAGTAGAGATACTGGAGTAGCTTGCCATTGGATTCATTTTACAAATGAAGAAACTAAGGCAAATAAGGTTAAGTGACTTGCCCAGGGTCACACAGCTAGTTCGAAATTGAACTCGGGTCTTCTTTACTCCAGTCCCAATACTCTATATATTATCCCACCTAACTGCCCATCTTTGTACATAATAGGAGCTTAACAACAACAACATACCACCAAAAAAAATACTGGAAGACCACAAGGGGCTTTTCAATTTGCATTTGTAGAGAGGGATTCATTAACTGGGATTTTCCGAAGCAAGAAAATTACAGGTCCAATCCCAAATAGTGACTACCTAACTGCTCTTTTTCCAAGGATACCCCCTGCAATCAGTCTATCCCAAACCTCCTAAAGAGCAACTCAGGAAAATCCCTCCATGGCTTGTCATTCTAGATGTTGGAGAACTTTCCGTACCAAAAGAGAGGGCAGTATTTTAATCAGCCTGCCAAATTCATGCTAACATTACTCAGAAGAAATTGGCCGATTTGAGGCATTCCAGCTAGTATAGTCCTTAGCAAAAAGTTAAGAATTAAAGAGCAAGGAACTTCCTGAAGTGGAAAGTCCTTCCAACAATGCAGATTACTATCTCTAAATCTAGGGCCTTGGTGGCAGCCCTATGGTATATGTGCCAGAGGGGGCAGCCAGAGCCCTCTCTGTGAGCACACACACCATCACCCCAACACAGAGTTTGCTTTTAGAAAGCCAGAAGGACATGGGGCCAGGTGGCTTCCCTCCCCCTCTCCATGCATGCCTGGGGACATTTCTCACATCACCCACCTCTGAGAGGTTCATCATCACTGTCCTAGGGAGTTACCTAAAATATAAAGAGATTAAGTCATTTGCCCAAGATCACAGAGCAAGTAAGTGTAAGAAGTAATTTAAAATCACATCTGACTTCCAAGTGCCACATTCTATCCCCTACACTGGACTGATTCTCCTTGTGTGTTGTAGACAATTAATAAACGTTTGCTTAATTGAATTGAATTCCATTTCCTCAAATATACATTGAGAGGGATTCCCTAGCTTCCTGGCATGAGTGACAGGATCTTTTGCTAGCCAATCTTTGATAAGGGTCAAACAAAAGTAAATTAAAACCATCAATCCATGACTGAACCTTCACCATTCTGAAGTCACCTCTTGGTTCCTTAGAAACAATTCACAGAAACTCTTAGACAGGGAAAGTCAATTAAATTGCTTTTATAACCATTTTTTGATAGAAGCGAAACTCTACAAGCCTTGTCGATTTTCTTGTAAAGAGAGTTTGAGGCAGTGACCTCTGGGGTTACCATCTTAGTCACACCAGCTTAGGCAAGCAAACCAAAAGCACAAAACATTCTTTCCAACACACTGAAGAGGAAAGCATTTCATTATGATGAAGAGGCAGAAAAAGGCAACATACTCTAGTAGCAAGAGAGCCAGTCCTCGAACCGAGGAAAGCTTTGGTTTGAATTCCACTTTTGACATTCATATGGGTGGGTAAAACTGGACAAGCCATTTAACCTCTCAGTGATCCGACTTATTGTCTGTAACTGTAAATTGTGAAGTAAACTGCACTGGTAAAGGGAGTTTCCTCATAGAGTGCCCTAAACTGAGTCAGGTCAAAAAAAAAAGTGAGGGAACAATATTTTTAAACCTCATAGAAACTGAGTGATCTACTGAGTTGAGTTCAGTTACTATATTGAATTTTGTTATTGACTAAAAAACCAAAGATTTTTAAAAATCAGTCGTACTGGGGCAGCTAGATAGTACAGTGGTTAGAGTGCCAGGCTTCCAAGAGGATCTAGGTTTAAATCTAGCATCATATACTTTCTAACTGTGTGACCCTGGGCAAATCACTTAACCCCATTTGCCTTCCCCTTGCCGTTCTTCTGTCTTAGAATTGTTACTAAGATAGAAAGTAAGGGTTTTCTTTTTAATCACTCATATTTTCATATCAATTTCTTCTCATTCTTTTTGGATTTAGTTTGAAGATTCTGAAAGACCTTTCAAATAAACAAGCTTCGTGACACTTATGTACATAGTTCAATGGAAAGTATTGGATTTGAAGTCAGAAAACCTGGATTCAAATCGAGGTTCTGTCACTTACTACCTATGTGACTTTGGGCAAGTTGCTTGTCCTTGCCTAACTTCAATTTCCTCAACTGTAAAATGGAAGGGATAGACTAGATGATTTTGAAGATCCCTTCAAAGGCTGTAATCAAATCTTGGAATCTCCTTAGCACTTATAACCCTGGTTCACAGGGCTTCCAAGAATTCCCAGCAAGTTAAAGAGGAGTGAGGAAACTGTGCATCAACCATGCAATCAACAAACATCTATTAAGCTTACTATTATTTAATGTGTTCCATCTGTCTTTCTATGACAGTCTCTCTTCTATCTATGATGGGGACAGAACCAAGATGGCGGCTTAGTTTCACCAAAAGCTGAAACTGCTCTGACAATCCTTCTATTCTATCAATGATGATCCCAATACTGGGAATATTAGTCTTTGGAGTCTTCAGCATCTTGAAGGACTCTGAAGATAGGCAGGAATACTCGGGTACCCTGATTCCAAGGAAATGACGTGGGAAGTCAGTGAAAGCAGAAGGGTATATGGGTATAGTTGGCACAAGTAGATAGACTACATCTGACTTTCAAGAAGGGCAACAAAGGCAAGAAAGAGCAAGTATGTTAACAAAGACAGAGTTGATGGGATCATAGATTTAGGACTGGAATTCAAACTAGGATTTGTTTTTGCTTATAGCTAGTGGGGGGCAGGAGAGATGAGACCTTGGGGAGAGGTGGCAGGGAGAGACAATGCAGTGCTAACTGAGGTAGAGGGAAGTTCCCCATATCTCACATCTGAAACACAGCAGACATCACCTTCATTGCTCAATGAGTGCCATTGCTCAATGAAAGCCATTCACATGCAGTTGGGTACTGCCATAATAGATCTAGCCATTGAATTCTGGCTCCCCTACATCCTGGAGGGAGGTAAAAGGTTAGGGGGCATAAGAGATGATGGTGGTCAATCTCCCTGAACCTAAGATTCTGACAAGAATGTGTAAGAAATACAGTAGTAAGTCGCTGAGCCCAAGTGGAGGGGTCCAATAAGAAGCCTGGAGACTGGGTGGTAAAGCACGGGAAGTCATGCTGTGGATGCTGGGAGCTATGGCATGGGACTGGAGGAAGACTGGGAGGGGCCCCTCCAATTTTTGGCACACTGGCGTGAAGACCTACTCACTCTGCCCCAGTTATGACTGACAAAAGCCTAAAATTGCGACGTCTGACTTTTTGTAGCAATCTTAAATTGAGGGACTAATTTCCAATGCTAGAGTTTAGAATTTTGATCAATTCTTCTACCTATTCCCCAATATTTAGCAACATAAGTTCTTTCTGAATGATTAACTTTGGAGTGAACAATACTACCACCCCACTAAAAGGTTATAAGGGGGCAGCTGGGTAGCTCAGTGGACTGAGAGCCAGACCTAGAGACGGGAGGTCCTGGGTTCAAATCTGGCCTCAGACACTTCCCAGCTGTGTGACCCTGGGCAAGTCACTTGACCCCCATTGCCTAGCCCTTACCACTCTTCTGCCTTGGAGCCAATACACAGTATTGATTCTAAGTTGGAAGGTAAGGGTTTTTGTTTTAGTTCTACCAGAGCCCCCAGTAAGTGCTTCAAGATGAGGAATGCATTCCCTTCTAAGTGCAGAGTCCCTGGTTCAAGGCCAGCTATTAGCATGCTGATTCAAGCACCAGCATCCATATTGAAGGTTGCAAGAACTTTAGCCACACTATGATTTGAAGCTAAATTATTCTTGATTTTGTATAAGGGAAAAATAGCCTCTTTTCTGATGTAATTTAGAGGTAAAGACTCTCTTCATGATGGGGCCTTGAAAAGCTTGTTTCTACAAGCACATGTGGATGAGCTCATGACTGTCTTTTCTGATCACACATGAGTTTTCAGGGTCTCGTCAAACTCTTTGTGACCCTATTTTGGGTTTTCTTGGCAAAGATGTTAACCGCTGGAGTGCTTTACCATTTCCTCCTATAGTTTCTTTTGCATATGAGAAAACTGAGGCCAGAGAGAATTAACTGACTTGCTCAGGGTCATCCAGCTAAGGCTCTGAGGCTGAATCGGACCTTGGGTCTTCCTGTCCCCTGACCAGTGTCACCCAGCTGCCCAAATCAGCCTTTCTATATATTTAACAGCCCCGACAGCCTCAGAAATAGATGGCAGCCTCTGCCCAGTACAGATGCTATTTATCTTGAGAATGAATTTGGAAAAAGTTATCATAGTACTAGAAGAGGTTCTTCACTAGGGTTCAGGGATCCTAGAGGGTCCATAGACGGATTTCAGGAGCCTCACAAACTTGGATGGGAAAAAAAACCTACATCTTTATTTCCATATAATTGGTTTCCTTTGTAATCTTATTAATTTTATTTTATGTGTTTATAAACATTTTTTCTGAAAAGAGGTTCATAGGCTTTATCAGATTTTCAAAGTAGTCTCTGACATACAAAAAATGGATATTTTTCCCCTTTCCCCAGTCCCAGAGTATGGTTGGAGTAAGGGTTGGAGGGGGTGGGGGTGAAGGAGAAGAAAAGGGAGTTAGGAAGTCCTAGTTAGGCTCCTTGCAAAAGTTACAAAAGAATGGAAGGAAGTGTTGCATTTGAGGTCTATAAACTCTATTAAAAATGGCTATATGTCAAAGACAATCATTAACTTAACATAGAAGCAAAAATATTATAATAAACTGCACTGAATGGGATTATTTCTCCTAATTCAGAAAGAAATATTCCTCAAAGGGGAGGGTCAGGCTTTTGGTTTAACTATATGATAAATTATGAAAAGTTAGAATCTCATGCAGGAACTTGGTACATCATTTAGCCTCACTTCTTCAGGGAGAATTCCCATGTCAGAAGATCCTTGAGCTGGGAGGTAGAGAAAAGTTGGTTAGCTAAGGCACTACTAGCTAGTAAAAAGGTAAAAAAAAAAATGAGCCATGACATTACCTTCCTGGAGGGCTCTTACCTCATCTTTGGGGAAAACTATTACTACCAATTTTACATATGTGAATTTCCCAGGAAATTCAATGAGACAGGATTAAGAAGTAGGACTTAAATCTACTGCCTATCATTAACTTCTCTCCAAGGATTTCATAAGAACAGATTATTCTAAATTCTAAGTAATGGACAAATTCTCTCTCCTAATCTTCTAGAAGACCTAGGACTCTCCCACATGTAAGTGGATCCTAAAGAGTCTCTTCTAATTGAAGAAATGAAATTTCAAACTATTAAGCAGACCCAAATAATGCCGGTATTAGAGAGATTCAGTATTTTCCCTCAGTCATCTTGAAAGATGGATATTTCCAATGTTGGCAGCTATCTCATGAGCTCAAAAGATCCAGAATCATTGAATTAGACACTAGTCTCCCAGAAAGAGGTGGCTTGGAATCTTGGAAGATAATCTCTGTAGAATGTATAATACTTGTACATATGTAATTACTAAATAAAAGTCCTTCCTTTTTCCTACTTTTTCTACTTTTTGTCTCTCTCCCCCCCCCCCCTTCTTCCCTTCACTCCAGGAATACTACGATGCTCCCTGTTAGCCTGGGAAAATCAAGAGAAAAATGTGTTGGGTTCAGGAGTTTCTTCAAATAACCATTGCAGTAAGGAAAATCTCTTGCTGGAGAATTGCCACCTTCCCTTGATCATTACTACTTGAGATTATTGGAGTCTCTCGAAGGAAATCAGATCACACTGGATGGTTTACAATTTTCAGTCTTCATGAGCAGGCTGAGCCAATAAAAAGAAATTTAATCTGACTTCCAAGTCCCAGGAGAATCTTTGAGATATTTCTTGGGAAAATGTGTTTCTTTCCAACACTGACAATTGCACAAACATAACATCTGTTTGGGTAAGAGTGCATACATACACACAATCTTAGACATTAACTGATTGTCCCTCCAATCAGTAGAATGAAGGAGATAAAAGAGATCACTAGGTGGTTGCTGGCAAAACAAAACAAAAAAATAATCACATAGTATTTGGTGTATTCTGGGGAGACTAGAGTCCTTTCCCCAGGGGTAGTTTGGCAGATACATTGAGACCTATAGACATTATCACTTGTATTTAGCATTATAGACTATTAAAGTCAAAAAGGAATTTGGAGATCATCTAGCCTGGCCCACCCATTTGACAGATGAAATAACTGAGTCCTAGAAAGGAGACTAAAGGTCAAACAGCTAGTCAATGGCAGAGCTGAGACCAGGAACCCCTTTGATCGCAATCCCTTGCTCCTTCAAGCACTCCATAATGTCTGGCTTTCTTTTCTAAAGACCTATTGCTCCCACATTTACCCTATTCAAACTTTAAAAGGCTCTGCGAGATAGGCAGGTAGTATATTCATTCTCAGTCTTTTTCACTAGGTCACCATCTCCATTTTTCCCCTAACTTTGTGGGTATCTCCAAAAAATCTGTATTGGGCTCTTCTGTCTCTTCACTCTCCCTCCGAGCCTCACAAGCTCTCATGGGATTCAGGAACTATCTCTATGCAGCTGACTCTCAGATCTTTATGGAGAGCCCTATTCTCTCCATTGAGCTAGCAGCGAGGTGACTCAGTGGGTAGAGTGATGTGTCTGGAGTCAGGAAGACCAAAGTTCAAATTTGACTCCAGACATGTACTAGCTGGATGACCCTGGAGGAGTCATTTAATCTGATTGCCCAACAAAAAAGGATCCACTGGAGAAGGAAATGGCAAACCATTCCAGTATCTTTGCCAATAAAACCCCATGGATAGGCATGGTCCTTGAGGTCAGGAAGCAATACCAACTGAACAACCATAATGGACGTTTCAAACAGAATCTCCCTTAAATATCTCGTATTCAGAATGTCCAAACCCCCAAACCTTTCAAACATTTTCATCTCTCTCCAGGCTGCACTGCTAGCTCATCTCCATAGGATTTACTCTATCATGCCCTCCTACCCTCTTTTCTGCTCCTTTTTGGGGGGTTAAAGGTCTTTCCCCTAAGCTCCCTGAGGACAGAACTGTCTTTCTTTTGGTTTGTATGCTTAGCCCTGGCAGGCACACACTATCTAGGCTTAATCAATGCTTATTTACTGGCTGACAGACTCCTTTTCTTACTTCCTTAGTTATATAAAGGGTACCACCATTGTTGTTCATGGCTTCCGTTGTATCTGACTCTTTGGGATCCCCTTTGGGGCTTTTTTTTTTTTTTTTGGCAAAGATATTGGAGTAGTTTGCAATTTCCTTCTCTAGCTCATTTTACAGATGAGGAAACTGAGGCAAGCAGGATTCAGGAACTTGTCCAGGGTCACATGGATAGTAAGAATCAGAGTTCAAATCAGGAAGATGA
Organism: Monodelphis domestica; assembly: GCF_027887165.1. NCBI lineage: Eukaryota > Metazoa > Chordata > Mammalia > Didelphimorphia > Didelphidae > Monodelphis > Monodelphis domestica. The sequence continues at coordinate 145,526,977 of NC_077227.1, read as the reverse complement.
GTCCTAACTTTGGGTCACCTTGCTGCCCCAGTCATACCTTCACTTCACTTCACTTCACTTCACTTCACTTCACTTCACTTCACAGTCATTCTTCATTCCCACTTTCTCTCACCTCTTATATCTAATCATTTGCCAAATCTTGTCAATTCTCTTTCCAGATCTTTCATATCCATCCCCCCTTTCCATCCACGTGGTCACCACTCTAATTCAGATGCTCACTGCCGCCTCTCCTTGTTTTATTATATTAGCCTGCTAACTGGTCTTACCTCTCTCCAATCCATCCTCAACATAATCACCAAAGTGATATTCCTAAAGCATAGGTCTGTCACACCTCTGCTCAAGAAACTCTAACAGCCCCCTATTACTCATAGCATCACAGGAACATAGAGCTAGAAGGGACCAAAGAGGTCACCTAGTCCAAACCTCTGTGGGTTTTAAAATGTTGTGGCTTTGGGAAACTGCATCCCCCAGCATGCCTCAGGGGTCCCACCCTTCTACTTCCTGGCGTGGGATTAGTCTTGAATGGACCAATCTTATGCTAGGGGACCACACCCCTACTTCCTGGCATGGGATTGGTTTTGATTTGTTCCAATCCCGTGTTAGGAAGGGGCCACGCCCCCCCATACTTTCCGGTGTGGGATTGGTCTCTATAAGGACCAATTCCGCGCCTTAGGAGGGGACTTTGAATCCGAGAAGATTCAGAGTAGTGGGGTTTCTTAGTTAATTTTTTCTAGGGAACTCTGGTGGAGTTTTTTCTTTTAATAAAGTTTTTAAAAGATCAAGGAGGGAGTTTTCTTTCACCTTTTTCACCTCTCACTTTCCAGGTGAGTAAACTGAATCAGTCCCCTTTCAATTAATATCACTCTGCCTCCCCAGATTACCTCTCATATCAAATTCTCAGTCTTTTAACATTTAAAGCCCTTCCAATTCTGTTCCCAGTCTACCTGTCCAGGATTAAACGTTATTCCCTCCATGTACTCTAAGGTCCTTCTTGCTCCTCTTCACAGATCACTTGATCTCCTATGTGTTTGCCTTTGTGCAAGATGCTCCCCTTTCCTAGAATGGACTCCCTTCTCACCTGCGCTTCTCAGAATCACTGGTTTCTTTCCGTCTGCTCAAATGTCACTTCCAACATCATCTCTCCTGATCGAATCAATTACTAGTATCTTTATGTCCAAATTATCCAATATTTGTTTTATTTATATTCTAAGTATACATCTATATGTACAAATTGTCTCCCACAAGTGAATGTAAGCTCTTTCAGTTCAGGGACTTCAGTTTTGTTTTTCTATCACTAATATGCCTAGCGTGATAGCCTGGCACATAGTAAGTATTTAGTAAATGCTTAGGGTAGCAGTGGAAAAAGCTTGGTGTCAGGAAGACATCATCCTGAGTTCAAATGTGACCTCAGATACTTACTAGCTTTGTGACTGGGCAAGTCACTTAACCCTATTTGCCTCGTCTCTTCATTTGTAAATTGAGCTGGAAGAAATGGCAAACTACTCCAGCTTCGTTGGCAAGAAAATTCCAAATGGGATCATGGAGAATTGGGCAGGACTAAAAAATGGACTGGGCAACAATAAACAAATGTTTGTTGATTAAATAAGTGATTGCCTTTACATAGTGGGAAGTTGAGTCTGGAAAAGTTAAATGTTTTGGCCAAGTTCAAACAATAACTCATTGACAAGTTGAGAATCAAGACCTCACTGAGGCCTCAACTTAAAAGTCAATTCAAATCAACAAATATTGATTGAGTTCCCACCATTTAAAGCAATATATTTTAGATACCCTGGGAACTATAGAAGAACCAGACCTCTTCCTGGGCCTTCAATTTTTGGATGTATTTAAATATTTAATTACAAATCAAAACTTGAATGAGAACATTCTTAATTTTTACTCCAATTGCATTCCTAACCCAAATGATCACTTCCACTATAAGATGTTATTTTCCCAAGTAAAAGATTGTATGAATGTCTAGACAGGCTCTTTCCTTTTGGACTTCACTTTTCTCATTTATCATATAATGGGATAAGCTAATATTATTATTAAAGTTTCCTTCCTGCTCTAAAATGCAATTATTCTATTAGTTCTATACTAAAAACTACAATAAAATTAAACAATTTGATTTAACAAGCATTTGCTTAGTACCTGCTATGTGGCATGCATGGGTGCTAGATGTTGGGGAATCAAAGACAAAAAAAGAAAACAGTCCCTTCTCTCAAGCAGATTGACAAGTGGAGAATGGAAACCACAAAATACCAATAGAAAAGGAAGTAAGGAAGTGGGTTGAAGACAATGGAAATAAATAAATACAAATAAAAAAGTAAGGAAATAAACTTCAGAAGGAGACAAAGATTTACTATAAATGCTATTTTGTTAACAACAAAGAGAGGTCCAGAGGACACAAAATAAAGCAGAATGGGATAGGGATAATTCACTAGAGAAATGGTGGAATTAACAAAATGAATATAAGGGAATGACACTATTTCCTCTGAAAATTCTTCCCAACTGGAGATTGTAATGATATTCATTAGGATGTCTAAGTTGATTAACTATTGTAAATCAAAACTAAAAGAATCTTCTGTAGTGTCTTTAAATGACCTTCAAGGTCATCCTGTCCAACCTCCTGTAAAATGGAGATTTGAACCCCAGACTTCAATTCCCAGAAGTCCTTTGAAGTTCCCAGAACACCCTATAATCTCCCTAAATCCTCACCTGAGTTCAAGAACACAATGGGTATTTAAACTGACTGTACCACCTACTTGCTCTCTCTCCCTGCTTTCGCTTCCAAGCACACATGGTTCTCTACCTTGCAGGCAAGATGTAGAGTAAGTGGTTGTGCCTAGGCACGTGCTTTCTTATTTTGTATTTTCTTTATTTATTAATTCTAATAATCTTTAATAAATCTCATAAAATATAATACTTTTAGCAGAGAAACTAATTTTAACTGTTACACTCCCACACAGTATAGAAATATCTTCAACAACGTCCCTGTCAGATGGCCACTCTACCTTTGCCTAAAGATTATTTAATGTAATATACTTGAATAGACATTTTTAGTCATGTTTGGTTCTTCATGACCCCATTTGGGGTTTCTTTGGCAAAGATATTGGAGTGTCTCTCCATTTCCTTCTCCAGCTCAATTTACAGATGAGGAAACTGAGGCAACCAGGGTTAAGTGACTTGCCCAGAGTTACATAGTTAGTGTCTGAGCCCAGATTTGAACATGGGAAGTAAGATAAGTCTTCCCAATTCCAGGACCAGCACTCTATCCTCGGAACCACCTAATTGTCCTGATGCAATGTTGTTGTTTTTAAGTCATTTCCAGTCGTGGCGGACTCTTAGTCACCACATTTGATGTTTCCTGGGCAACAATGTCATGTAACATACACTTATCTTTCTATTTTAAACAATTCTTAACAAATGATTAAGGTAATTTTACCAATGTTGATACATTTGACTCTTTTTTAATTTTTTAATCTTTACCTTCCATCTTGGAATCAATACTGTGTATTGGCTCCAAGGCAGAAGAGTGGTAAGGGCTGGGCAATGGGGGTTAAGTGACTTGCCCAGGGTCACACATCTAGGAAGTGTCTGAGGCATGTTTGAACCCAGGACCTCCCATCTCTGAGCCTGGCTCTCTATCCACTGAGCCACCCAGCTGTCCCCACATTTGACTCTTAATAGGAAATAAAATCATCATTCTTCAGCATTTTAGGTATGTCATCCACTATTTCCCCAGGTGAAGATCTCAACAATAGTTTGTTGAACTATCCGTTAGCCACATGATGATCTCCAGTGAGTGAGTTAAAGTGTCTCTGGGTCCCAGCTGGCTTGTAAGTAAAGTCAAGGGTTTGGATTAGACCATTCCTTCTAGCTGCCTAATTTGATGTTGGTTTGTAAATTTAAATAAATAGAAAGATAAATGATAACTAGATAATTAGATATCTATTAAATATATAATGGGCATTTCATATACATATATGTGAGTGTGTATACAAACATTGTACATGTGTTATATGTGAGTACACGTGTATGTATGTGCATGTATTATATATGTTTATGTGTGTATAATAAATATAAATATACACATGTATCTTTCTAATGTATTTGACTCTGGAATGGGTTCTCAGCCCCTTAGGGTTTTTTTTTTTTGCCTTTAGTACATCTGCAATGCTATTGCACTCTCTGGAATCCCCATTCCATTATGGACAAACTGCCCACAAAAATGTCTGAATCTATTTTGTATTTGATGTTCTGTGACATGTTGTTACCCACCCTCTCATCCCTTCTACCCTGAACAAAATAAAAAGCTCCCTGAGGGGGGAGACATTGAAGACACTGAATTGGAACAGTGGCTACTTTAAACCAATTTATTTCAGCAAGCTTTTGTTAACAACTGACAGGCTCTAATTAGCCCCTGGAGAATTTCTTCAAATCACAGTCCCTGCCTTCAAGGAGTTTATGTTCTCTTGTCATTCAGCTCAGTTCGCTGGCAAACATTTGTCAGCTAAATAAGAGCAAAGTTGAGATCAAACCAGGCGAGTGTCTTTTCAGTGTTGTTGATATTTGTATTTTATGACATGATTTAGACGCATGAATAATTTAAAATCTTTAATACTAAAGATTTTCCCTGCGGTTTGAAAATCATTTTATGCTGGAAGCAAATTCATTATAACTCTATTTGCCATTTGACGGTTCTCTCCATCTCTGCCGGCAAGATGCTACCCAGTGAGTGTCCTTCTTTTCTCTCTTTGACCACCGTCCCCAGGGATCTCTTTCCTTTCCCATTGCTCTGACCCTCTCCTCTTGCCCTTCAATTATCCAGTCTGATTTTCTGCTCTTCTTATACCAAATGAAAACTTTTGCTTACCTTCAAAGCCTTCACCTCCATTTATTTCCAACCTCACCTCCTTCTTTTTTATCATGCCCTCTGCCTCCTCTGGCCTGCCTTCTTTCAGCTAACCTAGATATGGGAACTGGCCGACAATTAGGACACACCAGCTGTCTCCATCAAACAGACAGCTGCGGGGATCTGATTCTTTGAAATGGCTCCCACCAATTGATTCTGTAACATTCATGTATTTGGCATATGCACATTCTGGATAGGAATTTGAGGAAATGAGGTCTTCTTGGGCAACAATATGCCCCTCTCTAAAGAGTTCCAGGAGATGTTGAGTGGAACAAATAGTAAAGCCAGGAGATTATTTTAAAAAGAAAAGAAAACAAAAATTCAGGAAAAACCAAACCAAACTAAATTCCTCAGGCTATAGATAAACCTTATCCAAAGAGGGAGCCAAGTTCTCCACAGTAAGACGCAGAATTTAACAGACACGGATTTTCCCCCCTCCCCTCCGTTATATTCTATTTTTAAGAAAAAGAGTCAAACCACAAAAAAAGTTTATGTTCTAAAAGGCAGAAGCAAAAAAAGAACATGTGAAAAATATCTAAGTAGCTTTCTTGTGCCAATGTACATTTAGCCCAGGTTAGCATGATCCATTAAGCCTCTACTATGTGCCAAGCAGTACATAAGGTGCTGAGAACACAAAGAAAAGAAGAAAGAACCTTTACCCTCTTGGGGTTTACATTCCATTATAGAAAAAAGATAACAGCTGGGCTTTGGGAGGCTCAGGCCCTCCGCTCAGCCCTTCCCCCAGGATGGCAGGACTGTTTCCCAGTCACGGCATCCCTCTGGCAATTTGGGGAAGCCCACGGAGCCTTTCTCAGCCTAACTGAAGGAAATGCTCATTTTCAAATAGACCTTAGTGAAAAATAAAGATGTTTCCCCGCTCTGAGATCTCTCCAGAGACCTAAGAGCCCCGCGTTAAAATCGGGGACCATACTCTATTGGATTTAACTCAATTTAATATATTGAGTCCTTCGCCTTTGCCAGGAATAGTCGTAGGCAGAGAGGATACACAGACAGAAATGAAACTGTTTCTGGGCTCCCGGAGCTCCTATCAGAACCAGGGAGTTGGGAAGAGAAGAGAAACGGCCGTGTCGGGAAGGCCGAGGAAGGAAAGTCTGTCCCGGAGGAGAGAAGTGGCCCGGATGGAAAGATCCGGAAAGGTCGTGGAGCACGAGGACCAAGCGGCAGCCGTCAGATGTAGCCGGTAAGAGAAATTCGCTTCCGTTTCCTTGGTTGTTCTCAGCCAGATGGCAAGGGGATAAAGAATGAATGCGGGACGGGCAAGTAGAGCCAGGGAGCGCAAACAATTCTTTCTAGGAATCTGGCATGGAAGAGAGCATGCGTGTAAACGGAAAATGTGTCTACAGCACGGGTTCCCCGAGGCCTTGTGGGTGCTCGGAAGGTGGGACACGCCCAGGCGGTGCTCTATAAATAGACGGGAGCAAAATTGTCTAAACTGTGCTCAACAAACACAACCAAATGGTTTGCATTCAGTTCCACTTCGGGGAATGAAGCCCTTTCAGGTACGCTCCGAAGACTCGGCCGGCCAAGGCTAGTGCTCATTTTGTCCACAGGATGTCAGTCTAGACCAGCCTGGCTTTGTCGTTCACTTGTTTCCGTCCTGCATCGGTCCTGGTGACCCCACCGGCGGCTTTTTGGCAAAGACGCCGGCGGGTGGTTGGCCATTTCCTTCTCTTGTCCTTTTTGCAGATGAGGAAGCAGAGAGCGCCAGACTTAAAGGACTTGCCCGGGATTATACAGCTAATAAGTGGCTGAGGCCAGATTTGAACTCGGAATAATGAATCTTGCCGGAGCTCTCTCCATTGCCCTTATCCTGGTTTGGGGTGGGCGCGGGGAGAGGGTGAAAAGGAGATCTGAGGTCCCCGAGTTTGAAGTACGGGAACCTGAGTCTGCCTAAGAAGAGCCCGAGTTATAACGCACAGTTTTGTGCAAGAAATGCAATTTTATAACTTTCAACGGATACTAAATAAAGTAGATTAATGAAAAAAAGTATTAGTCTCAAGTCCTACTCATGAGGCGACTTTCACTCAAAAACAAAAGTCCTTGAGCACAGACTTGATTGCTAGGTTATGGGAAGTTGAAGAACTGTGGAAAGAATCCTTCATTAAAGTGTGAAATTTGTGAAGTGAAAATTGGGAGTGAAAAAAGTTTGAATCATTTACTGAATGCAAAAAATCACTAACCTGATCATTACAGATTCAGAGCCAGCAGGATCCAGATTCATAAAGATGAATGACGAATTATTCTAACTACTTTAAAGCAAGTTATTGGACGGGTAACAATTTTTTAAACTAGAAGTTCAATAGAGTGTCCTTGATTGTGGGAGTGGGGCACAGAACAGTGTCCCCCGGGCAAATCTGGTGCTCAGGCTTGCAGGGATAATGACTGAACCAAGTCCAAGTGAGAAAGATGGTGTTTGAAAAGATTTCTATGAGACAGACAGATAGACAGACAGAAGGATATATAGTTTAAAAATTGTTGTTACCTGTCCAATAACTTGCTTTAAAGTAGTTAGAATAATTTGTAATATATGATTAATCTGGCTCTGAATCTGTGATCATCAGGTTAGTGATTTTTTTATTCAGTAAATTACATATATATATATACATATATATATATGTATATATATATATATAATGACAGAAGGAATATGGATCAGAAATCTGTGTCCTTTTCCCACATCTTCTGTGAGCATTGATCCTGTTCTGACCCTCTTGGATTCTTTGAGTCCCATTAGGCACAACTCCTAGCACAGATTCCAAAGCTGGGCTCCCTTTATGATGTGAAGGGGTAGGGAAGAATGGGTATATATTCATATATATATATGTACATATATATATATGGGCAAGATCATAGAGTGTGGCACTTTGCTGGCAACTAAGACATACGTACCCTGTGGCTGTGCTCACTGGCACATACTAATTTTTAGGGTTTCAGAGGTGGCGTTTTCCAATTTAGTTTTTGTTTTTATTTGGGGGTTTTGGTTTTATATGGGTTTTTTCTTACAACCATCACCCACATGGAAGTAAGTTTTGCATGATAATAGATGTATAACAGATCAAATTGCCCTGCCTTCTCCAGGAGAGGGAGACAAATTGGATCTTATAATTTTGGGAAATATATGCTGAAAATTATGATTACACGTCATTGGGAAAATAAAATATTAAAAAAAACACATGACCCTTAAAAGCCATCTAGTCCATTATATCTTTGAAATTTCCAGACTAGAGTGTAGCAGAACAGATTATTCTAGGGGGAAAGGGATTTCTCCCCCTTTTCTTTCCCCTGCCCCTGGCAAGTAGCAGCAATGGTGGGTTATAGCAGGGCATGGTGGTGGTAGGCATCTACTTGCATGTAACTCAAGAGGGGAGTTTAAGAATAGTTTCTGAAAACTGGGGAATAACTGAATAAATTGTGGTCTATGATGGTGATGGAATACTAGTGTGCGATAAGGAACGATGAGTAGGAGAATTTCAGAAAGAGCTAGAAAGCCCTGCATGGACTGATGCAGATTGAAATAGGCAGAACCAGGAGAACATACACAGTAACTACAATAATGTAGAATGATCGCTTTGCTACTAACAGCAATATAACAATCCAGGACAATTCTGAGGGAATTTGTACAAAGAATGCTCTCCACCTCCTGAGACAGAACTGTTGGAGTAGAAATATAGATGAAAACATGTGATTTATCACTTGTTTATTTGGGTTTATGTTTTGGTTTTATAAGATTATTCACTTAGAAAAATGAATGTACACCCCAGACTGAATTGTTCATCAGCTCCGGGAGGAGAAGGGAAGAAAGGAGGGAGACAATATGGATCATATAACTTTGGAAAGTGTATGTGGACACTTATTAAAAAAATTTTTTTTTAGATTTTTAAGTTTCTGTGTAACAGCTTTTCTTGCATACTGGAGAGGGCTTTAAAAACCCCAAGACTATGAGATCATAGAATCTAGCCTTCTTGTAAGATTTCCTAAATGGTAACCCCTTTGGGACTTGCCTCTTGTTTTAATTTGTTTATTTTTAAATAAACCCTTACCTTCTGACTTAGAGTCAATACTGTGTATTGGTTCCAAGGCAGAAGAGTGGTAAGGGCTAGGCAATGGGGGTCAAGTGACTTGCCCAGGGTCACACAGCTGGGAAGTGTCTGAGGCCAGATTTGAATCCACTGAGCCACCCATCTGCCCCCTTGCCTCTTGTTTTTAGAGAAAAGTTTACTTCAGGCTATAAGCTCCTTGGGGGAAAAAAAGAGGAGAGGTCACATAGCTCCAGTGCAGTTCTAATCAGAGAACAAAGAAAAGAATTTCTTGGCCAGTGCCAGTCTGATGAAGAGTTTTGCTTGGAGTAAAATCCACAAAGTAGGTTTACTTTCCATGAGGAGTCTAAACCACAGGGTAGTATCACAGGTCTTGGAGAGACCAGTTGAAAGAGGATTCTTCAAAATGGCAAAGGGTTGTCTCCGTGACAACTGTCAGTTTATCAAACATTTAGTATGTCTGTTCTGTGCAAGGCACTGTGCTAAGCCTGGGAGATGCCGAGAGTCACCAGGAGCCTACAGTATAATTAGAGAGACACCCTGGACATAAGTCTACACAAACAGGGAAGGCACTAAAATCAAGGAGGGGTTAGGAAAGGTTTCTCATAGAAGTGGGACTTTGGCTGAGCCTGGAAGGAAGCCAAGGAAATGAGAAAGAGGAAATGAAGAGGAAGAAAGTTCCCTATGTGGGATAACCAGTGAAAATACTTAAAGCTGGGGCTGCTAGGGAGACAAGAGTGCCAGGCAGGGAGTCCAGAGGACCTGGGTTTGAATCTAACCTCAGGTATACTTTCCTCTGTGATTCTGGGCAAATTATTTAATCCCAATCTCTAGCCCTCGCCGCTCTTCTGTCTTAGAATTCATACTAAGGCAGAAAGAAAGGTCTTAAAAAGTTGAGAAATGAAGCCTCTTAAATGAGGAGTGACAATGAAGCCAGTCATCGGATGTCAGGGGAGACAGGTGTAAGATGGAAAGGGTAGAAAAGGCTTCAAGAACCAAACAAATTTTTGAGGTGATTATAGAGGGTAATAGAGAGCCATCAGAATTTATTGAGTAAAGGGATGACGTGGTTGGACCTATCCTTTAAGAAGATCAATTTGACAACCGAATGGAAAATGGAATGGAGGGGAGAAAGACAAGTCGGGAGACCATCCAAGGAGGCTATTTCAATAGTCCAAATACAAAGAGATGAGGCATTAAGGACAGTATTAGAGGAAGGGACAGTAAACAAGAGATGTTAGGAAGACATCGTTGCCAAGACATGGCATTTGATTGGATATGGGGAAGAAAAGTGTGAAAGAGGGAGGAGCCTGGGTGAATGGGAAGATGGTGGTGCCTCAACAGTAATAGGGAAACGTCAAAGGAAGGAGGGTTTGCGGGAGGAGGTAAGTTCAGTTTGAATATGTTGAGTTTAAGACTTGATCCCAAATTTAGTCCTTTTTCAGGTGGAGCTGATGAGCTATTTATGATTGTGTTTCTCTTCAGGGGCTCCTTCAAGTTCTTTTGCCTCTTACACATTTTCTTTGGGGGCAAAGAGAAGTTCTCCATACCTGGGTAGATGATGCAATGGACAGAGTTCTGGGTCTGGGGCCACTAAGATCTGAATTCAAAACCAGTTTCAGGCACTTACTGTGTGGCTTTGGACCAATCACTTAATCACTAATTGGCTCAGTTCACTCAATTGTAAAATGGGAATAACAATAGCACCTATTTCACAGGGATATTATAAGAACCAAATGAGATATTTGCAAAGTACCTATCACATAATAGGCAGTTTCAAAATGCTCATTTCCTTCCCCTTCTGTTCTCCTCTCCAAAACCATAATCACTCTTTGAGTGATTATATGGGGCTGCTGTTATCCACATTTGGGAGGAAGCTAGACTTAAGCTCTACCTAAGCTTTATTTTAGAGACTTTCCAGAAATAAAATTCCAAGATGAGAGCAACAAGACAGAAAATGACCTTTTGGGCTCAGGCACCCCAGAGTCTCTAGAGGATCCCTCACTATAACACATTAGGCAAAGTGAGTGAGGAACCTAGTATGCCACTCTTTCTAGCAAGGGACTTCAGAAAGAACGTCAATCACATGTTTGGGAAAAAACTTTATTTTTTAACTCTTCTTCCATCTTAGAATCAACACTATGTATTGGTTCCAAGATATGGCAAGGGCTAGGCAATTGGAGTTAGGTGACTTGCCCAGGGTCACACAGCTAGGAAGTCTCTGAGGCCAGGTTTGAGCCCAGGATCTCCCATCTCTAGGTCTGGCTCTCTGTCTACTGAGCTACCTAGCTGCCCTGGGATCATCAACTTTTGAAGGGAGAAGCATCATTAGTTATATTCTTAGATTACAAAAATGATAGAATCAGAGAATTTGGGAATTTAAATTTGGTGGTCATCCAGTTGAATTCACACACAAAATTGACTCTTTACATTATCTTGATTGCAAATGGCATTAATCATGGTAACTAAAATAAAAGGAAATGGTCATGCAACAAATGATTGAAATGTCTTTATTTTTAATAATTTTTTATGAATCGCTTTAGTTTTTTTACATCACCAGAATTTTTCCCAGCATCCTTCCTCCTCCCAAAGAGCCATTCCATAAGATGATTTTAAAGAAAAAAAAAAGAACAAAAAAACTCATTTAAAATCAACAAAACCAATCAATGCATAAAAAAGTCTGAAATGTATGCAATGTACCACACTGTGGATCTCCCTTGCAAAGGGGTACAGTGAGATTGTCTTCTCATAGCTCTTTTGTAAAGCCATGTTTGATTTTTGCAATTTTGCAATATTCATTTTTTTGATGATTTTTCTTTCCATTTACCTTGCTGTTGTCATTTTGTGTATTTTTTTTCTTGGCTGTTTACTCTGTATCATATGTTAATCTTTCCATTGTTCTCCATATTCTTCATATTTGTCATTTCACATCAATTAATGCATATGTTAAATACCCCTGAGGTGGCCAAATGTATTCTAATTCTCAATATTTAAAGTTACAATTATATGAAATATGGTCATTTGTTTGATATTTGTTTGATCCCAATGGATATTTGGGAGTTCAAATTCAAATAATGCAATCACTTCACAGGATCCAGGATTCATATCTAGTTATATTTTCTTACATTTATGTAATACAATTTCTTTAGCCATCCTCCAAATGAAGGGTATCTACTTTATTTCTAATTCTTTGTGGTCATAAAGGGTTGCTGTAAATCTTTTGTACACATAATTTTGCATTCTTTGTTTCATTTAAAAAAAATACTTTTGGGGGCAGCTGGGTGGCTCAGTGGATTGAGTCAGGCCTAGAGATGGGAGGTCCTAGGTTCAAATCTGGCCTCAGACACATCCCAGCTGTGTGACCCTGGGCAAGTCACTTAACCCCCATTGCCTAGCCCTTATCACTCTTCTGCCTTGGAGCCAATACAGAGTATTGACTCTAAGATGGAAGGTAAGGGTTTAAAAAAAAATACTTTTGCTAAAGGTAAACTAAAAGCCAAAAATACATGTAATTAAGAATTTATCAGTGAAATTTTAAAGATCTGTGGTTTTACTAATCTAGATAACTGATTTAAAAAGCAGCAAGGAAAACCAAATTGACAAAATAAAAGCTGAACAAAGTAAATCCACAACAGAGCTAAAAGAAAAAAAATCAGTTATCAGTCCATTACACATAGTCTAGCAAAACCAAGAATTTAAGAGAAATGGAGAACTACCTACAAAAAATAGAAAATATCTGAATTAACAGAACATTAACAATCATGTAACATCCAATCTCAGAATATAATATTGAACAAGTCATAAAAGCACCATGGAATGGGGAAACCCCTGGCTCAGACAGATTTACAAGTGAATTTTACCAAATACTTGAAGCACAATTTCTAGACCACCTAAGAGAGAAAGAGAAAGAGGGTGTGTGTGGTGAGAGGAACATTTTTTATGATAAAAATATGGTCCAAATACTTGAACCAGGGGTAAATTCGGCAATGAAAGAGAATTTTAAAGCAATTATCACTAATGAATATTGATGAAAAAGACTACAGCAATGTATATTTTAAAAATCCACTCTGACAAAATTGGATTTATACCAAGGATGCTTCAACATTAGGAAAGTTAATCTCATAATGAATCATTAACAACAAAACACCTAAAAGCACATGCTTAGATCCATAGACAAAGAAACTCTTTGCTAATATACCATATTTATTTATGCTAAAAGCTTTTAAAACTACATAGAAAAGGACCATTTTAATGATATAATAGTATATGTAAATCATGTAGGTAGTTAAGTATAATTATATAAAATTAGTGAAATACAAATATATAATTTCAATATGATATAATAGTGTATATAAATATTTAATTATATATAAATATATGCACACCCATATATTTATGGAGTTATTTGCAACAGGAAAACACTAGAAGCTTTTCACAGTGGGTACAATAGTAAAATAAAAATGTTCCTTCTTTTCATAATTATTTCACAATTCTGGAAATAGCAGGAATACCCTAAGACAATAAAAAGAAATTAAAAGAGGAAGGAAGGAAGCAAGGAAGCAAGGAAGTAAGGAAGGAAATGAAAGAAAATTTGCCCTATTTGAAGATGGCATGATTTATTTAGAAAAATTCAGAGAATCATGAACAAAAATAATTGCAACAATTAATAGCTTTGGTAAAGCCCATAACTATGGAACACTTTTCTACATTCTCCCTGTCCTCTTCTAATCATGGAAATGCCTCTATTTCTGAGACAAGACTACTAAATATCTCCCTGAATCTCCATTTGAGAAAAAAAAAGCATTCCTAGTCATGATCTCTTCAAAACCAGACCAGATTACAACTCCACAGACTATTTCTCTCCCTTTCCCCAACATGGATACCTTTCCTGCATCCTGTTTCAAGTCTCTTTTGTGTGTTTCTTTACTCATTAGAATCTAAATCCCTGAAGGAAGGAACTATCTTTCTTTTTGTTTGCATTTATATTCCCTGTTCTAAGTACAATGTCCGGCACAGAAATGTTCTAGCCAGCTAGCTGTGTGTCTACCCATCACAATGCAAAATTAATATATAAATACTGTAAGCATTTCTATGTATCAATAACAAAATTCAGAAGAAAAAAAATAATTAAAAGGGATCTCATCCAAAATAACTACAAAGTGCATAAAATCTCTGATAGCAGATCTATCAAGACATACTGAAGACTTATAAAGCATTCTTTAAAGAAATAAAAATATAACAAATAACTGGAGGGCTCTTCATTGCTCATTGGTAGACTACATCAATATAATGAAATTTATATTAATCTGCAAACAGTGCTATACCAAACTATGAAGAAAGTAATGTATACCTAAATAATAACAAAAGTAATTGAACAGAATAAAAGGTCCAGAATCTCAAGGGAAATTATGAAAAAAAGGAATTGGGAGCAAATATATTTTCAGATCTCAAATTGTTTTAACCAATAAAATAATTTGATACTTTAAAACAGTAGAATAGACTGTATAATCAATAATTAGACATCATAAAATTCAAGAAACCACTGTTCAATTAATACAAAAACTACTTGGGTAGAATTCCTTATTTGACTGAAACTGATTGGAAAACTGGAAAGTTGTTGAAAATAAGTTCCTGTAGAGAAATTACATTAGCATCTCATACCATATGTCATACATCAATACATATGTATTTAACATGGATATAAAAGGAAACACCATGAAGAAAAAAAGATAGTAAAGTCAGGATTAAATGTGGTGGTCCTGGAAAAAAGTTGGGGAAAATACACCTTCCTCCCTTCATTGCAGAGGTAAGGGACTGTTTTGTGTAATATTGTACATATAGTGATACGCAAATTTTTAGGGATAAACAATGATTTTGATATTTCATTTAGAGACAGCAATGGTCATGTATGTGTATTTCTACTCACATTAGACCAACTCAGATTATGTGATCTTGATGAAACTGGATTGAGCTGATTCAAGGTTACTAACTTGGAAGAGGGTTTTTGTTGTTTGTCGATTGATTTATACATTTTCAAATTGTATACATACATTTTATATCTTTATTAAATAATTTATTTTTAATGAGATGTGAAGAAAATGCAAGAAAAAAAAACCCAGATGTCAACTTAGAGGGACAACTCTTACTTAGTTGTGGAGTCTTGGGCTGGGTTGTAACAATGGTGCCCTGTATAGATCATTAAAAATAGTATTGTCTTAAATTTCACATTTTATTAAAAAAATAATTAGGACACATATTTTAACACACATGCAATTTCCTCATTGCTGTATTGCTGAGAATTTGGATTCTATTGGACTTGCCTTTCCAATTTGTACTGAATTTGATGGACATTTGAAAGGGAATTATTTTTTCCATTTTCTCAAAAAAATCCTCACTTTTATTTAATTCTTTGCCAATTGAATGAGTTTCATGAAATTTCATGTATTATGTTGCTTTCTTTTCTTTCAATTTTAATTGTTGTTTAAAAAATAGATGTCATTTTTAAGAAAATCTACAAAATTTTCTTAAAGAGTACACTTTAATGACTGTTAGAGACACAGCAGAAGCTGCTGGCATGGGGAAAACAAGTATTTCAAGAGTCATTCAAGTCCAAAATGAAAGATCAACTACACCAAAGGTCAATGTGTTGCCTAAAATGAAAAACAAGAACTGACAAACTATCACTGGAAAAGCAAGCAATAGAAATTTACCCAAAGGGCAATAGGAAGGTACATATTTCGTGTATATATATTAGAAATAATTATGCAAGTGGAATAAAAGATAATGTAAAACATGCTTTAAAAAAAAATAGGCCGATTATACAGAGAGCAAGGGATAGCCAAGGGGCATGTTACATGCTTTACTTTTTTCCTAGAGATATCAAGAGAAAGTGAGGAAGGCCCCTAACTTATCGAGTGGACCTCTGGTGGCCAGTTCATAAGAAGATATATACAAGTTGCATAGGTTGGACTGCAGTATACATTATTGGAGGGAATAGCCGAAACAATGGGATCATAGAGCAATTTGAGTAGCCATTTGGAATTTCTTACAATAATTAGCATATTACTCTAAACAGATTTTCCACTAAACTGCTTTTCAGTTCTCTCAGCCATTTTGTTTAGGCCTTTTTTCTTCTGTTGTATTAAAATTGCTACAAGGTACTTTAGATAATTATTACCTTAAGATATAAATAATATTTGGCATTCTTGTTTTGCCATGAATTTTTCTATTTTGTTCATTTCTGTAAAGTAGCCCCTTGATAATCTAAATAACACTAAATCTAAGTTGGGTAGTACCGTTTCTGTGTTGGCGGTGCCCAAACCATCAGCATTGATGGTCTAATTATTCTGATCTTTGTTTTCTGTAGCCATTAGTCATCACCCCCTAATACTTTTGACCTTTTTGGTTATCTCAAATGGAATTTTTCTTTTTCCTTGGCTTTTGCAAGTAATATACTGATGCTTCTTTTGTATGTTTGTGAAATTCTGCAACTTTCAGGAAGTTCTCATCCTGACTAGTATTTTTCATTAAATTTTGTTTTCTAAGTAAACTATCACCCACAAATAGGAATAATTTTTGCTTCTTCTTTGCCAATACATATTTCACTAAGTTTTTCTTGGTCCTATTCCTACCAGTAATATTGTTTACATGACATCAAATAATGGCACTGGGAGCAAGGATGTTTCATTCCTAATTTTGTTGGGACACGATTCCATTGTTTCTCCATCATGATAATGCCTTTGGTTTTAGAAAAACTTTTTAAAATATCTGGCAAAAATTGTTCCATTTTAATGTTTTCCAGAATTCTCAATATCAGTGTTAAATTTTAGGAATGGCTTTTTATGAATTTTATATTGCTATGTAATTATTAATGATTTTGTTTTCATATTGAGCCATCCTTGTAGCTCTAGAATGAGTCCAATTTAATCACAATGAATTTTTGTTACATGCATTTTACCAATTTATACAAAAATTTTGCATCAATATTTACCAATATTATTTTCTAGTTCTTTAATATTGCTTTATCCCTCTTTGGTTTGGGTATCAAGTCTACATTTGCCTCATAAAATAAATTTAATAGAGTACTTTTTTCTGTTTTTTGAGAAGCAGATGTAGAATGGGGATTAACTGAACAAATGTTTTCTAGAAGTTAGTTATAAATCTCTCTAGTACAGGAATTGTTTTAAGAGAAACTTTCTTTTGTGGCTCTCTCAATTTGTTTCAAAGTTGTTTAGAATTTCTATCTCATTTTATTTTTATATTTTTAATTTTTGAAGATATTCACAGGATCAAAGATTTAGAGTTGAAGGAATTTTTATGGTTTACCTAGATGAAATCGTTTAACACATATTGAGAAATTGAGTCCAAAGTACTCATGTAACTTGTCCTAAGTCACACAGTTATTGAGGAGCAACTTAATGTATCACAATGGTTCCTACTGGTTTTTGTTATGTAATCTCCCTAGGATAATTTAATATATTATTTATAACATTCTTTTAGATTTATTAAATTTTTAAATCTCAAAAATCATGCAAATTAAAATGTGCATTGTGCAATTACCTTATTAAATAAAAAATTTTAAGTCATTCTACTTGTAAAAGTAAAAACTAGATATAGTTACAAATCTCTAAATGTAATTATGAATATTTTGTGTAGGGCATCCTGTAAGCATTAAAAGAATCTAGGAGGACCACATAGGCTTATTATTTAATCTGCAAGACTTCATATTAAATTTGACCTTTTTAACAACATTTGAATGAAATAAATTATAATTTGGAAGACATTTCGAAATAACAGTAATTATATGAAAACTTAAAAAATTTGAACACAGGTCTACAATATTTGGTTTAATATCAGATACAATCTTAATTTGATTCTGCACTGAATTTCCACATTTGATTTAAAAGAACAAAGTAAAAATGATTGCTCACACAACAATATGGTAGAAAATAGTGGTTTGTGTTTATATGCAGTCGTTTTCATTCATTCCTGATTTTTTGTGTTCCCATTTGGAGTTTTCTCGACCCATATTGGAATGGCTTGCTATTTCAGTCTTCATTTCATTTTACAGTTGAACCTGAAGCAAACAGGGTTAAATGACTTGTCCAGGGTCACACAGCTAAGAAATTGCCGAATCCAGATTTGAACTCAGGAAAATAATTGCCTCTAGGCTCAGCACACTATTGACTGTGCCACCTACCTTCCCCAGTTAGAAAATAGCTGGAAATAGAAATTCATTTATTATTTTTACTCAACTAGCCCATCAGTGAAAATGAAAATTTTTTTTTCTGCTATCTAATGACAAGTGTTGTGTTTAATGAAAAATGTACTTCAGGGGATCTAAGTAACACAGTGGAGAGAATTAGCCCTGAAGCCAGGTTCTGGGTTTAAATCTTGCCTGACACTTCTTGACTATATGACCCCTAGGCAAGTCACTTAACCCTGATTGCCTAGCCCTTCTGCTCCTCTCTTAGATTTGATCCTAAGACAGAAGTTAAGGATTTTAAAAAATAAATGTACTTCAAGGTCAGTTGTATATGGGGTTTTTTTTATTTTCCATTAAGAAATTATTTTTCTTCCAAGGATTGCTAGTTACAACCATAAATTTGTATGTTATCTTCATTCTTTTTAGAATATTTTTATGATTAATTTTGGGCCCATGACTGATTTAAAGTATGTCTCATTCTGGCCTTTTTTGTTGTTTTTGTTCCTTACTTTCTGTGATTGTTGTTACTGTTATATTTGCATTATGGACTTTAAAAAATTTAAATGTTTCTGCATATTTATTCTGAGTATTAAAACCCTAGCACATGAACAATTTCTTTTTTTTTTTTTTAAACTCTTACCTTCTGTCTTGGAGCCAATACTACGTATTGGCTCCAAGGCAGAAGAGTGGTAAGGACTAGGCAATGGGGGTCAAGTGACTTGCCCAGGGTCACACAGCTGGGAAGTGTCTGAGGCCAGATTTGAACCTAGAACCTCCCGTCTCTAGGCCTGGCTCTCAATCCACTGAGCCAACCAGCTGACCCCCACATGAACAATTTCAACAAAAGCATCATACCAAAAAATACATACTTTGTAAAATATTAAAGCCAAAATAGCCCTGTACTTAGTTTTTCAACATTCTACTGAGCTCAATAATTTCCTCTCCATTTCTATTTATCAAATTCTAAAAAAGGAATATTAAAGAAGTCTCTATTAGTATTATGTAGAGTCTTTTGCACTTCAGTTAGCTTTCCCTTAACTACTTAAGGCACTATGCAATTGAATCTTCATTTCATATAATCATCTTTGGTGCTTGAAAATATAATTTTTTCTGTACAACATATATATATTCTCTGCCATCTTAGGGAGGAGGATGAGAGGGAGAACATAGATCACAGAATGTCAGAAAACAATTATTTAAAATTTCATCAAAATGCAAGGAAAAGAAAAAAGAAAAAGTTTAAAATTCTTCCTGTTTGCCTCATCAAAAACTGACTGTAAAGGGGGCAGCTGGATAGCTCAGTGGATTGAGAGCCAAGCCGAGAGATGGGAGGTCCTGGGTTCAAATTTGGCCTCAGACACTTCCCAGCTGTGTGACCCTGGGCAAGTCACTTGACCCCCATTGCCTAGCCCTTACCACTCTTCTGCCTTGGAGCCAATACGCAGTATTGACTACAAGACGGAAGGTAAGGGTTTAAAAAAAAAAGATAATAGAATTTGAGACAGGAAAAATAATTGTAACCTTGATTCTTATTGACTCCAAGACGGAAGGTAAGGGTTTAAAAAAAAAAAAGATAATAGAATTTGAGACAGGAAAAATAATTGTAACCTTGATTCTTGCAGTCAGTTTTTTTTTTTTAAACCCTTACCTTCCGTCTTGGAGTCAATACTGTGTATTGGCTCCAAGGCAAAAGAGTGGTAAGGGCTAGGCAATGGGTGTTAAGTGACTTGCCCAGGGTCACACAGCTAGGAAGTGGCTGAGGTCAGATTTGAACCTAGGACCTCCCTCCCATCTCTAGGCCTGGTTCTCAATCCACTAAGCTACCCAGCTGCCCCCTCAAATTCTATTATCTTTAAAAAAAAAAATAGCACTTAGGTTCCTTTGATTCGTTTTAAAGATTCCTTTGAGACTATTACAAAATGTAAAATGAATAATTTTGATTACATTAAATTAAAAAGGTTTTAGACAAACAAAACCAATACAACCCAAATTAGGAAAGCAACAAATTGAAGGGAAAATTTTTTAACAAAGGTATCATTTCTCAAATTTATGAGGAGCTAAATTAATTGTACAAAAAAATCAAGCTATTCCTCAACTGATAAATGGGGAAGGCAATGAATAGTTTTCAGATAAAGAAATCAAAAGTATCAATAAACACATGAAAGTGTTCTAAATCTCTCATTATTAGAGAAATGCAAATCAAAACAACTCTGAGGTACCACCTTACATCTAGCATATTGGCCAATATGACAGCAAAGGAAAGTAATAATTAGGACATTCATGCATTGCTGGTGGAATTGTGAATTGATAGAACCATTCTGGGAGACGATTTGGAAATATGCCCAAAGAACTTTAAAAGACTGCCTGTCCTTTGATCCAGCCATAGCACTGCTGGGTTTGTACCCCAAAGAGATAAGGAAAAATACTTGTACAGAAATATTCATAACCACGCTCTTTATGGTAGCAAAAAATTGAAAAATGGAGGGGGGGGATGTCTATCAATTAGGAGATGACTGAACAAATTGTGGTATATGTTGGTGATGGAATACTCTTGTGCTCAAAGGAATAATAAACTGTAGGAATTCCATGGAGACTGGAACAACCTCCAGAAAGTGATGCAGAGCAAAAGGAGCAGAACCAG
This sequence comes from Monodelphis domestica, assembly GCF_027887165.1. Classification (NCBI taxonomy): domain Eukaryota; kingdom Metazoa; phylum Chordata; class Mammalia; order Didelphimorphia; family Didelphidae; genus Monodelphis; species Monodelphis domestica. The sequence continues at coordinate 145,506,161 of NC_077227.1, read as the reverse complement.
GAAAACATTATACACAGAGGGTGATACACTGTGGTACAATCAAATGTAATGGACTTCTCTACCAGCAGCAATGCAATGATCCAGGACAATTCTGAGGACTTATGAGGAAAAACACTATCCACATCCAGAGAAAAAACTGTGGGAGTAGAAATGAAGAAGGAAAACATATGATTGATCACATGGTTTGATGGGGATATGATTAGGGATGTTGACTTTAAATGAACATTCTATTGAAAATAATAATATGGAAATAGGTTTTGAACAATGATACATTAAAATCCAGTGGAATTGCTCATTGGCTCCGGGAATGAGGAGAGGCAAAGAACATGAATCATGTAATAATATGCTAAATTAATTATTAAATACAAAAATTAAAAACAAAGATTCCTTAGAATTTGAATCTTCCTAAATCTCTCATCATCTCCACTATTTGAATAACTTGTCCCTTCCCACTCCATTAAAAATTTAATTGTCCAGTTCTTTCCCTCTCCTACTCTATCCCTTTAAAGATTTCACACATGAATCATCTTTTTTAACAAGGTGAGACTTTTACAAGACACTACTAACTTTATCTTTTTACCATGTAAACATTAATTTGTCCTGGTCTTTGTTTGGACTTTTACATTTTGTACTTTTTATTTTATTTAATGCATTAAAAATTTTTTTTAAGTCTTCCTTTCCCCTAGTTCCTTTATTAGGAATGATATAAATTCTTTACTATCTGCATCCCCACCCATTTTCCTCCCACAGTCAGAGTTACATTTGGTCTAAGAGTATTTTTTTAAATGGTCCCCCCCCACACCCACACACACAGTTATCACATTCCAGTTCTCATTTCTTACAATCAACATCTAATTTGGAGTATTTACCTTTGATGTGTGAATATTTGCAATATTTCTCATTAATGAAGAAATTCTGGAGCTTGGTGATTACATTTATACTTGAGGTTGTTTTCTGTTCATGATCTTTCTACTGACGTATGTTTTGTGTTGTTTCCAATCATTCTGAACAATTTCAGGTTTTTGTCCCATTGTGCTTTACTGAGAGATCAATAATAACCAAGATTGTCATGGTGAGTTGTTCAAGGTAAATTTCCTTGGTTTATAGGAATTTTAAATGTTCATTAAACTTTGCTCTAATGCTTCTTTGTTGCATTTCATTTGTGCATTTTGTTTCTCCCATTCATTTTCAGGTAAACTACCATTTTAAATTCACCACCTTTGGTTACAAAAGATTCGTAACTTTGTTCTAACTTTAATTTTCAAACTAATTTTTTTCAGACAATGGGACTTCTTGTAGTTGTTACATTTGCATTAGTAAAATTCCAGTTGTAGTTATTGCAACATTATGCCCTTCTTTAATAAGAGCTACCATCTTTAGTGACTACTTATTTGTTCCTCACAACCCTGGGAGGTTGTCATCCCCATCTTACATCAAGAAAACTGAGGGACCCGAGATTAAGTGATTTGCTTAAGGTCACAAGCAACTATCTGTGGTAGGACTTATACTGTCTTCTTGACTGCAAGCCTAGTACTCCCAGTCCAGTACCACTTTAATAACATTATTATACCCTATGGTTACTATTGCTATCTTTTTTGCTTACTTGTTTGTTCAACTGTATTGGCTTTTCTGCCTAAATTTCTATGGGAAAATTTATTTTCAGCTTTGTTACCAAGGTAGGCTTTGAAAGGACCACTTATTTTATCATTTTCAAATGCCCAATCACCAATTTCTTAGATATGCTCTATATCACTTATTGATACTACAATACAAGCTTCTTATATCCAACCACATATTTCTCCATATCCTTCTTTCAGTTCTTCAGAAATGTCATTTTTAAAGGCTTAATAATATAGTATTACCAGAACCACACTAAAGTTGCTGTGTCAAGAGCAGCTTAGGACTAGAAAGGTCACCTCCTATAGTGGTCTGTTTATTCAATAAAGATTTTAGGGGGCAGCTGGGTAGCTCAGTGGATTAAGAGGCAGTCCTAGAGACGGGAGGTCCTAGGTTCAAATCTGACCTCAGACACTTCCTAGCTGTGTGACCCTGGGCAAGTCACTTGACCCCCATTGCCTAGTCCTTACCACTCTTCTGCCTTGGAGCCAATACACAGTATTGACTCCAAGACGGAAGGTAAGGGTTTAAAAAAAAAAAATATTTTAAAAACAGGCAAATTGGAGACAATTTATGGAGACAATAATAATTTCTTCTTGACAGCAATATTTTCTGTCTTCCATTCTTTTTCTACTTTTTTTCATTATGGAGTTCTTACTAGCGAATATTCATATGGTACCTTTAAGGTTTGCAGAGTACATTTATGGAATCATTTCATTTGATTTCAAATGACCCTTAATGTTCTCAAAACTTGTGTCACTTCCATCATTACAGATGAAACTAGCAGGCCAACAAACAGATGAAAAATGGAACTGATGTCAGTGCTTCTAAAATAAACCAATTTCATTATTAATGAGCCATGTGTACTCATTGTTGTATGAGGATGTAGATAAGACATTTGGATCAATGAGTCATTAAGAATGGCTAAACAAGCATGGAAGAAAACTAGAAGTAATAATCTTGGAAACTTTGCACATAGTAAATTTTTGAAACTTTGTATCTCTTGGTAGCCTTTTGATTTTCAGATGCTTTTGTCCACACTAGTGAAAATGCCCAAATTCGGGTCTCTATTAGGGAATAATCTATGATCTATTAGCAATGACACTAGCTAAACACTGCTACCAAATTAATCCAGGATCAATCCTGAATGAAAATAGAGTCTTCTATCATATTAGATATTGCACTTGGGATCCATGACTGTTAGTGGTTAGGGGCTGGGGAACAAAGGAGGAACCCCAATGCATAAAGACAAGCATGATCTAAAGAAAAATCCAAATAAGAATATAAACCAAATGTTAAGCTAAGAAGTTCCTGATAACACTAAGTCCAATGGTCCAAGATAGTAGCAGGAAGCTCAAGGTTATAAGTCAGTGAAATATGCAAAGATATCAGATATATGCTCTAAGGAAAGAATTGCTTTTCTAAGATAATGACTCCCAGAGATTTTATTATTCTTAATGACTTGTGAGCTTTCCTTGTGTCATCTACAGAATCTTATATCCAACCAAAATATCACTTGTGAGGAAAACATCTCATATTTTTATAGCTATTCTCAGAGATCTGCATATTTTAACTAATCTAAATCTATGTGCAAATGATAAGTTTCAGTAGACCATTATTCAGTATTTAAATTGCAAAGATATTTTCTATTCATAGAAAAAATTTTCATCATTGAACTCATGATCTATTTTTCTGCCAGGTATCCTATGTTAAGGTATCAAAGTTGGCCCCCTTTTAGGTTACTACAGATAAAGAAACTGAGACCCCGAGAAGTGCTACTTTTCAAGTTCTCTTTTAGAATAATGATTATAGCCTCATTTTGCTTGTCCTTAGAGGATGAAAATAGGAACAAGGAGTTAAAAGTCATACTATAAGAAACTGCACTGACATTTCCCCTTAGTACAAAAGGGCAAACTAACAGTGAGCTCCCCAAATATGGAATGAATTCTCCTGGAGAGTTCCCCAACAGCAAAAGCTTCCAGCAGGGGCTGAATGGTAAGTTGGGGTCAAGGATGCCATAAAGGAATTCCAGGTTTCAAAGACTGCACTGAAGAATAACGTCTCTTCCAACTACAGACTCTGTAATAGAGTCTGTAACAGTCTGTTACAGACTCTGTAATGTGCTTCAGGTCACATAACTAATAAAGAGTAGGGACTAAAATCCCAAATGACTGTCTATATTTTGGAGGGAATTCTTGCTTCAGGAATCCATTCCTCTGAGATTCTGTGATTCTTAGTTCCATATGGTCCTTACCTTCTTCCATCATTTCCTTACTTTTTGCCTTTATAAAATATAGAATATCAAATGCTTCAAAAGTTTTTAATATTTCTTCTACTTCCTCACATTCTTGAAAGGGGGAACTATATCTCTGAATAGGATTATTTTTCCAAGAAATATTGGGGACCACTTTTCTGATAATGCATCAATTTCTATCTCATGACAACTGAGTATAGAAAGACCAAAGAGGATTATATGCTGTACTTCTTCCTGTTATATTACTATTAAAGCTTTCTCTTGAAAACTTTTTCTCTTGAAAAAATATCTTCTAAAGAATATCATTGAACAGAAGATTCATTTTTAATTTCGAGTCTGTTTATAAACAAAAAATTCCTTGAATAAAATTTTATTCTCCTTAACTCCAAAAGCAATATATGATAATCAGGTAGGGAGTGAACACACTAAATCAAAATGACTAATATCTCTATAATTTCCCCTTGTTCTATTTCAACGATATTTGTTTTACTGCTGCATAGAAAAATGATGCAGATTCATCATTTATGTGGTTAATCACATGTCTCATATTTACAAAAAATTTGCACAGAAAATAAAGTTGTACACCTACATCATGAATAGGAGACATTTTTACATCAAATAAAAACACAGCAGGTATTTAGAATTTCTATCTTAAGTGGAAGAGATGAAGTCTAATGCTGAATCAGAAGGAAATTGTTTAAGTGGTTTGGAGAAGATAGTGAAATAAGTCAGAGGTTGATTTTGTGAAGGACAAATTTGAGAGAAATTGAGAAAAATTGTAAGAGCCTCTAGGCTCAAACACTGGAACAGATTTTATTTGAAAGAGGAGCAGGATCAAGAATAACTCAGAAGAGTAGCTAGTCCTGGGTTCAAATACGGCCTCAGACACTTCCCAATTGTGTGACCCTGGGTAAATCACTTAACCTTATTTGCTTAGCCCTTGCCCTTCTGAGAGTTGTTACTAAGAGAAAAAGGGTTTTTAAAAAATATTTCAAACAAATATGAAAGGATTAAGGATGAGTAGGCAACAAAATCTGAAGTAGAAAACTCAAGAAAGGTAAAATAATTGACAAAGAAAAATAAAAATGAAAAGTTAAGTGGATAACTTGGAAAGTAAAGCAAATTGATAATGAACTGATGATATGGCAATAATAGGTATTGGGACTAAAGAAACTGATTGAAGCTAGGCAGTTTTTATGGTGATAACTGGCTTTAAGTTTTAATCTGGTCCTCAGAGTTGAGGTGTATATACACAGGAAATGTTTTAATAGGTTTTAACTCAATCTGTATAGAGAGTAGGGCAAATTATGCAGTGCTTTGAATTGTGTACAGTACTTCTATTTCTGCGACAACTGAGTGTTATCCGTGACCTGAGTGTAGACTTGAAGGAGAAGTGAAGAGACTTGAAGGATGCTTTTCCACTCTCTAGGTGGCTAGAGACAATTATCCATTTCTAAAGGAAATAGTATAATGCACTAAAGGGATCCAAGCTGAAGAAGAAACACTTGAGAATGAGAGAATTACAGAGAAAGAAAAAGATGGCTATTATGTAGAACTTTGATTTCTTTATCTAAAAACTGTTTATATCTTTTGACCATTTATCAATTTGAAAATGACTCATATTTTTCTAAAATTGACAAAGTTCTCAAAACTACTTCAACAAAATTTCTTCCAACTTATGGCTTTTTTCTTTTAGTCTTGGTTACATTCACTTTATTTGTATAAACATTTATAAATTTATTGTATTCAAAATTATCCATTTTATATCTCACTTTCTTATTTAATCTATGAGATAGATAATATATTCCCCATTCTTCTAATTTGCTCATGTCTAGATCATTATCCATTTTGATCTTAGTAAATGATGTACATTGGTATATATCTGGTTTCTGCCAGAATGTTCCCCCAAAATTTCTAACAAATAGTGAAAATGGTGAACTGATCCAATTATTTTGGAGAGCAATATGGAATTATGCTCAGAGTAACAAATCTGTGTATATGTTTTAACACAGCAATACCAGATTAGGCTTATTTCCTAAGGTGATCAGGGAAAAAGGAAAAGAACCTTTATGTTCTAAAATACTTACAGAAGTTCTCTTAAGGGATGTCCATCATTTGGAATATGGCTAAACAAATTGTGGCATATGATTATGGTGGAATACTGCTATGCTATAAGAAATGTTGCGCAGGTTAATTTTGGAAAAACATGAAAAGACTCAAAATTATGAAAAGTGAAACAAGCAGAACCAAGAGAGTATGAAATACAGCAATAGAAATGTTTTTTAAAGAATGACTTGTGTATGTCCACCTCTAGAAAGAATAGAAATGACAAAGTTATATACAAGTGTCTTTTGGTCACATTATTTGTTTCACTAATGGAGAGTGGGGAAGACAGTGGATAAAGCATCAGGTCTGGAGTTGGAAAGACCTGGGTTCAAATCTGATCTCAGACACTTCCTTGCTCTATGACCTTGGGAAAGTCACTTCACCATCAGGTTACACCTAGAGTATTAGAGGAAGAGCAGTAGTCAATTTATGACCCAGTGCTCAGAAGAAATGAGAGAACTTATCAACATGAGAGCAACAGAGAGGGCTATGGTATTCCCAAATATCTGCTCTAGACAAAATAGAAAAGCTACCAGAACCTACTTTGGAGCACGAAAACCCTTCATTAAGCAAATGACATTGTCAAAAGGAAGTGCAGTTCCATTTTTTTCCTCTTGCAACCTGTCCTTACAGAACCTAAAATAGTATTAAAATCATTATGAAGTATTGAATAAGAAACTGATGACCAAAGAGGGATAGGCTATTTTTTCATCAATGCTGTCCATTAAGTCAAGGAATTCAGAAGAGAAAAATTAATTTGGAAGTGAGAAGACAAAGATGTTGAAGTTTGAGACTGAGATCCTGATTTTTGGTACTCAGGTTACTTGCCACAGATGGAATACAACTAGTTTAGTAAGAATTTATTTGCTTAGTGACTTTCAAATCTAATCACAGGCTGTGAATAAATAGGATGAGAGAGAATGTCTACCCCCCAAGCAATCTACTAAAAAGGGTAGCTACAAAAATAGCTCCCAAGACAGCCAGAAAGTCTTAAGAGACAAAATTTTAAAACATACATTAATAAAATCCATGACCTTTTAAAAAGTTTATACATGAGTACCTGAAGTTTAGGCAATAAGCAAGGAGAAACAGGGCAACTGAGTGTCTCAGTGAATTGGGAGCCAAGCCTAAAGATGGGAGGCACTGGGTTCAAATTTGGCCTCAGACATTTCCTAGCTGTGTGACCCTGGGCAAGTCATTTAACCCCCAATGCCTACCCCTTAACACTCTTCTGCCTTGGAACCAATACACAGTATTGATTCTAAGACAGAAGGTAAGGGCTTAAAAAAAATAAAGTAAGCAAGAAGAATCACAAGTCATACAAGGAGAAAACTTTAAAGCCACAGGTATATCACTGAGATTTGGTAGAATGAAGCCCTTGACTAGATCATGGCTGTGGGTGACTGTAATTTACCAAAACTCAAATAGGATGAGTAGAATATGGAGGTGGTAGAGTGCCCTTATTAATTAAAAATGGTAGGGGCAAGTTGAAGGAATTCCTGAAGCCAGAGGAGACGCATGATGGAAAAGAAGTATTTGAGTGAAAATCAATGGAGAAACAGAAGTGATTTTCTAAAATGTATAAATGCTACAGACCATATGAACACGAGGAAGGAAAAAAAAAAGAAATTTGGGGAACAGATCACAAGCCTCGCACAGAGCAATGTGGTAATAAGATAGAAATTTCCTTGAAATCTAATTAAGAAATAAATTGATTATTCATAAGGTACAGATATCAAATGGGGGAATTATTATTCATTGAGGGAAGTGATCACTGAAGGATGTGATACAGTAAAAGAAATCCAAATATACTTTTAGACTGGTAAACTAGATTTTGGGAAAGTAGATTTTAAAGGAAAGATAGGTAGGATGTCATAGACTAAAATGTTACAGGATAAGTTAGTCCGAGTGAATGAGAAATGCTCTAGAATTAAATTCTTTTAGACATTACCAATAAGGGGGAAAAAATACAGTTGTCAGAAGAGAATGATATGGATGCTCAGGGAACTCAAATATATAAAGACACAAAGCAAGATAGCAAAGGGATAAATTTATATAGACGCATGGCACGATCATATAAAAATAGATAGTAGTGTTAAAATACTGAATGATTTGAGTATGGGGAAAGAGTATAAAGACAACAAAAAGATTTGGGTTTTTTAAAGCAAACTTGGTTCAAAGAATGGGATAAAGAATAGGACCTCTTCTAGATGGATGAATTTTATGAGAGAATACAAATTTAAATCATTCATCCCCCCACCCCCAATTTCATCTTTAACCTTGGAGGTGAAAAAACAAATGCAACTAATAAGGAATTGATAGCCAAGAAAAAGTAATAGTGAGGGGAGCACTTACTTACTTCTGATGGATTCAAATCACCTGAGCCACATACCCTGTATTCTTACATACTAAAAAACTGGCAAATGATTGCTGAGCCACTATCAATGATATTTGAATGATAATGGAAAACAGAAAAGGTACTCCAAGAAGGAAAACTAAATGGAAATGACTTGATGTCTGAAAAATGAGTTCAAATCTGGGCTCAGACACTAATTTTATGAGCTCAGACATGTCATTTGCCTCAATTTCCTCAATGTAAAATGTGGATTATAACAGTACCTATTTCACAGGTTTGTTGTGAGGATCAAATATTTGTAAAGTGCTTGGCACTTATTAGGTGCAAGATAACTGCTTTCTTTGATTTTTTAAAAAGAAGAGAAAATTTTGCAATCATCTAGTGAACTTGACTAATAACACCAAGAAAATTATAGAACAGATTCTCACTAAAGGGATGGAGATCAAACATTTCGGGAATTATAAAGAGAGCACTTCTCAAAGAAAAGGTTGAGTTAACATACATTCCATTTTTTTTTTAAACATGATTACTAAATTAGTAGATGTGGCAAATACAACAGATTAGGTTTATCAATGATTTGATAAAAGTATCTCAAGTTAATGTCATGTGAGAGATGTGGACTAGATGATACAATTAGATTAACTAAAAACCAACAATTAGATAATACAATTAATTCAAAACTGGTTGGATGACCAGAGTCAACAAAGAGTTAATGGTTCAATATTAATGTGGTAAGAGGTCTCCAAAGAAGTACCTCAAAGATTTGTGCTATTTACAGTTTTGCAAATGACAAATGAATAAATGGTATGCTCAAAAACTGACATTAAAACAAAGCTGAGATGGATAGCATACTGGACAACTGTTAGCATCTGAAGAGATCTAGATAAGCACTGGGCTTGGACTTCAAAAAGGATAAAGCGTTACACTGCAATTAAAAATTCACAGCTATTAAGAAAGGAGAGTCATAGTTTGATAACAGTTTTAAAAAAGATCTAGGGATTTTAATGCACTAAAAGTCAGTGAGTAAGCAACATGATATTGTAGAAAAATAATAAATGAGCTAACTTGCATTAAAAGGCACAACTTCCTAGAAATATTTCTGTACTCTTCCCTTGTTAGACCTCATCTGAAATGTTTTGTTCAGTTCTGGGTGCTACAATTTAAGAAGGATATTGATCAACTGCAGAGTGTCTTGAAGAGAGCAACCAGGATAGTGATTGAAGGGCCTTGAGTTCATATCACATGAGGATTAGTTGAAGGAATGGGCCTCTTTAGCCTGATAAATAAGACTTATCTGGAAACATAATAACTATGTTCAAATATCTAAAGGGCTGTCAGGTGTAGAAATGATTAGACTTTTTCTGTTTAGTTGCAGAAAGTAGGAGGAGGAACAAAAGGTGAAAGCTGCAAAAAGGACAATTTAAGCTAACTATTGGGAAAAAATTCCTAATCATAATTACTGTCCAAAAGTATGAGATGCCCTTGAGAAGTGGTAGGTTTCACCCTCAAGCTGGTGGTCTTCAAATGGAAGCTAGATAAGTACTTCTGCATATGTAAAATGGATATTGTTATTAAAAGCAAGTTGTACTAGATGGCTGAGATCCCATCTAATTTGAGATTAAGTAAAGAGAACCTACAAAAGTTATATATTTGATGTCTGGGATTTTTTCTTGTCAGTTACTAAATGAAGAATTAAATAAAACTAGTTTAAATATTAAACGTAGACACAAAATAATAAGATACAATAACAAAAAACTTTTATCTTGGGAAATATATAACAGAACAGTGTACTAGAAAAAGGTGCTAGGATTCTTTTATTCTGTATGTAAAATCTAGGTGAAGACTGCATCAAATTGTTACCAAAATAATGTCAGAAATTAGTAAGTAAAGAATAAAAACAATGTATTTCCTGCCAGAGGCAAGGGGTTTAAGTGGCGATGTGTCAATGTTAAGACTTTCTAAAACAGAGCCCAAGCCAGCATTTTATTATTTTAAAAAGTTTTATTCTGCTTATTTAGAAATTTGAATTTTTTATTAACTGCAAAGAAAAAAATCATCCACACCTGAAGAGCTAATATAATTGATTAACAGAATGCAGTGGTGTATCATTCTAAACAAATAGTGCTGATGTGCCATAATAAATTGTCTATTAGTAAAAAAATACATTTTAGGGCACATAATACAGCATCTGTATCACAAATTACAGTAGGGATACTTTTCAAGAATTTAATCAAACTAGAGAATTTTGAATAATGCATCTTTCAAATGCAGCACTTAAAAATGTAACAATTCTGCATTCTTGTTCTAAAAAATGTCCTTATATTTTTATCATAGAAATGCTGCTTTATTGCTGCAAGATGTCAAAGTTCAAGGCTCAAAAGGTATAGGAGAGAATACAAAGATATCCTTTAAGAAACTTGTTTTATATATATATATATATGTATATATAAAAAGGTAAAGTTTATAAAAGTTAATTTACAAACCAAGAACAAAAGGGGTATGCACGCTTTATGTACAAGCATCCTTATCTATAAATTTTCAAATGCATAGCAAACCCTCCCCACCCCAACATGGGGGAAAAACCCCATACTGTTATTTTCTTCTGGTTCTTTTCAGGTTGATGACATTTTGTTTCAAACCAACAAATTCACAATCATTTCCCCCCAATTTGTGTCATGATATATTATATAGATAAGCACAAAAGCCATACAAAAACTTAGCCATACAGAACTAAGATAGTCTAAAACTATTAAAAAACATAAGGGTAAGGCATCCCTGCTGGTTAATATGTCTGTAGTAATATGGTTAATTTACAGATTCAAATAGGCCACTGAACAAGTCTCATATGCTCTGTGTCCATCTCAAAGAAAAGTTAAGTGTCTTCATATAAAGCAAGCCAATACCAATTCGTTTTCCAAACAAGCTCTTATTACGCTAGCTGAAGCTTGCTGTTAAATTCACTATACTGGATATATGCATCAGACACATTTGCATTTCAAGAGGGGATATGTGTGTGTGTGTGTGTGTGTGTGTGTGTGTGTGTGTTTGTGTACATACACACACACCCCCTGTGCAAATCAAAACATACTTTGTGTCATGTCAAACCCAGGCCGAAATGCTGTAGTTTTATACCAGCAGTTAAAAAATAATATAGTCCAAAATATATCCCCCACTCACTGCCTGGTAATTTAACGGAAATCTACCATTGTAAAGTTTCCAGTGCCCTTCAAAAATACAAAAGCCAATTAAAAACTAAAATGCATTCACAATACCTCCCTCCCCTCAGTTCATACCAGTTTTTCATCACTTCTTCCAAGTTTTGTGGCATGTTTTCTGGTCATGGTTCAAGGGTGTCCTTGCTAAACCATCATAAGCTGAAATAAAATACTTAATACTAGTCCCATCATCACTTCTATGAACAGCATAATACTTGATAGAGTGGTTCCACTTAAAATTCAGTAAGTCTAACCAAGTTTCACATTATTTAATCAAGTTTCTACTTTTAGTATTAAAAATGGTCAATCAAAACAGACACACAATTTGCTCCAACAAGATAATTTGGATCTCCAGGAAGGGACTTGTTTTGCCAGGTCTTAGGGTCACCTAAAAAGAAAAAACAAATGGACATTTATTACTATTAAACAAAGGGGTTTTTGCATGGCAATCACATAGCTAAGACATACAATAGTCCACAATCCTTGTGTAGATATGTAGTAGAATGCACATACATATAATTTCTGCTCTTTAAAGTGGGGCTTGTCATTGAAAAATATGAAAAAATTTCCAAAGAAATTATGATCTTTGACTTATTCTGTCTTAACTGACTGTTTAACGAATAAGTTAGATTTATTGGTTTTAAAAGACTAGATCAAAATTAATTCCTTTTTTGCCTAGTTTCCAAGAAAGGTCCACTTAGTGAATTCATACAACTGTAATATTGAAAAAATCTAAGTGCTTCAATCTGACAAATCTGTGTACATATTTTCTATAGCAAATCGGATGTCAAAGTATATAGGTGTATACTTTTAATGTAAAAGATGTGATTCTATGGAAAGTGAAGTATAAACTTAAGTTTGTATGACTAGAAGTTTCTATATTAAGGAAACATGTAGTAAAACCTTTCATAAAACAATAAGCAATATATATATATTGATTTTTCTAAATAAGATAATCTCACTAATTCGAACTATTTAAAGGATATTCAAATAGTGCCCTATCATAGTTTAAATTATAGGAGACATAAATACACACATGCAAAACACATTAATTTCTATTAAAAAAAGAAACATTCAAGTTGGGCTAAAGTTTTATGTTTTGTAATCTATTGGGAAAATTCTTATAAAATATCCAAAAAAGACTTTTGGGGCACCTTGTATAAATAATAATAATAATAATAATAACCATTTAAATGATAAATAATAGACTTTGAAATAGAGAGAGCTTAAAAATAGTGTTATCTAGTGACAACATGAATAGGACATCCAGAATTCGAATCTTGTCTTAGACATTTACCAGTTGTGTGACCCTGGACAAATCATTCAACCTCTGACTCAGATTCTTCATCTGAGTCAGATGTCATAAAATAAAGTTCATAGCTTTGAGATAATATTTGTAAAACACTTTGCAAAACTTAAAAGCATTACAGGAATGCTAGCTATTATTACTCTATTACTAGTAGTAGCCAGAATTTTTCTACAAACATGTAGAAAACAATCTTATTTTATCCTTACAACTTTGTGTGATAGGTGTCATTATAATCAGCTTTTTAAAGATGAGGAAACTGAGGCTGAGAGGTTAAGTGTCTAACACTACCCACTGCATCACGCAGTAGACAAAAACACTGCTAGTCTTTTCACTTTAAAATTCTCAGTATAACAGCCAGTTTGAATTATTAAATTATGAAAAAATTACAAATTATGAAAAACTTAACATTTGAATTAATATTTTTCTGTATCAGAGGCTCCCTTAGTGGAATATACACATATGGTAATAGTCATTTGTTATCTTGCATATTTGTTATTCAGAAATACAACATACAAGATACTGAAAATTGTGATAATGCAATGGAAGAGCTGAAATCAAGATCTTAGTAACAGAAGCACATAAAAGAGGGACATAAACATGGGTAAAACATTAATTACAATAAAAAATTATTTTTCTTTCTGATGATCTGGTCAAAATTCTTTTTAAAATTCCTTTGACATCCCCTTATAGATCAAGGAAGTATAAATATTTTGATCCAACAAATAAAGGAAACATGAATGCATAAGAAAATTATTTAAAGAGGAAACCAAATAGGAATGCTTAACAAAGGTCAGTTGTACTTCTTATTAATTTTAGGTAAATCTTCATTTCAATTTTTCCACTGCATTCTGAAAACTGCAGAATAGATGTCTATGTTAATAATCTGAAAAAGTAAAAGCTAAAAATAAGATGACTGATTAACCAGTTTTAATTCAACAAACATTTATTGAGTGCCTATTGCAAAATATGAAAAAGGCAGAAAGTTTTTCACCTACCCATATTAATTTGTCCACCCATGATTGACAATATTTGTACTGCAAATAAATTTAGAAATGCTTATAATGAAACAGAAAGTGACATCAAATGGGATGGCAATGCTATGCAGTGATCATTAGTTCAGTGAACCAATCATATGACAAGCACCCAAAAGCCCCAAAAGGACAGAGGGAGGACAGCATACCCGACGAGGAGTCGGATGATTTTAGAGCAAAAGACCAACCATCAGGAGTCATAGACGCACAATGTGGTAAGCGCAGCTCCACTGGCTTCAGGAATTTTAGTCCATGGGGCCCACACATAACCAAAGGGCTGAGCAGCGTTTCACCTACAATTCAGGGGAAAGTTATAACAAAGACCCATGATACATAATGCCAATATTTATTTCCTCAAATTACAAATCAAAGAGCTATTTGGTCAGAACAAAACTGTCCCATTGACTGTGATAAAACCATGTATTCAAAAATGTGCTCAGTGGTCTAAAGAAAGAGTTCCTAATCTCTGTTGAGACCTTTCAGACCACTTTGCATTTTCTAAACTGATTAAATTTGTGCATCAGGAAAATTCAATACATCTTAACTCTGAATCAATCTATGTAGCTGGTTTACCTATGTAAATATTTCTGATTTGCCAAATTTACAGAAGATGACCATTCAATTCAATACTATGCCAATTATACCATATTTCTAACTCTCCCAATCTTTGTAATAAGAGATTCAGTGTGTAAATGTAATAAAACTACCAATTGTTATAACCTCTTATATGGAACAAAAACAAAGTAATTTTTCAGTATATCACATACTTACCTTTTTCTTTATCCAAAGGTGGTAGGATGCTATTATCACGGCAGACTTTGAAATAGATTTCTTGCTCAATTCCTTCAGGGATAGCCCCTTGTGGAATAATTATACTAACTCCAGTTTCTATGGAACTTAAGACACCACCATTGCTATTAAAAATTCCTCTTGCTGTGGCTACAACAGTGTGACCATCTTCATCTTCATCATCTTCTAAAGCTGAAGGACTGAGAGTTTATGAATATTTAAAGACTGTGGTACAAAAGAGTATTATGAGGGTTTGTCTTTAATTTATTTCTCATTACATATGATAAGAAGGCATGGAAGAGTTAGGCAAAAGTAACCACTTTGACTTCACAGAGATGCTGAAGTAAGTTTTGTTTTCTTCTATTATGAAAGCTTTTATCTCACATTCATGGTAAAGTAAAAAATAAGGACATGCTCCTACTTGGGAAATTTAATTTCTTTAGCTAAGTAATTTGGCTCTATCATTTATTATCTTTTAAGACTTTTGAAATCCAAATTATTTACCTGCCAATTAAACAGTAAATTTATAGTAAATTTGCTTGGAAAAGATATTTTAAAATATACACACACACATACACTTTTTAAAATTCACGAGAACCTAAATGATTATTTCTCATTCAATAGCATTTCCCAATGACTGAATACCTCAGAAACAGTAAGTCCTGAAATTCAGCCAAGTTTTCAATCTAAATTTACATATCACTTAAAAGTCAATATGCAGGGGGCAGCTGAGTAGCTCAGTGGATTGAGAACCTGGGTTCAAATCTGAACTCCATCACTTCCCAGCTGTGTGACCCTAGGCAAGTCACTTGACCCCCATTGCCTAGCCCTTACCACTCTTCTACCTTGGAACCAATACAACTATTGATTCTAAGATGAAAGGTAAAGGTTTTAAAAAAGTCAATATGCATACCAATCAATCAAGGAAAGCTGTAGTAAGGGGTTATAATCTCAAGGTAGACAGGAATGAAGTTGGAAGGCTTCTTGCAGGAAAATAATTTTGAAATAAATTTTAAAGGAGGGGAAAAAACAAAGACAAGGCAAGGAGAAGAACATAATATTGAGTAACATAACACTAAGTTAAGTTCTCAGACAAGAAACATTAGGTGGTAGATGTAAACTAAGGCCAAAACATCAGGAGATATTTTTGTTCCAGAAATAGCACAAACTTGTCATGGTATGTTTTCAATTCATGTAGAAATAACAAAAGAAAGAAAATAAATTAAATGCTTATTTATGACTATCTATGATCTGACCTTAAAAGGACAGCTAGGAAAAATTCTGTTGAAATGAACTAACTCAATCATCTGAATAAGTTAAACAAAAGGTTTTTGGACCTAATAGAGAAAGTAAAATAACATGCATGTCTCCTTTACATCTTGTACACCATTTTTAGACACAGATTTTGAGTTCTGTGACATAAATCTTGATCTCTCATTTAGTTTCCATGTGGTTTAGGGGATTAGGTAGATTTTATTTAGGAAGGGGAAAAAAAACCAGATTCTTCTAATTATAGAGTTGACTATACTATGGACAGGAGTATACTATGGTCTAGGAAAAACACATGTAAAAAATTACTCCAAGACATGGAAATGACTTTTTAACAACAAACAGACCCCTCTTCACAACAATGAAATCTAGGGTAGTGAACATTTTTCAATGATTTCCCTCAAAGGTGGTGATGGTGGTATTAAATTTATCATTGCAAGGCTTAAACCACTATAGGGAAGCAATAACATTTAATCATAGCTATACACAAAAATCAAATGAAAATCTTAATACTCTAATTTTAACAAGTTTGAATAGTCAGAATATGATCCTTACCTTACAGGAATTGCTTTAGGCACTGCACTAATATTATTTGGTTGATATTTGGGTCTATCTGTCTGAATGGAGAATGTCTCTACTCCACTGTCAAACTCAGGAGGTTGTGATGAACTGTGTGTTTTCAAAAATGGTTTTGGAGAATTTGGAGCCTTGGATGACAACTCCAGTTTATGCTGAGTTTCATTTGGCAGGAGATTATGATTAAATTTAGGACTTTCAAATTTTCGTTCAAATGGTCTGGCAGAACTTGTGTATGGTTTTGGTGTAAATCGGTTATATGCTGGAGTGATTGTTTTCTGAGTCTGTTCAGTTCCATTGACTGGGCCTTTGTCAGGAAAACTTTTTTGAGGATAGAAAGTGGATTGAACAGTATCTTCTCGGTTTGAAGATCTGAATGTCGATGGCTTGTTTTGGGATGGAGGTGGGTCTGGCTTAGACACTAAAGAATTCTGAAAGTCCATTGACAAAGAGTTTCCTGAGGGGGAGGAAAAAAAAAAAATATATATATATATATGGAGAGGACTTCTAGTCAGAAAGAGGGGTAAGACAATAGAAGGTAAGAGCAATGATTTTTTTAAAACTATGAATAAAACAAGAAAAAAACCAAAACTACAAAGACCACTCAATATTTTATTGAAATTGATGTTACTTTTTGGCAGTATCCCACCTATTTCAACTTATCTTTTTTAGGCCATGGTGTGAAAAGTCAAGTTAAAGGCTAAGTCATGATTTTCTAGAAGTGAGAGAGCTCCTGTTCCCTTTAGGAATAATAAATCAGTAATGGAAATATTTTAAGTCTTTCTTCCTTAGATCCTTGTTTAGGAGAAAACAAACTTCTAATATATCAAAAAGTCTGATAGAATAGGGGTCATGGGGTAAGTATGAGCTATGTGGAAAGGGCTGAGGTCAGTGAGGAAGGGAGGAGGAAAGGATTAATTTTATTGCGTGTTAACAGTTTTAGAGGAGAAAAGTCTTCCCTTGCTCATTCAAACTATGATAAGGTGAAAGGGATGTTCATTCTTTATTCCTAAAAGATAAACTATAATATAGTTAAAGAAATATTTAAGAGATTAATCTTCATATAAAAAATATTTGGACCTAATAGAATTGACAATCAGGTACTATTCTCAGAAGACTGAGAGATATTGGGATTTTTAGAAATTTGAGATAGAAATGAAGTTTAAAACTAGAAATATAGGTGTCAATGTAGTAGTAGTAGTAGTAGTAGTAGTAGTAGTAGTAGTAGTAGTAGTAGTAGTAGTAGTAGTAGTAGTAGTAGTAGTAGTAGTAGTAGAAGAAGAAGAAGTGGTAGAAGAAGTGGTAGAAGAAGTGGTAGAAGAAGTGGTAGTAGTGGTAGTAGTAGTAGTAGTAGTAGTAGTAGTCTCTCGGTGACAGAGAATGACAATTGTCTTTGTGCGTTTTCATCTACAGTGTACCCTCATGTGGCTTTGAAGTCCAAAGACTGAGGTGCAAAGTTTGTGGCACGTGGGGCCTGGGACGCCATTTGTTACGGAAGGTGCGGTTGGGGTCGGCGTTCATGTGCAGCGGCATTTATCAAATTAATTATACAACTGAACATGATTTTTAAAATAACTTAATTTAAAATAACTTAATTGTAAAATGAGAATATGAGTTGCTATTGAGAGAAATACTAAGTTTGTAAGCTTCTATTTCACTCAATGACATTTCTTTTTTTAATTGTCATGCAAAACATACTTCCTAGTTGATCATTGTTGTAAGAGCACACTCATACATAACCAAAACCCCAAAATAAGAAGACCAAAGATACACTGATATGACAGACAACTTGAACAGTTCTTTTTTTGGAGGTGCATAGTCATAAATCTTTCAGGATTATCCCAGATCAGTGCATTGCTAAGAGAAGCCAAGTTCAATGAAGGAGATTTCATGTAAAAACTAAATTACAGCACCCACACAATATTTTTTGGAGGGGGACAGAGGGGAGAGACATTAAAAATGTACATTTAAAAACACAACACAGTAAATCCGGTGATATCTTCCAAAAAATTGCTACTCTTGATGATTAACAAAAAAAGCACTTATAACTCTATGCTGCCAAAGTATATTTTAGATAAGATATTTATCTGAACTGTCACAGATTTGAAAATGTAATATCACATACTCAAAACTTCGTTAGCAATTTCTTTAGAAGTTTACATATGGGATTGGAGCCAGCTCTGCCTGAGAGCCTTGAGTGGAGGTGCCCTAGTAGGTCAGGCCATTTCACCACCGCCACTTCCACCACCTTTCTCCTCACCACCCTCATTGTAGTCATCCTTCAGCCCCAGGCATGACATGCAGGGAGAAGCTAAAGAGGCCCATGGAGTTCAAGGTAGCGCTTCTAAGCCCCCGGCTGGCCAAAGCAGCAGCTCTGCGCCCCCTTGCCATGCCCCGTGCTGGGCCTGCAGCCCCCTGGACACTGAGTTGTCACAGCCTCATCTCCAATGGCCGCCTGTGGACCCCAGAGCAAATATTTCAGAACATCAAACAAGAATACAGTCACTATCAGAGGTGAAGATAATTAGAAGTTGTCCTTAATCAGAGTGAAGCCTGCACTTCAGAGGCTCAGTCACATTCTTCAGGACTTACAACACCAAGTTCATCCAGGATGAAAAGGGACCAGCGAACATTTACATTACAATAAGTAGGACTATTGTGTCTTTTAAAAAGACTATGAAGGAGGAATATGAGCAAATCCTCAATACAAAATTAGCAGAACAATATGAATCTTTTTTGAAATTCACACATGATTGAATCATGTGGTGATATGGGACAAGGCCAATGGGCTAGAGCTATATGTCTTGAATTTTCTTTGCATATCTGGGTACCTCAAGAGACAGCTGCTGTACACTTTTGCAACTGGTTTGATATCACATTTCAGCTCCAACTTTGCATCCTGAGAACACTTAAATATCTCAGCAGGTCCATTTGTTGTTTTCTGGGGTTTTTTTAAAACATTATTTTATTTGGTCATTTCCAAACATTATTCATTGGAAACAAAAATAATTTTCTTTTCCTCTCCCCCCCCCAACTCTCCCACAGCCGACGCGCGATTCCACTGGATATCACATGTGTCCTTGATTTGAACCCATTTCCATGTTGTTGGTATTTGCATTAGAGTGTTCATTTAGAGTCTCTCCTCAGTCATGTCCCCTCCACCCCTGTAGTCAAACAGTTGCTTTTCATCGGTGCTTTTACTCCCACAGTTCCTCTGCTTGTGGATAGTGTTTTTTCTCCTAGATCCCTGCAGATTGTTCAGGGACATTGCGTTGCCACTAATGGAGAAGTCCATTACATTCGATTGCACCACAGCGTATCAGTGTCTGTGTACAATGTTCTCCTGATTCTGTTCCTCTCACTCTGCATCACTTCCTGGAGGTTGTTCCAGTCCCCATGGAATTCCTCCACTTTATTATTCCTTTGAGCACAATAGTATTCCATCACCAACATATACCACAATTTGTTCAGCCATTCCCCAATTGATGGGCATCCCCTCATTTTCCAATTTTTGGCCACCACAAAGAGTGCAGCTATGAATATTCTTGTACAAGTCTTTTTCCTTATTATCTCTTTGGGGTACAAACCCAGCAGTGCTATGGCTGGATCAAAGGGCAGACAGTCTTTTATCACCCTTTGGGCATAGTTCCAAATTGCCCTCCAGAATGGTTGGATCAATTCACAACTCCACCAACAATGAATTAATGTCCCCACTTTGCCACATCCCCTCCAGCATTCATTACTTTCCTCTGCTGTCATGTAAGCCAATCTGCTAGGTGTGAGGTGATACCTCAGAGTTGTTTTGATTTGCATCTCTCTGATTGTAAGAGATCTAGAACACTTTTTCATGTGCTTATTAATAGTTTTGATTTCTTTGGCTGAAAACTGCCTGTTCATGTCCCTTGCCCATTTATCAATTGGAGAATGGCTTGATTTTTTGTACATTTGATTTAGTTCTTTGTAAATTTGAGTAATTAAACCTTTGTCAGAGGTTTTTATGAAGATTATTTCCCAATTTGTTGCTTCCCTTCTGATTTTAGTTACATTGGTTTTGTTTGTACAAAACCTTTTTAATTTGATGTAGTCAAAATTATTTATTTTACATTTTGTGACTTTTTCTAAGTCTTGCTTGGTTTTAAAGTCTTTCCCTTCCCAAAGATCTGACATGTATACTATTCTGTGTTTACCCAATTTACTTATAGTTTCCTTCCTTATGTTCAAGTCATTCACCCATTCTGAATTTATCTTGGTGTAGGGTGTGAGGTGTTGATCCAAACCTAATCTCTCCCAGCAGTTTTTATCAAATAATGGATTTTTACCCCCAAAACTGGGGTCTTTGGGTTTGTCATAAACTGTCTTGCTGAGATCATTCACACCAAGTCTATTCCACTGATCCTCCTTTCTGTCTCTTAGCCAGTACCAAATTGTTTTGATAACCACTGCTTTATAGTTTAGTTTGAGATCTGGGACTGCAAGGCCTCATTCTTTTGCATTTTTTTTTCATGATTTCCCTGGATATCCTTGATCTTTTGTTCTTCCAAATGAACTTTGTTATGTTTTTTTCTAATTCAGTAAAAAATTTTTGGTAGTTCAATGGGTATGGAATTAAATAAGTAAATTAATTTGGGTAGGATTGTCATTTTTATTATGTTAGCTTGTCCTACCCATGAGCAATCAATGTTTTTCCAATTGTTTAGATCTAGTTTTAACTGTGTGGAAAGTGTTTTGTAGTTGTGTTCATATAGTTCCTTTGTTTGTCTTGGCAGACAGATTCCTAAGTATTTTATATTGTCTAGGGTGATTTTAAATGGTATTTCTCTTTCTAATTCTTGCTGCTGAAATGGGTTAGAGGTATATAGAAATGCTGATGACTTATGCGGGTTTATTTTGTATCCTGCAACTTTGCTAAAGTTGATTATTTCGAGTAACTTTTTGGTTGATTTTCTAAGATTCCTTAAGTAAACCATCATATCATCCGCAAAGAGTGATAACTTGGTCTCCTCATTGCCAGTTTTAATACCTTCAATTTCTTTTTCTTCTCCAATTGCTACTGCTAGTGTTTCTAGTACAATGTTAAATAATAGAGGTGATAATGAGCATCCTTGTTTTACTCCTGATCTTATTGGGAAGGCTTCTAGTTTATCCCCATTGCAGATGATGTTTGCTGATGGTTTTAGATATATACTGTTTACTATTTTTAGGAAAGGCCCTTCTATTCCTATACTTTCTAGTGTTTTCAATAGGAATGGGTGTTGTATTTTGCAGGTCCATTTTTATATAACTTGAAAGATCTTGAAACTTTCAGGTTGCCACAAGCATAACTTTCTTTTCTGCCCAGCCAATAAACAGCTGTGCCCTACCACGAGAAATTTCCCAAACACAAAATACATGGAGCAGCAGTTTAGCAACATAATCCTTCTTTGGCAACTAAGCAGATGGATAGTCTCCCCAAGCCCAGTTCTATAAAATATATGTGTAGGTGAACGTGTATGTGTGCGTGAATGTGTGTGAGAATGAGAGAATGTGTGTATATGCTGGTGTGTCTGTGAATGAGTGTATGAACATGTGTGGGTGTGGTTTTTAAGTTATTATTTGTACTGTGCAAATTTTCAGATCTTGGGGATACTGGCTGTGAATTTGATGAATGACAATTACGGTTAGAAACACTTTTTGGCCTACAAGGATCAATAATGTTTTGGTGACTATAGAAGTTATAATCGTGGATTGTTTTGTGTGTAGCTATTATTGTTAAATACAGGGACTACTTTCAGGCACAGAATATTAATCATAATTTAGGTTGGACAATAAATGTGATTATGATGAGAGAGAGGTTTTTGTGGTTGTAGGTTATAGATAGATAGATAGATAGATAGATAGATAGATAGATAGATAGATAGATAGATAGATAGATAGATAGATAGCATGGAATTAATACAAGCTGGAGAAAGGATCATTTGACCTATGGATTCAGCCTAGCCGTGCTAAGAAAACACCTTCACTCCAAGCCTTAAAATACACACATGGAGTCCGCAGCTCACAGCGGCTTGTATGTTCATTTACACAACCAGGAGCTCCACGAACACTTTTGACCTCTCAGAAGAAAAGGCTTCCCCAAGAGCAGTAGGTTTTTCTTCTTTCAGTGTCACACAAGTGAATGAGGGTGGCCATGTTCGATCCAGTGTTGTATTGTTACAGTTAGTAATGGTATATTCATCTTGGGTCATTAAACTAGAAACAGAACTTCTGATCCCACATTCAGGTTTTTCCAAATTCTTCTAAGATGTTTCAGTGCTTGGCTGCTTGGATTTTTTTTGACAGGGTGCAAACCCTGTTCTGAGTTGATAACATGCTGTTGTTCTCCTTTGAATTTCCAAGATCGAAGGACAGAAAGTAAACCTCTGTTTTGAGGAGGTAGAAGTTCAGTACACTTTTTTTTTTAATGTGACTTTTCAAGAATCATATTCCACAGCAATGCCTTTTTCTTGGAGAGTTAAATGTTTTTAGTTTAAATATAGGCTAGAATTTTAAATTAGGGCTTATTTTGAAAAAATGCTGAGTTTAGTTCAAATGTATGCCAATGCCTTCTGGGCAGATAATATTCTGAGACAATTATTCTTGATCAGATGGCATGGAGAAACCTTTTGGAATAGTCACATTTGCAGATTGCCTATTGATGAATGTCTTTGACTTAAATCTAACCAAAAAACTACAATGTTACCCTTTGTACATTTGCATTACATAGTATTAACATGCTTAGTTGTAAACCAATAAAATACTTAAGCTATTAAAAAAGAAGTTTACATATGATAAGAACAAAATATTTTATTTATTAATACCTTAATTCAGCTTTTTAGTCACATACCTTCAGAATTGAGTCCCTTATGGTGTGTATGAAGAGACACTGAAGAGTTGGTAATAGGCTGAGATGGTTGGCTATATTGTGAAGGAGGTGGAGGTGGTGGAGGAGTAACTTGGGCTGATTCATAGCGTTTTTCACCAAAAGATCTATCCATCATATCAGTTTCAATAGGCTTTCCCCTGTTAAAATATTAAGGAGAAAAATGGTAATACTTGGAAATTGACCCTAGCCAAACAAATTTAAAATGTTCCTAATTGTTCACTCTTTTCCTTCCAGTACAGCTCTTTTAAAAGTTCCTTTCTATGAGTTTTGGTAGATCCTCTATACAAAGTCTAAAGTACAATGACAAATTCTTTTTAAGCACAAAAGAAGTCAAGACAATGCAAATACTTTAAGAATATTAGTAAAACAATCCAGATGATGGCAACCAAAAGGTGGATGAAATTCTGGGTATACTTGAAAACTGTGACTCGTCATCCAATATGTTGTCTTTCTTAGTAAATATATCTTAAGCAAGCCTTGCAAATATCTTGCAAAGGAATGATCTTTTAATTAATGATTTAACTTTCATTAGACCCAATCCTATTGGCTTTGATTTTACAGACCAAGAACAGAGACCTCAATCCTTGCAAATTTATGTAGTCAAAGGAATAAACAATGTAGAAAGAGTATTATTTTTTATACAAGTAACACTCAACTCTATTGGGCATACAAAATAAATAAATAAAATTGGCTATGTTTGGTCAGTTTTACCCTATATATACTCCTCTGGAGATATTTTAAGGTTTTCTGGTTATAAGTATGTCCTACTTTAATTTACAAGGCTCATTTAAGTTAAATTATGTCCATTTTATTTCCCCAACCCCAATAAAATGCCAATCACAAGTACATGATACAGAAATGCACATCTAATAGAAATTATCTGAAGAAACCCATAATTGCAACCATGCCATCTAAACCTTAAGAACAATCAGCCTAAACTTCACTAGTTTTATGTGCACAAACAGATTATTTAATATGAACTGCATTTTCACATTTACATGAAACATATTTTCATGTTTACATGTTACAAATGGAATCTTCTCAAGGAACTTCAGGCTAACAATTACTCCCAAACTAAAAACTTATTTGGCTGTCACAGATATAACTGGAAAAATTTGAAAATGACTTTCAAGTCTGAAAGTGCACATAATGCCAATGACAAAAGCCACAGGGAGAGGACACCTTAAAAACATCCTCACATTAATGCCAGTCTTACCACTTGATGTTCCTTTTCAAGTAGTCATAGCTAGTGTAAGAGCCAAGAAATCTAGGTGATAGCAAAGCAAATGCAATAGAAGAACGAAAGAAAAACAAGTCATTCTAATTTAAATAAATTTTTAGGAGATGGTCTCAATTATCATTTACAAACACTAATAAAACCACAAATAATTCCAATACTGCTTTCTAAGCAGCATTTGGCCTACAAAGAAATATATCTAACTCTCACTTATTCAGAGAGATTACTATGGAATTTATTTATATATATATATATAAAATTTTAGTGATCCTACCAATTTATTCTAAATTCTCAAACTCCCAAAGCTGAATAGCAAAACTGCCAAATTTAATATTTATCCTTTCAACAAACAAAAGTGTAGTAGTTGTGTGGGTAAAAAGCAGGCAAAAGAGAAAGGAAAAAACCTAAAGATAATCAAGCACTGAATAAGAAGTGTCAACTATATAACTAAAAGGAAAAATAGTGCTCAGAAATGAATATATATTTAAGGATGCAGAACCAAGGTGAACATAAGCAAATGAACATATGAATGAAGTGCCTGCATTGGCCACTTACTAGAATGACCATAGATCTGAACATTTTAAAAATATACATGAAATCAGTCACTGACTAGCACCAATTCCTTCCCAAATATTTTCAAATTTCATTCGACTCAAGCTTTAATATGAGAAAAACTTTAGGTATATTTATAATAGACTTTATACCATATATCTTCCGCATCTATTGTTATACATGCATACAAGATGACAAATTGAAATCTTAGCATAAATCTAATAGCCTGCATTTTTCTTCTCTAACCCTGGGCCCAGATCTCCCAATAGGAAAAATAGGACAGTATTCACTGTGATTTTATTCCCCATATCAGTTGTTGTTTGGAGAATTATCTCATCTAATTCTAGTATTCTTTTATGATTCTTTTTTTCATGGAAGAAGACATAGGTAGGGAAAAAAAATCATAGAATAAAAAAATGATAGCTAGCACTTATGCAACACATTAAGTTTTGTTAAGCTCTTTTGAGTACGTGTGCTTATGCTTTCTCTCTCTCTCTCTCTCTCTCTCTCTCTCTCTCTCTCTCTCTCTCTCTCTCTCTCTCTCTCTCTCTCCTTGAAAGAAAGGTATTATTATCCCTCTATTTTATTTTACTCATGTACAAATGGGGTAAAAAGTTAAGTGATTCCCTTCAGGTCAATGAACTATTTTATTCAATACACAACCACATTAGACTGACTTCTGGGTTCCTCTAACCCAATCATCTCATTTTAATGATAATAAAGTATGGTCCTGAGTTTGAATAACTTGCCCAGGATCAAGGACTAAATGTCAGAGGAGGAATCTGAATCCAGGTTCTTAGGCCCTACAGTCAGACTTCTTTCCTCTAGATCATGCTACTTCCTGTCATACTCTTCTAAAAATAGTAATTTTTAATTGAAAATACTGACCCTATAAGTGCAAGGAGGACCTGATAAGAGAATTTTGGTTGCATATTCCATATCCCATTCACATTCATATGTCTTAAGAGAAAGTAACCACAAACTTTACCTATGTATGGATTATACTTATAAACTGTTCCTACTATAAGCTGAATGTTCACTTCCTAGACCAAAATTTAATATAACTCTTCATGCCTATTTAAAATCTCATCAATTATAAGCCATTCATAAACTGTTAAATTTTTAAATCTTATTTTAAATAACCAAACATGACTTCCATCTACTATAATTCTCCTAATAAATTCAACTTCACATAATGATAATTTATCTGTACCATCGTAAATTAAACAACTTACTTAGAATAATTAGAAAAACTTAGTTGATTGGGAGAATTAATTGGTTTGGCAGACTCTATGAGATGACTGGCAGGAACTTGTGCTGAAGGTTTATTTTCAAAACTTCTTCGATCAAAATATGAGAGCTGCTTTCGATAATATTCCTCATCTTCCTCAGGATCATAGTGATTTGAACGAACAATATCTTCAGGTGCCTTCATCTGAGGTTTCTGTGGTTCTGGGGACCTAGTACATGATCATAAATATGATATAAAATTTACAATGAAAAATTCAAAGTTATGGAAATAGCTAGAAGAATATAAGCTATTGCAGTATAGCCTGCATCTTTAGCTTTAATTAGCTTTGATTAATTTAATCAAATGAATGTAATAAAATACCTTATTTACTCATCAATTAAGTTTTCAGAATTCACCTAAAGAACTAGAAAGCTAAAGCAGTCAAGATATATGTCATAGAGACTAAGAATTTAAACTCAATCACCAAAGCCACCCAGGTTTTTGTCTATTTCAGGCACAATTTTAATGAGCTAGGCCAGTGATGGTGAACATATAGCACAGGTGCCAAAGATGGCATTCAGAGTGATCTGTGGACATCTGGGCTCCCCCACCCCGTCTGTTACTAAAAAAGGCAGAGGGATTTAGGTGAAGTTGCTCCTCTCCCCCTCTCCATCACACCTCTGACCAGCAGCCCAATGGGAGCACATAGGGGCCAAGGAGGATGGCTCACAGATTGCAGGGCTTGAGGGGAGTCAAGCTCTCAGGTTACTTCCCTCCCCCTCTCTACACTTGCTGAGGATATCCCTTATTTCACCCACCCCTCTGCCCAATGAGAACCCTTTCCCCTCCCTTGTGTGGGGTCAGGGGCTGGGCACACTCAGCACTCAGTGGCGAGAGTGTCATGGCACTTGGTCTGGGGGGTGAGGTAGGGGCCCAGCACTCTAAAAGATTCACCATCACTGAGCTAGGCTTCCTGGTTTCCTAATTAAAAATTCTAGAGGCATGCTGGTAGCAGAAAGAAATGACCACTGATAGTTGAATAACAAATTGTCAGGAATATTATAGAAGGCATATGTTCAGATAGAAGGTCTAAACCATACTCTTGTGACCATGCCTTACAAAGACAAAAGAGACCACAAGGGCAACATTAATTATATTGTACTATAACATATTCATACCTATAAAATGAAGACTCATAAAAAATGTTAAATTCTGTTTGATATAGTTTTGTTCAAGAAGGTAGGGAAATACTGAATGTATTCTAGAAAGAATTACATGAAATATAAATAGCTAAGATAAATTTTGTGAAATGACCAATCAATGTTTAGAAGAAATAATTTTATTTTTTAAAGTTTTTCCAAATTAAATCCATAAAAGGCTTATACAATAGAACATCCTATTTCTTGCAGGAAGCAAGGCATTTTTCTAATAATTTAAGGAACTGTTCATAAGACTTTTTCACCTTCTCTGTCTAACCTACACCATATTTAAGCCAACTGAATATAAGGGCAGTTGATTTTTATTTTAGTCATATAATTTTTTTCATCTCTTTTTTCTCCCCTTCCACTATACTGAGATCAACATAGAGCAAAAGAAAGAGATGCCTGCCTCTAAAACCATACTTGCCATATTACTTAACTTCTAAGTGCTTTAGACAATAATACTAAGTTGCTAAGAAGGTTCCAACCTGAATTGGTAGGTTCCTTGAATTAATGGCATTACAGATCCAATCCCTAGCCCTACCCTAACAACAAGAGTAAAAGAGGTCTTATTGAAATGAATGCATAAATAACCAAAATTATAGTTTTATTCCATAATCCAGACTTCTTGATTAAATGGCAATACACTCACCTGTACAATGTTTTATCATGCTCACTGAACTGATTTTGGGAAGTAGATTTAGGACCACTGATGGGAACAACTGTAGGTTTAGGTGCTATTTCTGGAGGCTATAGGGAGAAAAAAAGATGACAAATTTATACCCATGAAGAAATTAATTACTAAATATTCAAGTTAAGAATAATAATAGAAACTAAATCACTTTAAACACTTTTATTTTAATAACTGATAGTAACAATATAAAGTGATAATAAAGATGCAGTTTTTTATATATTTACCTTAACAGTAGCTGTTTCATTAATGTCCTTCTTACTTTCTAATGATGCTGATCTTTTGTTTTCAAACATTTTGACTCTAGTAAGCACAGACTGCGGTTTCATTGCTGGATCTTCCTCATCTTCAATTATAGTAGGTGGTGGTGGAAGCGGTTTGGTGTTTGAAGGAAGCACTTCTGACTTTTGAGTTGAGGGTGTTAGAGAAGGAACACCTGTAGAGCCCTGGGAAGAAGGTTCATAATGCCCTGCTTTGGCATTAAATCCTTGTGGTGGTACTTGTTCAAAACTTCGTGGATATTGCTCAAAATACTGCTTGGCTTCAGAAGACTTGGACGTTGTTGAAGAGTAAGTCTGTGCTTCTGATTTATATCTACCATGAATATCATACCCAGAAGTTAGCTGTTCTTCATATCGATTAGAGTTTTTAGGGGGCTGTTCATAGCGTGATCTACTGTCATAAGATACTGGAGTAGGTTCTTCAAAACGAGGTTGTACTGGAAAGTAAGCACGTTCTGAAGTCTCATCAGGATGCTGTCTAGGGTCAAAGTCTCGAGGGTGCTGATTATCAAAGGAAGGTCTTGGTTGGTAAGGCTGCTTGTCATCATAATAGGTCCACTGGTCTTCATAAGATGGTGTCCGGTGATCCTCATAATGCAGGCGAGGGTCATAGCTTCTAGGCAACTGATCTGTATAATTGGCAGAATCATATTTGAATGTAGACTGCTCGATATCTCTATTGGATTGTTTTTCTGCATACAATGGTTGAGGTTCATAGTTCAAATTAGATTCTTTTTCTTGTCTCTGTACTGGGTGATTAATAGGCAACTGTTTTATAACATAATTCTGTCTTGGAGGTTCTTCGGTATATTGTTCTTTTCTATATACCTATGCAGAACATATAAAACTTAGTTGTAAATAATTGGTTTATTCCCATTTGGATTTTATTAGATAAAACAAATTAAACAACCTGAAAAAAAGGTTATTTAAATGATCAGGTTACACTTAGATCAGAGGAAAAGGCCAGTTACTATGATATTATTTTGATTAGGATAAAGTCCAAAGGTAAAAATACAGATATGTGCTTTGTATCAGAATCTACTACAATAAATTGAAGTTAGAAACAATTTAGATATTAAAAAGGTAGCCAAAGTATGATTCACTGAGTTATTTTTATATGATTTTTATTGAAATTTAAAATGTAAAGAAAAGCACAGTATAATTTTCAATGAGGTTTTTCACAAAGGTTCTTTGGTAAGCAATAAGGAATTAGCAATAAAAAAAAGAAGCTTGGAAATAAAAATGTTCAGCAAAAATCTTTGATTGAAAATACCATTTTTAGACAATAAGTATACATTTGGAAGCCATGCAAGCTAAAACATGTAATGATTTTTAACTGATTTAAATGCACTAAACTACATAAGCCCATAGTAAAAAGCAAAAGGAATCCTTAAAAAGAGGAAAGCAAAAAAATGTTCATGTGCTAGATTGGGACAGCAGCAAGTTAGTGCAACAGTGCAGCACAGGTACCTTTGCCGGATCTACATGCGACGACAATGATGGTTCTTGATCTCTTAGCACTATCTGAGATGCCTCAGTACTTGGTGGTGTTAAGGGGCCCGCTTGTGGCTGATAGGAGTTGTAAGGAGCTGGGACTGGCTCCTCCAGTTGGATATTAGTTAGATTTACATTAGGAATAACAGCAGAGGTTGATGCAAGGTGTGTTTCAGACGAAGGGTAAGGGACTGCAGATGAGACTTCTGCTTTCTGTGAAGTGTTTAAAATATTTTAAATATAGTGCTTCTGGTACACTGCTGACTTTCCACTTTAGTTTTAAGTTTTTGTTTTTAATATATATTGTGTACACACATTTTAAGTGTACTAATAAGAGATTATTGCCTCATTCTAGCTTTTGGGAAATTTATTATACCACTTTTATATTAAATGAAACCATTTAAAAGACTTAAAGTTCTTAATATTCTCATATCCAAATTAGAGACTAATTTTTTGGCTGGAAAAAGGACAGAAGTATATATACTCTCTTTACAACAATCCCCACATTTTAAAACTGAATAATGCACCTACAGCTAGAAAATGTTCAATGTTTGCTGCTTACCTGTTGAGAGGCTGTTTTAAATCCTGGGGAGTCTATTCTATGAATTGGTTGTGGCTGAGCTTGTGGTGAATAAGAAGGGTATGTTTGGCTTTCATGATGCATTCCAGAGGAGTCCTCTCTTACAGGTTCAGAGGACCGTGTAATTGCAGACTCCGGTGGAGTCCCAACCTCATCATTAAGAGTTTCATCTAGTTCTTGATCAGTGTAGGCCCCACCTTCTGTATCTGTGTCTTCATAGTCAGAAGTGTGTCTACTGTCCGTGCTATACATTGAGTATTCACTACCTGGAGCTGATAGGTAGGATAGACGATCATCATGCAAATCAAGGTCATCACTTGTAGCACCATCCGCCTGGGTCAAATAAAAGTAAATTAAAAACTTTATTCAATATTTTAAAAGAGATGACCTTTATTTTTACAAGGGGAGACTGGAATGGATATTCTCCTCAGAAAAAAATCAAATCTACTTGCTTCAACTTTTTTGATGGTTAAAGGTCAAGAAGAATTGTACAAGCATACATGCAGACACACAGAGCATCTCTTGTTAGCTGAAACTTTTGGATGAAATCAGATGCTGGCTAAATTCAAGTCTCAGGAACCCAACCAAGAGGCAATGAAGGATCTCTATATCACCCAGGTCTATAAAGCCTAGCTAATGGATTTCTATGCCAGAGCATGAGGAAGAAAGGGAATGCTAATGAGCAAGCTTGCAAGAAGCACTAGTATACTGACTTAACAGTAATGTAAGAAAAATTATCATAATCAATAGAATAGCTCTACTCAAGAGAGAACAAAGTACTATATTAAGAAGGCAACTCAAAAAAAAGTTGAAGCTGATATCTACTTGGAAGTTTCCTAGAAAGTACTATGGAACAGCATCACTATCAGAGATATGGTTCCCTTTAATACTTAGGAAGAAATAAATGATTCTTTATGATAGAATTTTCCAAAAGATAAAGAAATGTAGTAATTATGTTCTGCTTTACAAGTAATTAAGATATGAACTGATTCAAACACAGCAAGTTACTTCAGCATAGAAGAGAAGAAAAATGAGAACTGTTAAGGAAAAGTACTCTCTAAATTTGAACACACAAACCTATCACTGTCTGCAACTAAAATGAGACTATTTATCAGACTCAATAGCATAGTCCAGTTACTAAAGTACCACCCTTGAAAAGAGATTGCCTCTGGGTCCATGTAAGTACTGAAGCGGAATCCAGAGTGTTTCTTTTTGTTTTTATTTGCTTTGCTTTTATTTTTAAATGAGGAAGGTGGGTGAGTAGACATCCAACACAATCAGAATCCATCCAAAAAAAGTGCAAAATTCCATCTCATGGTGGTGGAGTGTAGAAGAGGGCTATCTAGCATGGAATGAAGACTTGAGTATGATATGCCAGAGTCATGGTTCTCAGTATAATCCAACTATCAAATGGCATTCTCCAAAAGAGCAAGTCCCAATTCCATATTGGGCTCTCTGGGAGTATGTCATCAAATGGCTGCCTGGCACATGAAACTGAGCAATGCCTACTTAATACAGCAGATCAATGTCTGCCATATGGTTTTGCCATCACCTCAATACCTTGACTAGATGAACGACTTAGAGCTTGCTCTTCAGTGAATTAAGTAAGAAATCTCTGGCTTTTACTCTCTTGTGCCCAACATAAAAGAGTTTATTTGCTTGTACAGTCCATAACTCCCAACTTTCCAGTGACCTCAACAACCATTCAAGTGGTGTCTTGGGGGAAGAATCATTCAGAATTAACCCACTCCACCCACCCATTATGTGTTTTCAGTTCTCTGTGATATCTGATCATCTTAAGAAATCTGGACACTGAAGGAAACAAGAAACATGGCTTGACTTAGAACCGGGACATGCTGACATGCCAACATCTATTAAGAATTTCAATAAAGGGAATTCTGATGACTCTTCATGGCTTGATTAGGTGAAAATAAGACTATCTCAACTATGACAGAAGGAATATTCCATAGGTTAAGTCAATGTTCCCTGAAATAGTTTTAAGAGAGAAATTCATTCTTTCACCTTGAAGACATAATTGAATATGAGCAAAATGTTATAAACATTTATGATTAATATATTTTAATTTTTGGAACTACCACAATGATAAAAGATTCAGTTCATTTATAAGGATGAAAAGAGTCTGAAAATTGAAGCAGCAAAGTAGGATACTCATAATAATCTCAGAGAATAAATTAAGGAAAATTGAAGGGAGATTTAATTTGAAACAATTTCTAAATATATGTATTTTCTATAATTTAAATATACTTTTCTAGACAGATGTCCTTAAAGAATTAATCTGCATAAATTATGCTCCACTGCTATTATCATTCTATGAAAGGAATAGGATAATGCTATCTCAGATATTAATGCCATAACACTAAAGATATGATTACAAATATTTTAGAGTCAAAGTGTTATCATAAAGGTACCTAAGCGGTTTCTTCTACCTTCCTTTTACTGTGTACGGTTTCCTACCTGAAATGTCAGTTACTCAATCTTGTCTTTTAACCTTGCATGCACTCCTTTGTAACCCCTAAACTAGCAGAAGAAAAACCATAATTCTGAAGTATTGTTATATATACTAATTTTAAATGTGAAAACTTTTATGTCTTCTTGCAAAGGCTGCATAGTTTTCTGGGTACGCACTGTTGTCTTAAACATGCCGCATGCACTGCCAGAGCTCCTGTAAACACACAGCCAGATAAGAGGGAAATGGAGGCCATGCCCAGGAGAAGGGTGAGGAGTGGATAGGGAAGAGTTGGCCAAACGACACCACCAACACAATAAAACAGTATCAACAACAACAAAAAATTCCACAAAACAAAAACATAGAGATACCCCACAATCTCCCCTTATAGTCTAAGCTTAAGAAAAACTGCCAAAGCTATTATACTGCACTATTAGGACCATATGAAATAAAGATGGTAAAAGAACTAAAAAATTGTTTTGTTTTCAGTTGGAGATAATAATAGTAAATTCATCCTGAAAAAAATGCCCACCAAGATTTTGTATAAAACTAATTGAAGATATTAGCAAAATAAGTTAATACGAATATAGTATTAAGTGAAATTAGTCTCTCAAATACATGATGAGACCTTTCAATGGGAGATGCTCATTATTTTATAGATAGCAATTCAATAAAGGGACTAAATAGAATTCCTGAGCTGTTAGAACTTTCAAAAACCACACACATAATAAGTAGTTTAAATTTCACATCAGACATAGTAATGTTTTAGTCTCCAATCTAACCAGTTTATGCCTTGATTTCCCCCACCTATTCCCTCATATTATTGTCACTTACATGATGTAGCAACTTAGAGATAGCAAATATGCAAAATCCTGAAATACTAGATAAACTTTCCAAATAGTATTAGTGAAACTTCTTACCTTTCCCTCTGAAACCCAAACCAGCTGGTTTTGCTGTTGTTGAATAGCTTCTTTCAGTGCTCCATACCAACCATCATTCATTGAATTTAAATTAATAGTAGCTGAAAATAACAAAGTATTAATTTGGTCTCATGGATAGTAAGATACCAGAATTTGAGATATAAAGCCTTTAAGCTCAACCACCAAAAGTAAGTTATTATATTATTTTTAAGATAAATGGCAGTATTTACAGAACTAATTAACTGCAATCCTGAATACCCTTACTATGAAATGTTATTTGCCTTTAAAAAAGAGGTTGGGGAAAAAAAGTGGTTGATATTGCTAGGATTAAAATTACTAAGAAGTTAAGAAAAGCAGAGTATTAGAATAAATTTTATTATAAAGTGCATCCAAGTAGAATCTTTAAAGGCAGAACTTTTTAATAGCTGGCTCTTAAGTTTTCTTAAATGAACTCACTTGTAAAAAGATGATGATTATTTTTACGAAGTTTGTGAGATCTTTCATATAATTTTCTGGCACTCTTTCGTGATTCTGGACACAATCTCATTCTCATTGTTTTAACACCCTGCTTAGAATCAGGGTTAAGGAATACCACAATGGGATACCACTGTGCATAATTTAGACGGTCAACAGCATTTGGTGTTACATCTAATAAAGCATGTTTATCCTGTATAAGAAAAAAAAATCACAATGATTCCAAATATTTAATTCGTTTCAAAGAAAAACTGTCAAAAAATTATACTTTAACCTAAGATTATAAAAACTTGCTAATTATAAAATTGCCACAGATTGTAAATTCAAACAAACTTAGCAAGCACAATGAATCTTGTTAAGTAATAGCAAGTCATTACTATTTATTTTAAATTCATTATTAAAGGGCTAATATCATACAGTGACTATAAGTTTTGAATTTACATTTTATTAAATTATCTCTAAGACTTCATCTAACATCCACTTATTAATAAAAACTGTGTGTAGCTAAGGCAAAATTACAAACTTCACCTGTGTCCTAAAAATCTGAGATGAAAAAAGATTAGGGCTTTCAGTGTTAAGAGATCACTCTACTACAACTATGAATAACATGGAAGTAGGTTTTGAACAATGATACATGTATAATCCGGTGGAACTGTTTGTCAGCTCTGGGAGGGGGAAGGAGAGAAGGGTGGGAAAAACCATGAATCATGTAACTAAGAAAAAATAGTCTAAATTAATTAAAAAGAAAAAAGAAAAGAAAGTAATGGGAAAAAATATTTCTAGCATTTGAATGTCTTAGACAGCATGAACACTACATCAAGTAGACAAAACAAAATAAAAATTCACACCTAACAAGAAGTATAATTTAATAACTTTTTTTTAAAGATTAAGACCTGAGATCAAACTCACCCTCAAACATTTAGTAGCTGTGTGAATCTAGAAAAGTCATTTAACTTCTGTTTCTCAGTTTTCTCAATTATAAAATAGGGATAATAATAGCACCCAGAGTAGTTTTAATGACAAAACGAAGTAATAACTTTTAAGTATTTTTACAAACCTTAAAGTACTTAATAAATGCTAGTTTGTATTATTATTGTTATATTTCTCATTGTGATTACTAGAGGCTAATGTGCCCTTCCACTGGATTGATAATAAATTTAGGAAGTTTTTTTAATATTAAAAAGAGACAACTCTAATATATTTAATAGCTTTACTTCTGAAATGTATTCTTAGTTCACTATAAGATTGAAGTATATGTTTCTATAACTTACCCGATCAATAATTTGCTTAATAGTATGAAGACGTATAATTCCAGAGCTCCGCTGGTCAGTGCCAGCATCTCTAGGTTCACTTTCTAGTAAAGGAAAAAAATGTTGCTCAACTTTTGAAAACATTGGAAATACAGATAGCTTAGTTCATGAACAAGTTTTATTACAAAAGTTCATTTGTAATCTGGTTATTTAGAACTCCAAGTGAATTATAATATAAAATAATTATGTTTCATGAAAAGCTGAGAAAAAAACAATTAATCAATAATGTACCTGAAGAACATGGTCACCATCCTATAAACTTTTTTTTCCCATGTCAATTTCAAATTTCTTAAAATTAAATGACATAAAGCTCTTAGATGGGGATACAACAACAAAATGAGATAATCTTGGCCTCAAAAATATGTGGGGAGATAAAATGTGAAAATGATTAGAAAATAATAGTGATAGGTATTCAATAAAAGCATATTGATCTTGGGGAAATTTGGAAGTTTGTTCATTTTCATTGAGGAGGAATATAACATGGGGAGTACAAAGACATGTAAATTGAAGAAAATCAATTAAAGCTTTAGAGGTACCTATAACAACAACAAACCATTATAAAGAAAAAATATAGAACAGAATAGTATAAAAATATTAAATATATTATATATAAATGTTATATAAAAATACTAGAATACAGATTGTAAGAGAGGAACTGGACTTAATCTGTCAGCAGAAAAGAGAGAAGCAGATCTGGCAAGCTTATATTACAAGATTTTAAAATGAATGAATAAGTGCAGCTAGGTAACACAGTGGATAGAGTGTCAGGCATGAAGTTAGGAAAAGCTTGGTTCAAAATCTAGCCTCAGGCGCTTCATAACTGTGTGTGTAACCCTAGGCAAGTCACTTAACTCCAATTATCTAGCCCTTATCAATCTTCTGTCTTAGAACTGATACTAAGAAAGAAGGTAGGGTTTTGTTTTGTTTTTTTTAATTAAAAAATAAAAGGAATGGATATAATTTTTTTAAGGGAGAATACTCGGCCCCAATGACAAATGGTTCAAGGATATGAACAACTTTTAAAAAATGAAACATAATAAAAATTAGCTATGGGTTAAAAATATATCAAACAGATGAATTAAAACAATTCTGAGGTTATCATAACCAAATTTATATAAATAATTAAAAATAGAAAAAATAGTAGTTCAGCTAGAGAAAAAGTATATTCTTTCCATTACTGATAAAATTACCAACTCATTGCATCAATAATAGGCAATTTTTACATGACCATGACAATTATAAAACCAGTATAACAAAGCAAGTAAAATATTCACAAATAAGCATAATGTAATGTGAAATGTGACTAAAAATATAAAGTATCATGGGTATTTATATAAAAATCACATCAAGCTTGAGGAAAGCAGAGTAGAAGGCAGTGGGTTCATATTCGAACAATTGGGGAATCAGTATTTAAGTTAGGCCTAAAAGAACAGTTATAATTTAACAAAATGCATAGGAAACAGGAAATTCAGGCCATTCTAGGAAAATAATTAGTTCAGTTTGGCTGAGGCACAGGATTCAAGAAACATTGTATGGTACTGACCTGGAAAGGAAGGTAAGAACCAGACTATGGAAGTCTTTGAGCATCTATGCACATATAGGGTTGTTGTAAAAAAAAAAAATCTACAGTACAACATAAATGCAATCCATTATCATTACTATTAGGCCATTATAAATATCCTAAGGTAAAGTTTCATTCTGAATTATCTCTTCTCTCTTCCCATGTCCCATTATCCTCAAACCTAACCTTCAAAAACTGGGGCAAATCAAGAGTGAGAAATGTATCCTAATTGGCAAGAGGATCTACAGGTCTAATAAGGAGTTAGAAAGGGAAACAGAGCCTCTCTAAAGCAAAGGAGGAAAAGGTAATTGCATTAGCTAAGGAAGATGTATACCTAAATCACCTGGTAAAGCAAAATTTTCATTTCTGTGGCATGAAAGTGGCAGTGTCAATCTAAGTAACTCAGTAATTTACATATAGATATGTATATCTATTAAAAATGTGTATTGTGTATTGTTTGTTCTCAGCTAGAATGCTGAACTAGAATTCAAACAACTAAAAATATGTAGGAAGTTTCAGCTGCTGTCTCAAAAGCAAAACAAATACAAGATAAATATCACTAATCCCCATGTTCATGCTCATTCAATGTACATGTTTTCATTTTTCCATGCCATTTAAAGTTTAGACTGAGGTTGAAACATACAAAGTTCAGAAGAAATGTTCAGACTTTTTAATGGGTTTGAACTATGTGAGAAAGGTAAGATGTTGATAAAGTAGTATTTCTGTCTATCCTATTCAACTTTTCTGATCCTTTCCCTACTATTTTTGTAGTATATAACATAACAGTGCTTTTCTTTTCAGCTTCATTTTCCTAATCTGCAAAATGGGAATCATTAGAATACCAATCTCAGATAGTTGTTGATGAAAGGGTTATGTTATTCCTACAAAAAACATATTATTTGGTGAGACATCATGGCATTGGACTCTGGACTCTTGAGGAGAATACAAATTCTGAAAAGATTAGCTCTTATGGAAAGGAAACACTGACACTATGATTTCACATAGTTTTAAAATTGCCTTTGAACCTTAATTTGTCCTGCAGGTACATAAAAAGTAAGAAAGTTGTTCAACATCTGATAAAAGTAAAATAGCTGAATTCTATTAATCTTAACACTCTCAACATAAAAGAAATAAGAAAATATAGCTAAAAAAGAGGAATCATAACTTTTCCTCAGAGATGCAAATAAAAGAAACACTGGCCACTGTGAATTGCTATGCTCAAGCTAAG
Source organism: Monodelphis domestica (assembly GCF_027887165.1). NCBI lineage: Eukaryota > Metazoa > Chordata > Mammalia > Didelphimorphia > Didelphidae > Monodelphis > Monodelphis domestica. The sequence continues at coordinate 145,467,513 of NC_077227.1, read as the reverse complement.
TACTTATATTAAACAACCAGCTTTATTCAAAAGTTTGAAGAAATGGGGGCAGCTGGGTAGCTCAGTGAATTGAGAGCCAGGCCTAGAGATGGGAGGTCCCAGGTTCAAATCTGGCCTCAGCCACTTCCCAGCTGTGTGACCCTGGGCAAGTCACTTGACCCCCTTTGCCTAGCCCTTACCACTCTTCTGCCTTGGAGCCAATACACAGTATTGATTCCAAGATGGAAGGTAAGGGTTTAAAAAAAAAAAGTTTGAAGAAAGAAGAGAAGATATGGGTATGTCTGAAGTAAACAATGAAAAAACCTATATACATGATTGTATGGAAAACAAGAGATAGGCAGCTGAATTAGACTTTACAAAGAGAAGAGGGAAAGAAGAAAAAGATGGAGGATGATGTTAAGGGGTTTTGAGATGAAAATTAAGGAAGATGAAACTCAAAAGCAAATTAAATTTTTCTCAGAGTAAAATCATCAGGTGAGAGTTTAAGGAAAGGCTTAGGTAAGAAAGTTTTTAAAGAGAGTGGAAAAAGAGTAGGATTAGTGAAGAAGATTCAGTGGAAAGTAAAATAGGAAATCAATTAGGGAGAAAGAAAAATTGGTTAATTACAAGTTGGATTGGGATGGGAAGAAGCTGAAGTCAGAGAAGATATTGACAAAGTACTAGGGGAGGAGATATTAAAGGCTACAGTAAGGGTGAGGACAGAGAGAAGAAATGGTAGGAAATTATGGTCAGATAAAGGAGTATCCGAATTTTTGGCTAAAGAAGTAGAATACTTATAATTATTGAATGGTAGGAATTTAGCTGGAACCATCCCTCTATAACTTTCCATTATGTGTGATTAAAGCAGAGTAAAAGAACCCAGGTTTTGGAATAAGAACTGACTCTAACAAAAACTGTTAGGAAAACTAGAAAATTGTATGGCAGAAACTAGATATAGACCAACCTCACACCCTATACCAAGATACGGTCAAAATAGATATATGATTTAGATATAGATTAAAGAGTGATATCATAAATAAATTAGGGGAACTCAGAATAGTTTACCCAGAAGATCTTTGGAGAAGGGAAGAACTTATGATCAAACGAGATGAGTATTATAAGATGTAAAATGAATAATTTTGATTAAATTAAAAGGCTTCTGTACAAACAAAAGTATTCTACCAAGATTAGAAGGGAAAAATAAAACTAAGGGGAAATTTTTTATTACAAATGTCTCTGATAAAGGTCTTCTTTCCCAAATATATGAAGAACTAAGTCAAATTTATAAGAATACAAGTCATTCCCCAATTGACAAATGGTCAAAGGATATGAACAACCAATTTTCAGATGAAGAAATTAAAACCATCAATAATCATATGAAAAAATGTTCTCAACCCCTTTTGATTAGAGAAATGCAAATTAAAACAATTCTGAGGTACCACCTTACACATATTAGATTGGTCAATATGTCAGTAAAGAAAAGTGGCAAATATTGGCGGGGATGTGGCAAAATTGGGACATTGATGCATCGTTGGTGGAGCTGTGAAACTGATCCAACCCATTCAGTAGGATAATTTGGAACTATTCCCAGAGGGCTATAAAACTGCATACTCTTTGATACAGTAATATCACTATTGGGTCTAAATCCCAAGGAGATAATTAAAAAGGGAAAAGAACCTACTAATACAAAAATATTTATAGCTGCTCTTTTTGTAGTGGCAAAGAATTGGAAATTAAGGGAATGTCCACCAATTGGGGAATGGCTGAACAAATTGTGGTACATATTCGTAAGAATGATAAGCAAGATGATTTCAGAAAAAGCTAGAAAGATCTGTAGGAAATGATGCAGAGTGAAATAAGCAGAACTGTGAAATTTAGATTACTCCACCCTACTTAGATCTTACTTTATGGTGAAGATAAAATTGTAATCTCCTGATTGAACAATGAAGGTACTTAGTTCTTACTTTATAGTGAAGCTAGAATTTTAAGCTAAGTCTATTTTAAAATCTTAATACAAAAAAGGTGTTAGTAACTATAAAGGGTAAATTAATCACAAAAAGGTTAAGTAACTAACAAAAGGTGAACTTAAGTAACTTAAAAGACATAATCTAATCAAAGATGAGAATTAAGAATGGACAGTTCTGGAGAAAAAGCCTCTGATATGATTAGTAGACCTGAAAATTTAGAGGAGGGGACACAAGAGTAAAAGGTCTATATATTTCATGTCACCTTCCTCTCTCCGGTACCTTTTTGGCAGCGGAGAGGTGGCTGGTGGCAGCATGCTGGGCCTTTCAGCATCTTGGCATGGCTACAGCTATTGTCCGGTTTGGTGGTGAGTTTCTGGCTGAGTTTTTCCTCCTTTACTTTCCAAACTTTATCCACTTAGAAGCCTCTAATCTCCTTCAGAGACCTAGCGGCGGAGATCTTGAATTCCCTCCCCCTGGCACAGACCAGGTGGGAGAAATCCTATACCCTCTTCCTTCTTTTTCCTTAAATCCTTCCCTCTATATTAATTAAATTACCATAAATTTCCAGACTGAAGGGTATTTTATTTGGTATTTTTTCCCTGGTGACCAATTAATTTAGATTTAAGTCACAACCCTAAAATATTCAACAGAACTGGGGAAGTATTATACACAATAACAGCAATATTGGATAATGATTATCTGAGAAAACTTGGCTACTCTCAGCAATGCAATAATCTGGGACAATCCTGAAAGACTTGTGAAAGGGAATGCTATCCACTTCTACAGAAAGTACAGCTGGAGTCATCATTCACATCAGTGTATTTTTGGTTTTATTTTGGGGTTTTGATTATATATGACTTTATCTTACAACAATGACCAATATGTAAGTGTGTTTTGCATGACAACAAGAACGAAAAAAGTAGAGTGAAATGGAAGAGTCTAAAGAATTGGGACTTTAAGGTATTTGAGGGAACAACAAAATTATTATTGAAATTGCCTAGGATAAGGGTGTAGAGAAGACAACATTGATTAAAGCAGGTGTTGAACTCATTGAGAAAGGAAAGTGAATTACCAAGGAGCTAATTTTTTGTATTTCTCCAATCATTTCAGTGATGTCCAATGTTTTGTGACCCTATTTGAGGTTTTCTTCACAAATATATTTCAGTAGTTTTGCAATTTACTTCTCCAGCTCATTTTACAGATGAGGAAATTGAGGCAAACAAGGTTAAGTGACTTGCCCAGGATCACAAGGTAGGAATTGTCGGAGGCCAGATTTGAACTTAGGAAGAGAAATCCACCCAGCTGCCCCCCAGGAACCTAAGTAGACAACAGCTATTATGATCTGAATAGAGTAAACTTTAAAGGATTTATGAGTGATGATGGCAAAAGGGGATTCTGAAAGTGGCAGTAGGGAGTTAAAAGGTATTCCTATTTTCCACATAAAACCAGCAGTAAATAGTTTTAATGGTACTCACTTGCCACTTGATAAATATCTGGTTCTTCTCTTGCTAATTTCTCTCTTGCAACATCAGCAATTGGTCCAAAGATAGTTACAGGTCTAAGAAACCCAGCTATATTAGAGAAACAATTTTAGTAAAGCAGTTCACTTAAGATATTTTTATTATTAAGAATATGGTAATTATTGATTGTTAGATCTTAAAAAGAAAGTTACCTTCTCGAAGAACAACTCTTTCATAAGCAGGAAACTTAGTCTGAAATGGTTGAGCAGAAAGATCCTCTCTGCTTTTACGTAAGTTTCTTTTAGAGCTACGAAGACCTCGGAATCTCCAAAAGTCAGCACGATCTCCTCCTGCTGTTTTTGGAAGGGTGTACTGAACACTGGCTAGCTGCTCAGCTCTATATTAAAAATAAAGACTCAATTATCAGGCTAATGAAAAGTTATGTAAATCTTAAGAGTCCACATAATTTGAAGAACTCTTACAATAGCTTTGGGCATAATGATTTGTTCTATTTTATTTTATTTTTTTAACCCTTGGTGTCTTAGAATCAATACTGTGTATTGGTTCCAAGGCAGAGTGGTAAGGGCTAGGTTATGGGAGTTAATTGACTTGCCCAGGGTCACATAGCTAGGAAGTGCCTGAGGCCAAATTTGAACCCAGGACCTCCTGTCTCTAGGCCTGGCTCTCAATCCATTGAGCCACCTAGCTGTCCCCAATGATTTGTTTTAGATGAAAGTTCAACAAATTTACTTATGTTACTATGTAGATCGTGTATAAATATTTAATCTACAAAACATATGAACTTATATGTTTTGTTAAATGCATCCCTCACTTAATTCACACCAATTTTAAGAGAAGAGTAATTATCTAATCATACCTGTTCTTATTAGGGATGATGCCTCTCTCAACTTCTTTGTGATTTTTACCAATTCGAATAGCAAGCCAAGAACCCAGCTTTCCATTGTATAAAGTATCCACTACACGGAATACTTCCCCTTTGTTGAAGCTAAGCCCATAAGGAGATTCCTTTTCATATTCAAAATGTGTTCTAATGTAGAAAGAATCTCCTACATCTGATTCTACAATGCGACGATAAACTGAAACAAAATAAACAGGTAGAATATCAAGGAAATGGAAGAAAACATTGTTTAAAGCACCTACTATGAGATAGGCATGCTTATGCTTTATAAATATCTCATTTGAGTCTTACAACAACCCTGGTAAGTAGAAGAACCTTAAGCAGAAGTGATGTGACTTGTCCAGGGTCACAAATCAAGTAAATTTATCAAACAGGTTTTGAACTCAAGTTTTCTGACTACAGAAGCCAAATATTCCAGTGACATAACAATATAATTGCCTCAATGGCTCAAAAAAAACAAAACAAAACCAGAAATTAATTTGAATCAGTAATGTCCATATTTTAAAAATTGTGGCATTGTTTTATGTTTAAAGTTTAATTTAATTTGATAACAATTATCAAATATCCATAACATATAGAAATGTTCTGGACATGGGGAATATGAGAGTAAAAAAATCATCAGCTCTCAATGAACTTATATTTTACTTTCAAATATTCTAAATAAGAACATTAAATTCAGAAAATCTGGTGGGGCAAATCTTAAATATTAACTAAGCCATTAAAACATATTGCCATAAAACTTTTGTACTAACAGGAGTCTCATATTTTTCACAAAAGAGAAACCTCAAAAGGATGCTATTTTGCTCTAATTTAATCTAAGATCATTGGTCTCTTTTATAAACACCACAAGAAAGCTGCTAATAGATTAATGAATTTATCAATGAAACCAAATGAGATGTAGTTCCAATTTTATTTACTGATTTTATTACAGAAAAATTCAATCACTATTTGAGAATGAGAACTGCTTCCTCTGCAGTAATCCCTTTTTGTATGAGTTTTTATATTTATATCCTCACACACTTGGTGTAACTCTACAAAAATAACTTACCATCTTTCTTTTTCTGTGCCAAGATTGTCACTTCTTCTCCTTTAGGGAGGTCAAGCAAGAAAAGTACAGCTTCTTCTCGGATGATATTTGTGAAATCTACATTGTTTACCTGTTAGAGTATAGTTTATAAAAATCATCCTGTGATATGTAATTTAAGCAAAATAAAACACAAAAACCTTTCCCTGATTTTCAGGGCTATTTAATATGTCCTATAGCTTTTGTCTTGTTTTGTTTTAATTTCATTCATTTATTCATTTATTTTTAAACCCTTGCCTTCCATCTTTGAATCAATACTGTGTATTGGTTGCAAAACAGAAGCGTGGTAAGGGCTAGGCAATGGGGGTTAAGTGACTTTCTCAGGTTCACACAGCTAGGAAGTGTTTGAGGCCAGTTTTTAACCTAGGACCTGCCATCTCTAGGCCTGGCTCTCAAACCACTGAGCCACCCAGCTACCACCTGTTTTGTTTTTTAAAGGGGGATTTGGGAGGAAAAAATCTGATTCAAAATGTTTAAATAAAACCAAAGTGTATCAAAGTATTGTTAGGTAAAAAGGTAAGCCTAACCAAACTGGATTCAAAACACAATGCAAGACCTCCCTTTTCTAAAGAAAGGTGGAAAAATGCTATTTCTAAAGAATAATTATCAATAGATACTATTTCTTTAGACGGCCACTTCTAAAAATGGTCAATGGTAAAAGTGTAAGAAAATTACTATACTGTATTATTCAAATGATAAATAAAAGTAAGAGAGGAATGAAGATAGAAGCAATGATACCTCACCTATAACAGGTATCTATAATAGAAACACTTAGATATTCGTTCGATACTTTAAAGCTGTATCTCATTCATTCATATTCATTTCCCATTATATCATCTGTTTAACTAGGTTTACAGAATGTTTATTATTTTACCTGTTGAAATTTAAATGATTAAGATGCTATCATCTAAGTGATATCATCCAAGAAGCATAAGTTGAAAACAATACATTGTGCCATGCATTCATGGAAATGTATTTTTAAAATCTTAATCACTAAATTATTCATAATTATGTTTCTAAAATCCCTGTAAAATGTAATCTTTTCATGATCCAGTCCCTTTTGAACCATGTAACTGTTATAATCAATGTAATTAAAATTTTAGCAAAAAAAAAAGTTATTTATTAATGGCATATCAACTATGTAATACTGTAAAGGAAATATAATTATTATAATAACAATAATGTTAAAATCTAGCATTTATATAATGCTTTAAGGTTTACAAAGCAATTTTTAAAATATTTTCTAATTTGATCCTCACAACAACCCTGGGAAGTAGGTGCTATTGTTTTCCGAAGTTTACAGATTAGGGAATGGAGGCAGTCACTTGCTCAGGGTTACACAGTTATTATATATGAGACTGGATTTGAATAGATCTTTATATGACAGAAACTACAGAACACTATCCATTTCAACTAGTTTGCACAAAACTAAACAATGGTATGAGATAACAACTCAAAATATGCCACAAGGCAAAAACTAGTTACCAAATAATAAAGGTACCAAATCCTGGGAACAAAAAGACTTTGGTAAAAAATGAAAGAGTTGGGACTTTGAATCTTGACTAGACTTATGATAGGTAAGAGAAGAACATCTAATGAAGGAGGAACAATATGAGGGAAGTCTAGAGATATAAGAGAGTAGCTATGTGGAGCAATGCTGATCTTGGAGTCAATTTTTATCTTCCTGAGCTCAGATCCAACTTCAGACATTTATTATATGTGTGACCCTGGGCAAGTCACTTAACTTCATTTGCCTCAATTTCCTTATCTGTCAAATGAGCTGGAAAAGGGAATGGAAAACCACTATGAAATCTTTGTCAAGAAAATCTCAAACGGAGTCAAAGAGAGTAAGGCACAAAACAAATAAATAACAACAAAAGAGAGAGAAAAGTAGGAGTCATGTTCAGGTGCCAATGAGTAGTTCAGTGTGGTTGTAGTTGATTTGTGTCACTGGAGGACCAATATATTAATATGGAAAGATAGTCTGAAACATAAAAGTCTTGTTTACCACACCAAGTTAAGGAGTTTGATTATTATTTAGATAATTTTTACACAAGTTCTAATCCAGTAAATAATATCATAAAACAAATGGCTAATGAAAAAATATCAAGATGTATTAAGTCCTGTATTATTAAAGGAATCATCCCCTTTGCAAATATTTTACTACCTGGCCAAAAGGACTGGGATTGAAAGTTGTAATCTAATGGCTTCTCTATTTGATATTTCTTGCAGATTCTAAAAGAGCTTTAAAATTATACAAGTTAATATACTGACATACCCTGAGAATTTGGTCACCTTCTTCTAATCCTTCTTTAGCAGCAGGACTGTCTTCCAAAACTCCAGCTACAAAGATTCCTACATCATTACCACCAGCCAAACGTAAACCCACACTGTCTCCTTTTCTGAATTTTACCAGTTTCATGCTTGGCCTGTAAAATTAGAAATTTAATGTATAACTCTTAAAAGAAGTTTTTTAACATAAAAAAAGGCAACAAAAACACCAAAATGCAATCTGAAGAGATAATTTTTGACACTTCACAATGATCTTCAATTTGCTGTAAAAGATCTAATGATCCATAGTTCAAATTCACAGTTAATACTTTCCTATACTTAATACAAACTGTTTAAAAATAATTTACAGGATATTATTATAAATATAAATTAAACAAAATTTTATTTAATAAAATAACTACTGTATGTGGAACACCATGCTAGGTACTAGAAAAATAAAAGCTTAAGACACATAAGGCACCTGGACATGGAGCTTAAAAGTTTAGTAAAGGGATATAGGCAAGAAACCCAACAATACATTAAAAGTATATGAGTTGGAGCAGTTAAATGGCACAGTGGAAAGAGCACCAGGCTTGGAATTAGGAGGATCTTGATTGAAATTTGGCCTCAGATACTTCCTAGCTGTGTGATCCAAGGCAAGTTGCTTAACCCCATTTGCCTAACCCATGACCTTCTGTCTTAATAGATGGTTACTAGGAAAGTTTTAAAAAAGGTTTATGATTTGTTTAGGTCACATATACTTGAGAATTTATTGTGGAATTGTTTAAGAAAGTGTTTTTTTTTTTAAAAGCCAAACCTCTAATTTCCCATATTCTCAAATGTTTTGACCATGTAATTTTTTTTAATTTATCAAAATTATTCGAGGATCAAATGAAGAAAATGAGAACAGTCCCTCAAAAAGAAGCAGTGTGGAATAATGAATACAGTACATGGCTTAGGAATTCAGAAAACCTAGACTGAAATTCTGCCTCAGATACTTAAGAGCTACATGGGCATACTGAACACACTGGTCTCAATCAACTCAATAGTTCCTTGGAAATCTGAATCAGAGAGACCCCCATTACCCACAACAATTCATACCAAGTTAATGGAGCTGCTCAAACTTTGACAGAGAAATCTGAAAATTATCTGCACAGGAGTTGTAGTCAAAGCTATTGTGTGTAAATGGATCACAAAATAAAGCATATTAAAGAAAAGATGACCAACAGGAGAAGCGTAAGGCTAAAGCAAGGATTAAATGAACCTGCAAAAGAAATAGATCAAGGAGGCAAAAACTAGGACTATGTATATTTTGCAAAGGGAAGAGAGACTATTCACACAGAGTGGTTCATAGAACCAAAAGCTACAAGAAGGTCAATGAGTTTAAGATCTGAAAGAGACCACAGGATTTGTTTACTAAGGAGTCATTAATGACCCAGAAGAGAAGTTTCTGTACAGCTGTGAAGGAAGAAGCCAAAATGGAATGAAACAAGACATTCAGTAATTATCTGTTCTGCTACTGTGATCTGGGTCTCTCTACTCTCTTAGACTTCTTGGCACTCTAATTTGGCCTGTTAGTACAACTAAAGAAGTCCTAGGCTTTACTATGAATCTGATCACTGTACTCTTTAATATTTCTGGGTCTTTTCATCTTCCCTGCAGCAGAATTCTAAAATGTATCATCTAATCCAATTAAAATTAGTAAAAAAATAAAAACAAAAAAACACAACCCACCACTTTGAGAGAAGGACTCTCTTTTTTCTTATTTGTATCTACAATGCTCAGCATAGTGTTGGTACTTAATAAATGTTCTTTGATCCATTCATTTAATTCAAGAGCAGTATCTTGGAGGACATAGGATCAAAGATAGAGATAGATACCCAGTAGGCTAATTGTTTTTTTTCTGTAATTGAAGGGGGGAAAGGAAAGGACAATAGAGCAGGGACTGTTGTATAGTCTTAAATCTTTTTTACTATTTTGAAAAGATTAATTATTTTTGGGTGGGGATGGGGAGACAGTTGGAGCTTTGAGAAAAATGTTAAAAAGTAGTTATATGATTTTGCTATTTTAGGTATTAAGCTTTACAAAGAAAATGGAACTATTAATACTTGTACAATCCATCTTCCCAGAGCTATTGTGAGGAAAAAACTTTGTAAAAGCTTAGATCACTATATAAATTAGATTGTTACCTGAAAACTTAAAATACTGTGGATTTGCTAACTACCAAAAAAAATTACTTAAAAATTCGATAATAGTAGTAACCACGTGACTGATAATCAATACTTCAAAAGAGTTCGATTAAAATATAAGTATCTGGACACATGATCTAATGTTTGATGAAGCATTTTGAATGTCTTTGTCTATATTACATTTAGGTGGAACAAAAAAATCTGGTGGAAAATCAATTCTGTCTGTTCTCTCCTGCCTTCTAAACAATTATAGAAATTTAACTTGGCTAAACAACCATGAATATAGCTACATTTCTGCGATTAAAATGCAGAAGAATCTTCAGTGGAATTCATAAATCAAGTAAAAATCGGTATCATGAATCAGGATTAATTTCATTTTTAGAACTAGAACTAGAATAAGATGAATTAAAATACTGAACTATACTATGTCTAGACTGCTTAAATATTCTTAAAATTGGGAAAACAAGTAGACAAGATAAACAAATTACTGTAATCCTCAAACCATGTTAGATACAGTATAAACTACAAAAGAAAATCTCAAGTGCAAATAACTTATTATTTGCTTATTGGTATTGTTTAGAGGATTCTTGTTCTCGTCCCTTTTCTGAACTTCAACCTTCAGTATACTAAGGCAATGTGCTCTTTCAGAATTCTATCATTATGACTTTTACTATATACCATAATACCTGAAATGTATCGTAAACAATGGTACCATAAAGAGAAAATAAGGGTTAGTCATTAATAAAAATTTAAGTTCATCAACTATTTTCCCTTTTATGTACTGTCCAAAATCAATTTTTAAAATCTGATATATCTTACTAATATACCTAGAAAAACAAATCTTTCCTATTTGTTGGCTTATTCGGGAGCATGGCAGGTGAATGACTGATTACTATAACTTATGTATGATACTTAGGCACTTACAAAAGAGGTCAGTATAGGAAACAACCTTTCTACAATTTTAAAACACAGAAAATGAGTTAAAGATATGCAATTCTCAAAGAAGGAATGTCACTTTCTCAGAACCAAATAAGATATGTATCAAAGTAGAGACATAAATAAGAATGGCAAATACATAAAGTAAGGGTATTATGTAGCACCCATGATTGGTAAAACTTATGTGATATAATAGTATCCTAAGATATCTTGAATAATGTACTATGTAGTTAATGGATATTCATTCAAAAACAAAATAACTTAGAATTATATTACCGAAGAATTCCATCTTCATGGGTTGAATTGGGGAGAAGACCATCAGAAGGACTAACAGGTAAGTCTACATCTGGCTGTCCAACTTGGGCATACACAGGCTTTGGCTCTAATATGGAAAAATTAAAGTTGAATAGAATTCATTGCTTAAAAAATAAAACATAAATACACACTAACAATGAAGTATCTTGATTTAAGATTCATCAACATAAAGCAGGAAATCCTAACAATAAGGAACATATATACTGTTTATAAGAATGGGGGGAGGGGAAAGAGAAGCAACTTTACAATATCTCAAACAATGTAACAAAGATCCATACAACAAAATCTAACTTCTCAATTTTTATTGTTTTGCCAAGGCATCTATAAGCTATCATCTTTAAAGGCATCAAGCTAGTATAGTTATTCTCTTTCCTTTAGGGAAGAAGGAACATTCAGATTACACAAAGGATTGAATACAAACTAAATGCAGCTTCTCTCAAAGTCCTATTCTTTGTTTCCAGTGAGTTTATACCTCTAATAATGCCACAGAGTAGACATGTATTGTGAAACAGTAAGAATAGTAAGATTAGAGCAGGGGACTCCAAACTATGGCTGGTGGACAACATGCAGACCCCTGAGGTCATTTATCTGCCCCCCACCACACTTCTGGAAGGGCCACCTCTTTCACTGGTGGTCAGTGCGAAGAGCACTGTATTTGGCAGTGCCACAAAGCACGGTGACACTCACATACAGTACTACTTCTGGTGACATAACCCTTTGTGTGGTGCCTTGATGAGTAACTGGATGAGAACGAGGCGCTGCGCAAAGGATTATGTCTGGAAGACACCAGCATGATGAGCAGCGATCTGGGGGAGGAGATTCCACACTGTGTATACTGCTGCCCAGTATATTGATGGCGGTGATGGGCCTGTGCAAGGTGTGACAGGCCCATCACGGCCAGCACTGCAGCCTCCACTATCCCAGACAGCGTATACAGATTTGTTTACAGTTTCTTTTATAGTCCGGCCCTCCAACGGTCTGAGGGACAGTGAACTGGCACCCTGTGTAAAAAGTTTGGGGACCCCTAGATTAGAATGTAATAAAAAATGGGGGGAGAGTTTATCTTTCTATAAGAAAGAGATAATGAGGAAGAGTAGGTATGACAAAGAAAAAGAAATTAAGATACAGGTAAAAGAGAAAGAATAGGTATTATTGACAATTTCTATTAAAGATGGAAATTAAATTAAATCAGTTTACAGAATTAAGGATATCTATGTTATTCTCTCCCTTCTCCCTCTCCCCCCCTCTTTGAGCTTCCCCCCTTCCTCCCTCTTTCTTCCTCTCTCTCCCTCTCTCACATCCTTTTTTACTACTCATTGTCAGAGGTGAATTATAAAGGAAATGGGTAAAATGTTGGCAAAAAAAATTCCCTTTTCCTTTTAAGAAACATCACACCAATTAGAGTTAATTTATCTTTAATATTTTAAATGGGATAGAAAAATTTGGTTTAGCCCATGTGAGATGGGTTTATTCAAGTCTATACAACTGAGGAAGAGAAAAGTGGTAAAGAAAAGTGGTAAGGGCTAGGCAAAGGAGGTTAAATGATTTGCCCAGGGTCACATGGCTAGGAAGTATCTGAGGTAACATTAGAACCCAAGACCTCCTGTCTCTAGGCACAGCTCTAAATCTACTGAGCAACCCAGCTGCCCCCTTAATTTCTTTTAAAAATATGGTTCATCTTTGCTATATCTAGTACAATCTCATTTATCTATATCACCACTTAATCAAGATAATTTGACTGCAGAGGCCTACATCTTCACTACAAGAAACCTCTGAAAGAGATGGGATCATGAGATGCTAATAGCACTTATCCAGGCCTCTCTTATGGGATAACAAATTGAAATAAATAAATAAAAATAAATTTTCATGCAAAATTCTGATAAATTGAATTGTGCAAAGTTATACTATATGTAATGCCATCTGACAAATACCCAGATAACAAAATTTTAAATTTAATAACAAAAATTAAAACTCAACAGACTAGTCTCTTTCCAAGTAATAAAGCCAACTACCATTTTTTACAAACTGATTGAAGTTAAATGGAAAGTGACTCTTTTGAAACCTAGGGTAAACAAGGAGAATCTAGTTATTTCTATATAAGGAAAAAAGAAATAGGTTTGAGCCACTTTTGTACTGAACAAAGTATAAAATACTACCTAGTATTTTATAATAAAGTATAAAATAGCTATAAAATATTCACTTACCCTAATCTATCCTTTTGTTTAATTCTTCAAGTTACATGTATAGTGTTGCTTTAATGTTTTCTCCACATTACCTGGAAGAGTAGGGGTCTGCTTTTCATTCCTTTCAACTACAGCTTCTTCCACAGCTTTAGTAGGCATGAGATCATCTATATTTTTTACAGGTGTAGAAATTGCTCCTGGTTTGGAACTTCTCTCCTCTTCTCTGCTCCGAAGACTAAACATTTTATTAAACAGAAAACAAGGAGGAGGAAGAAAAAGATAGCTCATTTAAATAAATATGTACTGAAGTTATCCTTCCTCACGAAAAAAAAAAAAGAAAAACTAATCTCTGGAACAGAAAAACAGGTTTTTACTAATGTATTTTAAAATATATAATATCAAGAAATATATAAAAGAACAACAATAAATATAATAAAAGGCTTTTCATAGTTCTGAGTAGGCACATCTAACCAGTAATCTGTGATATGTATTCTTTTAAATTTCACATATTAAAATGGCTTCAGAATCACAAATAAAAATTTAGCCAGTCTCGTGTCTTAACGAGAACAGAGCTACTTTTAAATCATAAAATGTCGAAGCTCTTCTAAAGATAATTCAAAATATATAATTAACCTAAATATTAAAAAATATAAAGCATAGCCAATGAACTCCTATAAAAACAATCACATTTTAGAAAAGATATAGAAAAGTAAAAAATATCTCTACAACAGCCTTTTCACTAAAAAAAAGTCAAAAAAACCTTTTAGAATACATTAAAAAGCAAGAAAAGGCTATTT